>NW_006400120.1:145348-164495 GCF_000299155.1 Elephantulus edwardii
GACAGTGCGATTGGCACAGGACAGAGCGGAGTTTAGGGCTGTTGTACATAGGGTCGCTATGAGTCGCAGGCGACTTGACGGCACATAACAAACAAAAAACACAATGTTGAATTGGATCTGACCTGAACAGGAGGAGGTTGCTCCTCCTTCTCCAGTGGAGCATCTGGTGGTGTCGAACCACTTATCTTTGGGATTGCAGAACAGCTTCTTACCAGTAGGCCACCAGAGCTCCCTAAGTGATATTTTTTAAATTTAGTTTAACATATTCAGAATACAGTGGAACCATAGGAAGAAGACAAAGTTAGAAAGGAAAGGATATGTATTTAAAGTGTTCATACAAATGAGTTTGTGCTGTCATCTGTAGCTGCTAGTCCACAATATCCCATAGCCAAGTTTGAAGACTCAGCATGCTTTCACACTAGGGATGCCCAAGTTTCAAAATTTTCATTTAAAAAAATGATTTACATTAAATAAGTTGTTGTTATGTGCCATTGAGTCACTTGAGACTCATAGTGACCCTATGTATGATAGCTCTGAACCTTGTTCTATCGTGAACCAACTTTATTGTCTTGGACACACCTACCCCCATTACCCGAGTCACGGAGTCAATCCATCTCATCAAGGGTCTTCTTCTCTATCTCTGTCCCTCCACTCTCCCAAGCATGATGGCCCTCCTTGCAACGTGTCCAGAGTATGTCAGATGAAGCTCCAGAATGCTTGCCTCCAAGGAGCAGCCTGGTTTCACCCTCTCCTGGATGAACTTGTTTGTTCTCCTAGCAGTCCATAGTATATTCAATACTCCTCTCCAGCACCACTACTCAGAGGGATAAATTCTCCTTCTATCATCCTAGTCATTGTCCAGCTTTCTGATGCATAGAAAGCATTTGCAAAGACCATGACTGACATCACTGCTCTTCACTACTCTGGAGAGGTCCCTGACAGCAGACTTTCCCAATACAATTCATCTTTTGATTTACTGGCTGCTGGTACCAAGAGTGTTGTTTGTGGAGCCAAGCAATTTAAACCTGTTACTATTATATATTTCAAAACATTCCCATGAATTAAAGTTCAAAAAGTACTGACACACAACAAATGAATGGATTGAGAAATTAGGGCACATTCACACAATGGAACACTATGCAGCATGTAGGAGGAATGATTTCATAAAATACTATATAACATGGGAGAGGCTAGAGAGCATTATACTGAGTAAACTACCTCAGTATCATAAGAACAAATACTGCATAACACCATTATTTTATAGAAGGGTAAGTGGTAAAGTGTGTGAATAAATGTCCAGTGGGAGAAGGGGTGGGGGAAACGGAGGGAGAAATCACTGAGTCCCAGAGTTTGGTGGGTGGGGTAGGGCCTGAAGAAATTAGAATAGATCTAATGGGCATCTGAACTGTTCCGCTGTGGGCAGAGATCAATGGTGATTGATTTTATAAAATACAGTGCATGAGAATGATTGTATGAAACACAACACGAATAGAGGAATGTGTGAAACACAATACACATGGACGAAATACAATGCATATTAATTTTGTATGCAAATCAAAATAAAATTTTAACAATTTACCCCTCAAAATACTGACACAGTCGTCACTTAGGTAGACACATGACAGTGATAATCCCATACCCTATACAGAGCCTCTTACCTATTTTGACGATGTTCACTGTTTGGCAAGTTAAGCTTTTCTGCCCAAGTTTCACACACATTTTGTTGTCTCCGATCAAGATGAACTTGTTTGTTTTGATGAAATATGTGTATTGCATCTTATTCATAATTAGGCATTTTTCTTTCCAGGAGACATCACTATAGAAACAAAAAAGGAATCAATTTGAATTCAAACAAGAAGTTTCTACATGCAGTACAAGAACATATGTGGGCTACAGCAGTTCTTGAAGGAAGTTTTAAGCATTGATTTCTGGTACTAGAAAAGGAGAAAGTTTTAAAATATACATATTAAGTGTCTACATTAAGAAACCAGAAAAAGACAAAGAGATTGAATCCAACATAAATTGATGGCAGAAAATAATAAGGTGCAGAGGAAAATGTAATAGAAATAGACAATAGAAAAAGTTAAAAAATGGTCTCTTTCTAAAGGGTACTAGAACTGACACACACTAATAAGATTGGTGAAAAAAAGGAAGCAAAATACATAAATTGTCAATACCTGGAATATTACTGTAGATTATTCAGACATTAAAAGTATAATAAAATATAAAATTTCATACCAAGCAATTTAATAATTTAGATGTGATGAAATTTTTTATGGAAGTTAATAGAATGAACCAGAAGAAACTGAATATCTAAACAGTTATATTTCTTTCAAAGAAATGGAATTTGTTAGGAAAATACTACCAGAAAAAGAACACTCTATGCCCTGATGGTAATATACTGGTGAATTCATTAAAATTCTTAGGACAGACAGAGTAGCAATCTTATCTAAATTCTTGCAGAGAATAGAGGTGAAGGGATTAATTTTCAATTTATAAAGTAATCTTTACTTTGGTACCACATACTGGCAAAAACTGTTACTGAAAAAGAATTTCCAGAAGACATAATCAAGAATGTGTAGATAACAAAACCCAAACAAGTAGTAGAATATTAATTAAAAAATCAAGGTTTTTTAAAAAATGTACAAGCTCATTCTAAAATTCATGAGAATATACAATGAATCTAGAAATTCCAAAATGATACAAAGATAAAACATAGAACAAGCATCAAAGGAGCCCAAGCACTTGGTTTCAAATTCAATACAGAGCAATAAAAAGAATAATCAGTTCAGAAACAGGCTTACAAAGGCTGCGAAGGTAAACTGACCTTAACCGCAGTTTCCAATCAGTGTTTACAAAGTGATAGACAATATTTCCAGCCAATAGAAGTAAATGTATGGAAAATTAATTTGATAATTCAGAAAATTAAAGAAGGGTTCTAAAACTAAACATACAACATTTGGGAGTGCTGATGGTGTGGTCGTGATAAAGAGCTGCACTGTCAACACTAAGACCTGTGGTTTGAATCAACCTGCTGCTCTGCTAGAGAAAGATGGATTGTCTCCTCTAGTCTAATTTACTGCCTCTGAAACTCGCCGTAATGTTAACTGTGAGTTAGTTTTGGCTCAATGGCACGTAACAACAGCATATAGCACTTAGAAGAAAACTGAACTGGATGAGATGGATTGATACAGTGACTGGGGCAATGGAGGTTGGTGTGTCCAAATTAGTGAGACTGGCTCAGGACAGGCAAGGTTCAGAGTGGCTGTGCACAGATTGCTATGGGTTGCAGGGGACTTCATTGCATATAACAACAACAGGAGCAGCAGCAGCAGCAGCAACAACCACAACAACAACAAAACAACAAATCTTTGGGGATTGGTAAGCAAAGATATATTAGAAAGGACATAAAAAGGGCTTAACATTAAAAAATTGGTATACTGGATTTCATTTTTAAAAAAGATACTTTTTCTTGTTATACAACACCAAGAACTTGGAAAGCTATAGACTAGTAGAAAATAGGTCTATTTACATAAAGCTGGCAAAGCAATTGTATCTAGAATATATGAAGAAATATATCCGATAAAAACTACTGCTACTGAGTCAATTCTGACTCCTAGCAACCCTATAGGCAGCTCTAGTGAGCAGTTGGCAGGGAACTGTGCTGTTAACCCAAAGGCTGGTGGTTCAAATCCACCAGCTGCTTTATAGGAGAAAGATAAGCAATCTCCTCTTGTGCAATTTAGAGCCTCTGAAAACTCACTGGAGACCCAGCTGAGTTGATTTTGACTTGATGGAATGACACACACACACACACACACACACACACACACACATATATATATATATATATATATATAGAGAGATATATAGAGAGAGAGAGAGAGAGAGAGAGAGAATATAACCCTATAGTACAGAGAGTACAATTTCCCCATAGAGAGAGTTCCTAAGGCTGTAAATATGGAAGCCAATTGCCACATCTTTATCCCATGGAGCCTTGGTGAATTTGAACTGTTGACATTTCAGTTGGCAGTTAAAGTGTTTAACTGCTGTGCCAAATTCTACTGCACAGCCGTGGTGATCAAGACAGCGTGGTATTGGAACAGTGACAGATATATGTAGGTTAATGGAATAGAATTGAGAACCCAGGAAACAGCCCATCTATCTATGGTCAACCGATTTTTGGCAAGGAGATGAAATCAGTTAAATGGGGAAATGAAAATCTCTTTTAAAAATGGTGTTTGGAAAACTATCTGTAGAAAACTTAAGCAAGACCCACACCCAATGCTATACAGAAAAACCAACTCAAAGTGGATGAAGACCCTAGCAGTAAAGCCAAGGACAATAAACTTCATCAGCTAAAAGCTTGGAAGAAGTCTAGAAGCCCTAATCCATAACATGAACAATCTCCCAAGCATTCTGAAAACCTACAGCCAGGAGAGAATAAAATAGATGAATTGGATTCTCTAAGAATCAAATCCCTATGCACATCCAAAAACTTTTCCAACAACCGAAAATGAAAGCCACAGACTAGGAAAAAAATATTTGGTAATGACATGTCTGATAAAGGACTTATATCTAGAATTTATAGAATACTCCAGCACCACAACAAGATAAAGGTAAACAACCCAGTTACAAAATGGGCACAGGATATCAACAGACACTTCACCAAAGAAGACATTCAGATGGCAAACAAACAAGTGAAGAAATGTTCAAAATCCCTAGCTCTAAGAGAGGTGCAAATCAGAACAACTATGGGATATAATCACATCCAAGTAACAATAGCAAAGTTTAACAGAGCAGCAAACAACAAATGCTGGCAATGTTATGGGGAAATTGGAACCCTTACTCACTGTTGGTGGGAATGTAAAATGGTGCAACCATTCTGGAAGGCAGGATGATGCTTTCTCAAAAAGTTGGAAACAGAAATACCATTTGACCAGACAATTCCCCTACTATATATCTTAAAGAAACCAGAGCTGCCATCTAAACAGATGTATGTACACCCATGTTTATAGCTGCATTGTTCACAATAGCAAGGAGATGAAAGCAACCCAAGTGCCCATCAACAAATGACTGGATAGAGAAGCTGTGGTATATTCACACAATGGAATACTGTGCAGCACTGTAAAACAAAGAACTAAAAATATTATACCAAATGGGTGACCCTGGAGGACATTAAGCCAAGTGAAATATCTCGGTCACAAAAGTACAAAGACTGCATAGCGGCACTGTTATAAAACAGGACTGACAGGAGGGTTGAAGAGAAACTAAGAGGGGATAAATAATGAGGAAAAGAACTCTCTAAAACAAATATATGATTAAGTATTATTTGCATGACAACAGTCCAGAATAAGAGATTCAGAGCTATTGTACATAGAGTCACTATGAATCACAAGTGACTTGACAGCACATAACAACTACAACAACGAGGATAAAGCAAGTTCACAATGAACTTTTCACTCAAAAGAAATGAAAACATTTATTTACAAAATGCCTTGCAACAAAGCAGTAACAACAACTTGAAAATAGAGAGGCACCTAAGACTTTTAAAAAAAATGTCCAAAAGGAGAATAGATAAATGTTTTGTGTTTTTTTTTATTTTAGCAAATGAATACAGTGGAATTCCCACCTCACAAGATAAAAGATGAGCTTTGAGACAAGCATCAGCGTGAACAAATTTCAGAAACCTTATTTTGAGTGAACAGTGGAGATAGAGCTGACACTGAGCTGTTCTAGTTGTGAGAGCTATCAGGAACTTGTAAAACCAATCTTTGGTGATGGAAATCAGAACTGTGATTTCTTAGCTAGTTAAGAATTGACTGGACATGAGGTATCTTTCTGAAGTGAAAGAAATATTTTACATCTTCATTAAAGTGATGACTACATATTGTATCTCTTTCTCAAAAGTCACATAAGACTTTGATTCATGAAATGTAAATTTTACCCAGAAAAAGAAAACAAGTAAAAGCAAGTCGGGAGCTCTGATGGGCTAGTGTCAAGAAGCTGCCCAGAAACTCTGAAGGCCCATGAGTTAAATCCACCAGCTACGCAGTGGGAGAAGGATGAGAGGTGTCCTGTGCGATTTACTGCCTCTGAAAATCCACAGGAGGGTCAGGTATGAGTCGGTTTTGACTTGATGGTACACAACAACAACAGCACTAGTAAGAAAAAGGTAAGAATCATAAATGGTCTGGGTAACTTGTCAGGCTATCAACTACGAGATCATCAGCAGTTCTAATCCACCAGGTGCTACTCTGGCGAAAGATACGCAGTCTCCTCTCTCAAAGGTTCACAGCCTTGGAAAACTGGATGGAGAATCTCCAAGAGTTAGACTCAGCTCTATGACTGCAAGTAGTAAAACATTAGAGAAATAGTGTAAAGTATATATTCTCATTGTAAAAAATACACTCTATTGTTGTTGTCAACTTTCAAGTTGACTATGATGCACATGAACAGCAGCTCTGAATCCTGCCCTATCCTGAGCCAACCTCACGGTCTCCAATACACTTTCCCCTAGTGCTATAGTCACTGTGTCAACCCATCTCATGCAAGATTTTCCTCTTCTGAGCTGACCCTCCACCCTTCCAAGCATCATGTTCTTCTCCAAAGACTGGTCCCTCCAGGTAACAAACCCAAAGTGTGTGAGACAGAGCTTCAAAATACAGAATAAAAAGTAAAATTGCTGTTTTCCCAACTTTCATTTTCATTTCTCTCTGTAATTGGTAACCAGGTTGGTGACGACTAGGAATGTCAGCAAAATGGTTTTTAGCTCAGGAGTTTCTATTTCTACCTCTTAGCTGGGTGGGAATATGCAAACCAAGTGGGCAACCATTTCATAATGAGTTTGACTGATTTTGCCTCCTGAATAGGTTCAAATTAAACAAGTTTGGCAGCAGTCTATGGGAATATCAAGGAAGAAACACAAAATGCAGTGTATGTCCTTGGGTCAAGGAGTCCAGCACCAGGCAGACCAGGACTTTGATAAGAACAGCAGGAGCGACAGCAGAGTGCCAGAGACCAATGTGGTATAGAGTTAATCTGATACTGTGGCCCCAGAGCCAGAACCAAAGAACTTTTGCCCAAGTTTGTTGTGGGACTGGGTAGGAGATGCCATAATTGCCAGAACTAAGAGAGGTCTGTAACACTGATGAAAACCAGATAGTTGATGGCTCTTTGGATTTGCCAGTACACTTGGGATATTGTCCTAAGGAATATAATCCTGTTGACAACCTGAATTATAAACTGCTAACTTCTTTAATAAACCCTGTAACTGTGAATTCTGTGTGGTCATTGCAATGCATTGTAAACCTACTAATAGAACAGTGAGAGACCTCTGGGAGAAATAGATGTGAAGAGTTTGAGACACATGACTGACCTCGTGGAAATAGGTTTTCTGTTGTGGATGCTGTTGATGGGGACAGTTCCTCATCATGAAATTGAACGTTCAACCATTAGAAGTTGAATTCTTTAATACATTAACTGTTGGGAGTAGCTTAAAATAGGCCTTTGTATGAGCTTGTGTATTTTCAGGTAAAATCTTAAAAAAAAATAAAATCTTCATAAAAAAATTTCTCCTTCTTAACAAACAGAAAGTGTGTGATAGAAAGACCTTTTTCCACTTACAACTCAGAACTGGTGTTATTGAGGGTTTTTTGTTGTTGTTGTTGTTGTTGTTAACTGGATACATGTATATTTTTCTCTTCACTTGCTTAAGCGGATACTTTGCAGGATGATTGGTGAGCCCTTACAGAAAGAGGAACACGTCAATGTGGTCTGAGGTGAGCTAAAATGGCCTTAAAAATCTGAGGAGAAGGTAGATGCTTTCATCTCTGGGCTGCTGCAGTCCTTGAATGACTGGTAGCACTCCTAGAAAAACTAGGGGTAGGCGAATAAATCTTAAGAATATTTTTTGTTGTTATGTGCTGTTGGAGGATAGAAGGAGAATTGATGCCTTTGATCTGTGGTGCTGGAGAAGAGTGTTGAATGTACCATGGACTGCCAAGAAAACAAACAGATTCATCCCTGAGAGGGTTAAACCAGTCTACTCCTTGGAGGCAAGGATTCTGGGGCTTCGTCTGACATACTTTGGACATGTTGTAAGGAGGGTCAGGTCTTGGAGAGGGACATCATGCTTGGGAGGGTGGAGGGACAGCGCAGGAGGGGAAGACCCTCTATGAGGTGGATTGATTCAGTGACTGGGGTAATTGGGATGGGTGTATCAGAGGCAGTGCGATTGGTGCAGGATAGAGCAGGGTTTAGGGCTATTGTACATAGGGGTTGTTATGAGTCACAAGAGACTCAACGGCACATAACAACAACAACAACAACAATGTGCTGTCGAGTTGGAACTGACTCATAGCTAACACCCCCGGAAGGTTTTTGGAGGCAATACATCGAATGGAAGGAGAATGTCTTCATTCTCTCGTGGAGCAGCTGGTGGATTTGGGTTGTCAGTGAAGCTCCTTACCAATAGCCTACCAGAGCTCCCAATATTAGTCGAAATATAGGCATCATTGTTAAGATATCCCTCTACAACATTCCCCCTTCGATTTTAATTTCAAATGCTATGAGATAGATTGACACAGTGAGTACAGTCATGGACTTGGCCACGAAGTAGATTGTGAGCATGGTGCAGGATAGTGCTGGCTCACATCTGTTGTTACGAGTTGCTATGAGTTGTATTTGACTACACCTACACTTAACAACTATGTTCTTTTTCTGCTGTTGTTGACTGCTATCTTTGGGGGTATGCAGTTGTTCAGACCCCTCCCCACCCCCAATATCTTCCCCCCCCAGTTGTTCAGATGTTAAGATATTTGTAATTTGCAAATTTCTCGAAAGCTGTGTCACTTGGGGTTTTCCCACTTGGAGTATAGAAAAAAAGAAATTATTTTAAGATAAAACTAAATCACCCTTGAGAAACAAGCTTGGAAGATGAAAGATATGGAAAAGTCTGATTTTGACAACTTTGTCACAATTTGATGAGTGAAGATGGAGAAGAAAAATAAGAGTGCTGTTCTGAATTTTAGAATGACATGTGATGTGCAGAAGGTAGAATGATAAAGGCTATTAATTTACTTCTAAAGTTTGGAACACATTTGTAAGTGACATGCGTGTAGAATATCTAATTCTAGATCAGTCACAGCAAGTTTCTGACTTATTTATCCAACTAAACTATACATGTCCCTTGTGGTATAAAAGGGTATTTTCCATTTAAATGTTGAAAAAATAGATACTTCTTTTGTTCCTCAGTTGACCTTGAGAGAATTGAGCTGAAAAGCAAACTGGAATGATTTTGAGGATTACTGCAGTTTACTGCAAAAAAAAACCCCAAAATTAACCACACCTGACAGACTCTGTAGTTAAGCCTAGAAAATCAGATTGAGCTGGCAGAGTGGAGCCTATTAAGGTGACAGTAATTGAGGAAAACAACTATTACACGTTTGAAGTGGCATCTGTAGGCGGCACATGGGGTGACTGCGGTGCCCCCAAGTATGTAGAAATAAAGGAAATATGAGTGTGTCAGAGCTGACTATGAAATCTACGTAAGTCCCTGCAAGCAGGGTCTCAAGTTAAAAGCCAGTTGCGTCTAGGCTGGTTAATATAAAAGAGAGGATATAACTTCGAACCAAAAAGCTATTCTCCATCTATCTGTAAGTAACAAAAAGAGTTCTGTTCCAACTGCTTATTCCCCCCCCCCTTTTCTTGCAGTGTTATCAGATGTGATCTTAAAAGAGATATCTAGATTGTAAAATGTTGGCAACTAATTTAAGAAAATGTGACCCACTTTGAAGTATGGACCAAATAAATACCTCTGGTCTTAAAATCAACATATTTTCTGTTCTACTCCTATATTTACTGAACCACCCGTTCATTGGATTTTAAATGACATTTTCACTACATTGAGATAATTAGTTACCATCTACATTTATCGTATGCTGGCATCATTGCTTCCTATGTGTTTGAAAGCTGGACGGTGATAGAAAAAAAATTGATGGCTTTGAATTGTGATGTTGGAGAAGAGGAAAGACTATCCTATCGACTGTCAAAAGATAAACAAGTCCATCTTGAAGAAAGTTCAATCAGGGTACTTCTCAGAGATGAGGATGGTAAAACTTCGTCTCGTATACTTGGTGCATGTTATCAAGATGGTCCATTCAGTGTTTGAAAAGGATATTATGCTAGGAAAGGTTAAGGGTCATATAAAGATGGGAAACCCACCAATAAGATGGATTGGCACAGTGACTGTCACAATGGGCTTGAACACATTGGGGTGGTGCGGATGGCACAGGATGGGGCAGAGCTGTTGTTCAGAGGATCACTCTGAGTTGTAGTTGACTCAAAAGCATCAAACAACAATACACCAACACTCTAAGGAATCCTGGTGGTGCACAGGTTAAGCTCTTGGCTTCTAACTGAAAAGTTGGTGGTTCAAACTCACTTGTGGCTTTCAGGGGGTAAAAAGACCTGGTGATCTACTCTATAAATAATAGCCTGGGAAACCTTAGTGAGCAGTTCTATTCTGTACTGAAAACTCTCTGAGTCAGAACAGACACAAAAACTGGATTTTTTGGTTTACTGTATGCCAGACACGAATCCTGTCTACTCCACTGCAAAACAGTTGTTATAATCAGAATTAAAATACTCTTCAGCTCACAAAGCTATTGAGATTTCAACCCAAGTGTCTGTCTACATCACCTCTAGTTTTTTCTCAAGCAGACTAAAAATAAAAGATAGCTAGAGTTTGAGTCTTCCACTAACCCCCAGGAAGTATGCATTTATCTTATAAAAAGCAATCTTCTGGTTTTCCCTGCTTCAGTCCTGGCCCTGCTCCCAGCACCAACTCCTGTAGGTCTTGGGTTTATGATGCATAATGCATATTGGGAGTGGATGGGTGGTATATATGGTGACAGTATTTGCCTGCTAACCAAAAGAGTGTATGATTGAATCCACTTAGAGGAACCTTGAAAGAGTTTGCTAATCTACTTCTGAAAAATCACCCAGTGATAACCCTCTGGAGCATGGTTCAAGTCTGACCACCTCAAGTCACCATGGGCTGGAGTCAACTTGTCAATATGTGGGGATAATTCTTGAATTACAAATGTAAAGTAGATAACTGGGAAGCCGATAATTCAGCGACATCCATGATTCATCCAAATGCATCCCTGAGAGAGCTATTGGTGCCATGACTATAACAATGGATTTGAGTGTATCAGATCAAGAAGATGATGCAGGAGAGGGCAAGGTTCGGATGTATTTTTCACAGGGTCACTATGAGTTGTGTTGTAATTGACTGGATGGCAACCAATAACAACAATAACTAAAGTAATTGCCAAACTTGGGAGGCTGGAGGCTAAACCCTGGGCAGCTGTCTAGTTTCTAATTACTTCGACAAAATGTGTAATTTTCAGTGACTGTCAATTTCTTCTTTACAAATTTATACTGATGGGGGGAAAGTTCATCAAAGCCAATTTAGGTGGATGGGAACTAGAACCTGACCAGCAAACATGGCACTCTGCTTATTGTTGTTGTTGTTTGTTGTTATGTGCTGTCGAGTCACTCGCGACTCATACCTTATGTACAACTCTGCTTAGTTGGATTTAATTTGACGTGCGCGTCCTGCTCTGAATCGAAGAGATGTGAGGGTCTCTTTCTCGAGGTGTTGGCATTTCTTGTAGAAGTGGCTGCTCTCCAGAAGTTCCCTAACCTATTTAGGGGTTCCCATGGATTGTCTCCCACTGAAAGCATGTCGTGAAGCAATCCCTTTCCTACTGAGGTATCTAGATCCAATTGAAAAATCCAAATGAGGCTCTGGGCAAATTAAAAGCATGACAGGAAAAACTTCAAGAGACTTGTTAAAGGAAGTGGGTAAATTTAAGTGTGGTCAACTCTTGTGTGGAAGTGGACCTGGAGGTCAACCTCAGCCTGTCAATAGAATTCATAGTGAACACTGTAGTCCACCAATCAGCTGTGCAGAGAGCTCCAAGTCAAACCTTTGTGTTAACTGCATTGTTTGAATGAACTGTTAGCCTAGTGCCACATGGGAGCAGTGATAGTTCAGTGGTTAGAACTCTTGCCTTCCACAAGGAGACTTGGGCTTGATTCCTAGTCTAGTGTACCACATACAAAGCCATGACCTCCCTCATATCAATGGAGCCATTGTGTTGCTAAGACTCTGAATAGGTTTCAGAAGAACTTTTAGATTAAGACACATTAGGAAGAAAGACTTGATGATGAACTTCTGAAAATCAGCCAATGGAAACACTGTGGAACACACACCTGATTCCACTGGGCAGATAGTCACTATGCATGGTGGTTGACTAGATGATATCGAATAATAACTGTAATATAGACTTTGAAGTTTGTAGGTTTCTAGAAACTCTATTCCTAGAAATTGTGTTGGGAAAGCAAACTGGGAGATGGCAGATGGATAACACACTATGGAATTCAAGTCTAAGATCATAATTCATCAATGATTGCCTTTGGAAGGCAATTATATGGACAGATGCAAGGAGATTTTGTACATGAATATAAGGCATACAATTCAAGCTTGTCTGGATTTGAACTGTGGTATTGGAGAACAGTACCTAATATCCCATGGACTGCCAAAAAACCAGATATGTCTTGGAGAAGATACAGCCAGAGTGCTCCTTGGAGGCAAAGATGATTAAACTTTGTCTTACAGTTTTTGGGCAAGTTGCTAGGAAAGGCTATTCATTAGAGTAGGAAATCATGCTTGTGAAGGTGGAGAGACAGTGAAAGAGAGGAAGACCTTCAACAGGTGGATTGACGCAGTTACTGCAGCAAAAATGGGCTTAAATGTGCCAGAGTCTGTGAGGATGACACAGGATAGAACAGGATTCAGATATGTTGTTCGAAGGGTTGCTATGAATCCTACTCAACTTGATTGCACCTAACAACAATAACTAGGTTTGATTAAGGAAATTTAGCCTAGTATCTCTGGAACTTAAAAAAAAACCCTCTCTTTAATATTGATGAATCTTGACACACTTTCCTCACTAGAAACTCAATAGAAATTAGGTCATCTGATATGATTTTGGAGATAGCAATGTGTCAGAATTTCACGTTAGAGTAGTTTTTCAAGCCACCAGATGTAGTAATCCCCAGCAACAAGGGATGATGGATGGAGGAGTGACACAAGAACATCCCTGTGCTCTTTGACAAACTTTCATCCCAGATACATTTTGCTTCATGCTGCCTTTTCTCCCTGGCCTCATGTAACCCAGAGCAAACTTATTCTTTAGATTTTTAGAATATTCCTACTGAGAGAATCATCTAAAATAAGATTGTATGAAGAGGGAGCCCAAAGATTTAGTGTTATATTAGAAGCGTATTTTTTTCCTTAAATTTCCACTGATTTCACTTTGGTTTGGAAGTTTTCTATACATGCATACAAACAGGTCTGTCTTGGAGAGGATGAAACCAGATTTCTCCTTAGAGGCTAGGATTTTGGAGCTCCATCTCATATACTTTGGGCACATGCCCAGGAGAAACCAGTGCTTGGAGAAGAACATCATGCTTGGAAAGGTGGAGGGACAGTGCAAGAGAGGAAGATCCTGGATGAGACAGATTGACACAGTAACTGAGGTAATGGGGGTAGATGAGTTGGAGTCAGTGAGACTGGTTCAAGATCAGGCAGGGTTCAGACCTGTTGTACTTAGTAGGGTCTCTATGAGTCACAGGTGACTTGATGGCACAAAACAACAACAACAACTTTATTATTCACTATACACCACACACTGAGTGATCCCTCTGAGTGCCTTGCATATATCAAATTATTAATCATTACCATATCTTTACAAAGTAGGTACATCTTATTCTACAGGTTAAGAAACTGAGTTACAAAAAAGCTACAGAACTTGTGTGGCAGGTTTAAAAATTTGTAAGTCTTCATCATGGCATTAGAAATCAGGCTAGTGAGCTCTAAAAGTGCGACTTGAAGATGTGGATTGTCTATCTAAATGAATCAATTTGCACGTTGAGGAATGTTCTAGGAGGAAAGGGGCGCTAGGGTCACAGTGAAAAAGCACGATTTGAATTCTGCTGGGAAGTCAGGAATCTCCAAGATCCAGATCGTCATTTGGCTGTGGCATCAAGACCTGGGAGAGGTTTTATGAGTTTGTTTGAGTAAAGACAGAGTTTCAAACTCCCTGTTTAAATTTTTTAGATAATAAAAAAAAAATTATATTATAGTGGACTCATGAGATTTTTAACATTTGAAAATTAGGTCACATATTCTTTCTTTTGTAGCTATTGTTCTTTGGTATAGGAAAGGAGAGACTGCGGTTTTCAAAGCTTTTGAAACCACAATTCCTCACCATATTTCCATCTCCACATTGGTACTGTTGACGTCCAGGTCACGAAAAGCACAGGTCAGTGTGTGCTCGGAGTCAGTATTAACCTCCAACTGACTGTAGCACGAGAATGAGTAGTCGTCTGGCTCTGCATCTTCCAGATCTCCTGGGGAAGAACAAACCGACAGTTTTTAGTGACTCAAGTAAATGTGTCCTTTTGGAATCTGGAGTGACATTAATAAGATGATAGGCTCTGGTGACAGGCATAAAGGAGTAATTTTATTTTATTGAAAAAAGGAAAGCTGAAGGACGAAGAAAATAAAGATTATAAGAACTCAAAGGGCATAGGATTTTCTAGGAGGAGTGAAAGCTCATGATGGTGAGTAAATAACCTCTATACAAAGTTTCCAAATCTTTTGGCTATTGGCTTAGGGCATGATCTAGAGTGAGAAACCAAATACTCTTGTGTTTCTTGAAACTAGAATTTTCATTTATTTCCTTCCGAGTTTTTATGTTTCAAATTAAGGAAGATGATAATGACTGTGCAATTAGAAGTTTGTATTTTAAAGGGTGGTTTTCTCTTGATATGGACATTTCCAACTAAAAGTAGCATTGATTAGTTTGTCAGGATATTTTCTAAAATCTCTTGGGATATGGACAGAAACAGATTAGATAAAATGAGATATGACAAAATTCATGTCTTGTGGACCTTCCTAGATCTTATAGACAATGCAGTTGAAGAGACTGGTAAAATGAATTCTCAAATACACACTGATTAGGATCTGAGAACATTTGGAGAAGTCGAAGTGACCCTCAGAGTGGTTGAGCGTGGGCCGATGGCTGCTTGCAGGACTTCCGTCCACCCGTATCAGGAATTCGATGATCTAAAGCCTTTGAGCAGGATCCAGAACATCCCAAAGATCATTTGTTGGAAACATCCAAACACCACTCTTTTTACTTAAATATCTTACGGGCACCAGCATAACAAAAGACGTCCATTGACCTTAGCCATCAGCTGGGCAAAATGCATATGACACATCTTCTCAATTATGGAAGCGTGGTGCATATACTTTCCCCTACACTTCAAGTGATTATGTTTTCAGAAACAGTTCACTGGTTCTTCAATGTATATTACCAAACAGGGTGGCTTTGTAACCAAGGAAAAATTCCCCTCCACAACTTGCAAAATTGCTTAGCATTTTACAAAGATAATATTGTACTTGAACTGGGTTGAAACATTCTTTGCTAAGAGTAGTATAGTACAGTTAAGTGTTCTTGTGCCAAAATTGGACAGATGTAGGCTTAGATTATTGTTATGCTACTTAAAACATTCATCCTTCGTTAAATAACTCAACCTTGCTAAGCCTCAGTGTTATGATATGTAAAATCATCTTATTATGGGGGAGTCATGGTGCAAATAAACATACAAAGCCTTATCCCGGCCTTTAGTGGGCACTCAGTGAGGACTGGCTACGGCCTTCGTTACTGGTAGAGATGGTGAAGATGGCGCTGGACCGGGTAGGATTTTGCTGTTGTTCAAAGGGTTGTTATGAGTCAGAGGTGACTAAATGGCATCTAACAACATAACATTCATCATCAGTTTTGAGAAATAAGTAATGTAAAGGTTAAATAAGAATTTGAGTTCTGAAAATGTACATAAAATGTTGGGGCTTTTTGGAAAGGTTCTATGATGGTCTGGCCATCTTTCTGTAATCACATAGAACTTTTGAATAATGAGTTAGATCCTATTCTGTAAATGCTGAGTATGTAGGTATATCTACCCAGAAATTTTTAGGAGATATCTATCTATCTATCTATCTATCTATCTATCTATCTATCTTTATATCATCTATATATCTATATATCTGGTGGCCTAGTGGTAAGAAGCTGCACTGTAATCCCAGAAACAAGCGATTCTAGGCTACCAGCTGCTCCACTGCAGAAGGATGGGTAATCTCCCTCCATGTGATTAACTGCTTCTGAAAACCCACTAACTATGGGTCAGTTACGACTCTACAGTACACAACAACAACAACAACAACAACATATGTATATATATTATAAACAAGACTCTACTATGTGTGGCTTAGATGTCTTCTTTCTAAATGGAGTTAGTTGATTGGAAAATTAAGAATTTGGATTTTTTTAGTATATATCTTCCCCCCCTTGATCTTCTCATGTGATTTTCAGAGAATTGACTTAACTTTCTACAAACAACAACTCAGAAGCTTGTGAATTTCTTATATACTTCAAACTGGGAAGTAAATTGACATAATCATGTGGATGGGTGGTTACATATGAAATGCCTTTCAGATGTTCTAAAAAAAATTAAGAAATGTACAAAGTTGAAGTGAAAACTCAGTTTTTAATTAGAGTTGTTATTTCTTTTAAAAATAGAGTAGCTGCTAGGGAGTAGAGGAAATACATTAAACCCCAAAAAGTAAGACTTATCAGTAGGTCTCGCTTCACCTGAATTTTTCAGACACCAATCCACTTGCATGCAAATATTTACCATGGAATAGTATTCAGCCCCCAGAGAGTGACTAATACACCCTTACACTGCAAATGTCAACCCTCTGACAATTCCCTTAATGAGAAAATTCTCGGGATTTCCATCCTTTGTAATGATATGACTTAAAATATCTAAGCTGAGTCATTATGTTGAGGTGGTTGATAACATCTATAACAAGTCCTTTAGCTCTTAAAGAGAAAGGGCTTAATCTGCAGGGACAGTGCAAGGTGGTCCAAGTTTCCAGGTGAGTTTTGTTGCAGTTGCTTCATCTCTCCCGGACTGTTTTGTTATCATTAGTTTATATTTATCAAGCAGGAAGGTCTGCTTCTAGAAAAAGCAAAACAAAACACCAACCAAAAAACCCCCAACAAGACCCAAACTCAATGCCATCAAGTCAATTCCAACTCAGAGGACACAGTACAACTGCCCTATAGGATTTACCAGACTGAAAGAAGCAGAAGGCTACAATTTTCTCCCTTGGAGCCTCTAGTGAGTTTGAACTGCTGTCCTATGGTTATCAGCTGAGCAATTTATCTACTGTTCTGTCACATCTGCTTTTTAGTTATTTTGAAACTCTCCAAAGAGAATTATTCTAAGAGGCCAACTTGTTGATACGGTAGCAGTAAAAATTATATGAGATAATGCACATCTTTTGCTATTCAGCTAGTCTCTATGAGTCTCATATGAATCTATCAAAGTGAGAGGATTTAGAAAGCATTATCAAATATTTACTGGCTGCAAACTACACTTTAGCTACTCTGTGAAGTGCTGGCAATATAACACTAGTCAAAGCAGAGAAAATTCTTGTTTCTGGTCATTATTTGATTGTGTAAGATGGAACCATCAAAAAGTTCAACAAAACAAAGTTAGCTTGATTTCGTTACAAGGTGAAATTACTTTGGAGATTTATCAACAGTCGCTATCAAACAAGCATTGGTATAGATGTTGTTTTTGGAAGAAAAGAAACATCAATCAACATTTAAGATCCACATTGTGAGAAGCAAATATATTCCTTCTTGGCAATTCTGAGTTCCTTTATAAATAAACTATCCACCTTCTTCTCCCCAGGTCCCTTGTCCTGGTATTTAGAACTTACATATGCTAGTTCTGAAAGCATGCTAACTTCTCAAACTCCTTTCCTCTCTGGTGCCCCAGCTCACATTTCACAGAGATCTGAGCAGTCTACAATATATGCTAGAGATCCTCCAAAATCCTAAAGGAAAGTTAGAAATGACTCACCGTTCTGCGCATAGCCACTTTCTCCAGAAACGGCATGAAGTAAATAGAAAGCCATACCAAAAACTGTACTTAGAATTCTCATTCTGAGAGGGAGGAAGAGGAGCGAGAACATGTGTGAGCTCATGTGTACGAATGAATGAGAGGGAGGGAGGGAGAGAGTGAGGGACTTAGATCTACAGCTTTATACTAATTTAACCACAGCCAGGGGGAAGTATAAACACAGCAGAAGAGAAGGCAAGTGTCAGAAACAGGAAGTCTGAGTAAATGTATTGCTGCTGTAAGCAGAGGCAGAGCAAAGCAGGTAGAGCATTTAAAATTATTAGAAGACAGTAGTCACTGCGTCGACGCCAAATCCCGGTGATCCCGTGTACAGCGGGGCAGAACAGTGCCCTATAAAGCTTCCAGCAGCTGACTTTTGGAAGATACACTGCTATGCCCTTCTGCTAAGGCATCTCGGGTTGCATTTAAACCTCCTGTCTTTTGACTGAACACATTCATCGTTTGCACCGCCTGACACACAAAACCAAACCAGTTGCTGCTGGGGTGGTTCTGACTCATGACAATCCTTGTATGTGAGAGTTGAACTTTGCTCTTCGGAGTTTTCAATGACTGTGACGTTTTCAAGCAGATTGCCAGATCTCTCCGTGTGGAGGAACTCAAATTTGGCACATTTTCATTTCCAAGCCAAGCACTTTTAACTGTTTGCATTTCCCAGGGACTCTTAGGAACTTCTACTGTATTATGTCTCACCAATACTGCTTACTGTTCTCAAACTTACTCTGCTTATTTCAGAATAAGTTGGTGTGCTCGAATCTAGCCTCAAGCCGTTTCAGGCTACGGTGTAAACCTAGTCCACTTTCGAAGAATTGTGTGACAAAATTCTAATTGTACAAGGCTGATTGGTTGGGGTTTGTTTAAGAAGGAGTTGACACTTTATGAAAATAATCATTGCAGGTTTATTTTAAATAATTCCCCTTTAACCTCCGATTGCATGTTAAAACCAAACCAGGCCTCTACTGTTGAGTCAATTCTAAATCAGAGTATGGTGACCCTACAGAACAGAGAACTGCCTGCCTGT
>NW_006400120.1:164595-168354 GCF_000299155.1 Elephantulus edwardii
CCCCCGGGCCTTCAGAGAACTGCCCCCTCACCCCACAGAATTTCCAAGGCTGTTGAACTTTCTAGACACAGACCATCACACTTTTCTCCCCGAGAGCAACTGGAGAATTCAAACTGCTGACGTTTTGGTTAGCTATGTAGTGTTTAACCGCTTTGCCACTAGGGCTTGGGACATTCACTAGAGCAGTTCATATGAACAGCAATTTCCCCCTGTATATTTTAGTACTTGTATTTCATTCATTACAAGTTGTTGTTGTTGACTTTAGAGTCAGACCAACCCATAGCTGACCCTCCAGCGGGTTTTTAGAGGCAGTTAATCACAGGAGAAGAGATTGTTTATCCTTCTCCTACGGAGCAGCTGGTCGATTCCAATTGTGTGCCTTTAGGATTATAGCACAGCTTCTTGCTACTAGGCTACCAGATATCCCTAGGCATTAAAAAATTACTTACTTTCTTTCGGAGGTTGATCAAAGCTGGCTGGTCATCTTGGTTTTTTTGTAAATAAACTTGCGTTGGAGACTTTTCTTTTTTGTACAGTCTATGGCTCCTTGTGTGTCCCAACAGCAGAGTGGAGTATCTGACACAGAGATTGTTTTGCTTGCAAAACATCTGGCCTTTCATAAAAAAAAAAAAAAGACTTCTCATTTAACAGAAACAATTGTGACTTTCACAATGTAATTAAATTTGTGTATATGTACGAAAATCTTGCCACACACCTTTTTAGGAACATGAGGTGTCTCTCTGCTAATTAGGCATTCCAGACTGCTAATTAAAATACTCCAGAACTAACACAGTCCTACCATTATTATAGAATGAGTATAAGGATCCAAGGGGTGTGGAGGGTGGAAGTAGAGGGATGAGGCCGTGCAGAGGGAGGAGAGATTAATCATGGGGTTGTACAATTTGATGGGTGAGGGGTTGAGCGAAATAAGAAAAATCTGTTCTGGAAAACAATGTATTCGAATTTTATAAATAAACTAGTATAATAATAATAATAATTTTTAAAAATCTTGAAAAAATAGCAGCTCTGTTGGAGAAAGATGGGTAATCTACTGTGTGTTTTACAGCTTTACAGCCTCTGAAACTTCCCTGGAGCATCAGCTATGAGTTGATTCCAACTTCTCAGCAATGAGAGTTGAGAAAAGTTTGCAGACCACGCCAGCACCTCTAACCCACAGTACAGAAGACCGAGAAAATAACACTGGTAATTTGGACCCTTCCTAAACTTGTCTGCCAATCAAAATTGTTCCAGATATGACCACATGGTTACTGTAGTGGAACTTGTTAAATCTGGCTGACTTCTGGAGGCTAACTCTTGGGAGGATATTCCCCACTCCCCCCTATTTTTACTGTTCAGAGTAAAGGTCAGTAGCAATCTCTCTGTTGACAATGCCTTTTCTTAGACTTGGCTCTCCTCAGGTCTCTAAATGACGTGGATCCAGGCCATGAAATAGCATGCTCAATCTGGAAAGAAACAGCAAGACAGGTGAACACAGAGAAAGAAGGTGGAGAGTAACATAACAACCTGGACCTGATTCAGTGTCCTTGTATAGACATGACCCTGTGGGCCTGTAAAAATGACTTCGTGAACAGCATTAACATCCTCCAGTGAGAAAAACAAGCCCGAGAGACTTTGAAAGCTGCGTGAGCGAGCTTGTCTCATCATGATATTCTGACAATCTAGTAAAAAGAGACAAGGGGAGATGAAACCATCTGCACCAGTTTCTGAAAGTTGTTCTTTGGTTTTGAGGCTGGATTCAGTGAGAGGTAATGAGATGGTGTGCAATCATGGAACCCAGTTCCAGACAACGAGCCCAGGGATTATTCCAGAACCAAAGAAGACATACTCTGCCTCCTCTGCCTCCTGGAGTCCTTCCCTGGCATTTTACAATACCTTCCAAAGCAAACTCAGAGTGACAATTCCGCACATCAGTTATTAATTTGCATCCTTGTTTTGAAAGCTTGCTTAGAAAATCCTAAGCCTGATTGACCAAAATTGCTATGTTTTGTGCCTGTGCCCTGAGCTGGATAGCTTTTCAAGAAAGCTGTATTTACAAATTCCTGTGAATTAAGTAAGTGTTCCAAGAGAAATCACAATTTACAGCTGTTTACCAACAGGGAACTCATCTAATGCTCACAGGGTGTGACTCAGTGGGCGTGCAAACTAGGTCCTGTCTCTTTAAATTCTCTTGTTTATCATTTAAGTGGACTATCATTTTGATTGTATCTCCTTCCTTTAGTTGTGAAGATGTAGAAGAACAAAGCAAAGACACAATATTTTGGTACAGCATGTGCTAGTTTGTTCAGGGGATTTCCACTGGCACCCTTACTCTCTTTGGGTGGGGTCAGGAGATGCTGGGGGACCTCAAAGAGAAATCTGAATAAAATGTGGGGCACTCAGAGATGTGAGAAATCTCACTGGTCTTTGAGAAGACTGTGGGGAGAAGAATGGGACCATCTCTAAAATTTCCCCCAAGTCTTGCTAGTTCTTTGGTAACTTAGAAACGTTGAGGAAAAACTTCCTTGTTCCACTTATCCCGCGAGTAAGAGACATCAACATATTGCTTTGTCATTTTTATCTACAAGAGGAGTGAAAGGACAGAAAGGGGCCATCAGGAAAGACTCCAGGGGCCAGGCTCCTCCACTGAGTGTTCTAGTTATGATGCAGCCACTAGATTCTGGGCAAACTTCTCATCTAACAGCTTGATTAGTCCTGCCCATTTCTCTCCTCTGTCACATTCTTCCTTCTTCACCTTTCCCTTCTCTCTCTGATGCTTCATATCCCTGTAGTTCCACGAGTTCCTCTGATGTAGTGAATCATTAAAACAAAAGGCTTTTTTTATCGCTTCTCACATTAAAATAAAAAAAAAAACAACAGAATCAGTGACCCACGTGGTCCAACCCCAACTTTCCTAATACAATGCTGAGTGTTTGTAATGTTTGTACAGCATAGTAGAGATTACAGCATGCTTTCATCACCTCACTACATTCTTCACAACTCTATGAGTTTCACATGTATGTGGACAATGAATAAGGAAGATTAAAGAATTGATGTCTTTGAATTCAACTGTTGGTGAAGAATACTGAATATGCCATCAACTGCCACCATGAATGAACAACTATGTCTTAGATGAAGCACATTTTTCACGTACTTTGGGCTTTTCAACATTTCATGTCAATGAAAGTAACACAACTTTACAAAAGTAAATTTATTAAAAGAAGTAAAGTTTGAGCAGGAAGGCAATACAAATAATGTAAACATCACTACAATCGGCTCAGCCTGATTGAATACTGAAAAACAATTCTAAATGTTTTATATGCCCCTACTAGCAAGATACATTAAAAGATTGTATTGTATACAAACAAAACAAAACAAACCCAGAATCAGTTGCGTTGATTTTGACTGAGAGACTCCGTTACCCAATTGAAGCTAAAAGTCTTTATGGGAAGAGACTGACTGACTGTCTAGAGGAGTATTTGGTGGGTCTGAATGGTCAACCTTTTGGATAGCAGTCCAAAACATTGTGGACCATACTACTAGGGCTTCTTAGTAGTGACCCTCTATGACAAGAGTGTCCTAGGCTGAAGTGTTTATGGAAGCACACCTTTAGGTCTTTTCACCTGAGAACAGGTGGTGGGTTTCAACCCTTCAACCTTTCAGTTAGCAGCTAAATACATACTGTTGTGCCACTAAAGCTTCTCTCCTAAGACCATTTGGTCATAGTTCTCATTGTCTTTTTCTTTTTTTTATCCTTCCTTC
>NW_006400120.1:168539-179567 GCF_000299155.1 Elephantulus edwardii
TCTCTCTCTCTCTCTCTCTCTCTTTATAGTTTGAGTAATTTGTCAAAGAGACAAATCACAGGCTGAAATTCTGAAGGCAATGGGTTCAAGGCCACTAGCTTGCTCTGTGGGAGAAGGATGGGCAATCTCCTCCTGTGTGATTAACTGCCTCTAAAAATCCACTGAAAAGTCTGCTATGGGTCAGTTCTGACTCAATGGTACACAACAACAATAACAACAAACCTAAGAAAGAAAGATTCTTACCACTGGACCGATAGGCAGCATCATGATGGATGGAGAGAAGACGGAAACAGTCAACAGCTTCTTCTTGCTTGGATCCACAATAAACACCCTTGGTACCAGCAGTCAGAAAATATGGGATGCATTGTATTGGGAAAATCTGCAGTTAGGGACCTTTCCAAATTATTGAGGAGTAGTGATGCCAGTTTGAGGAGTAAGGTGCAACTGATTTAGGCCATAGTCTTTCTGATTACTTGCTGTGTATCTGAGAGCTGGGTGATGAATAAGGATGACAGAAAGATTGGTGCCTCTCAGCTGTGGTGTTGGAGAAGAGCACTGAACATCCCATGGATGGTCAAGAGCACAAAGATATGTCTTGGAGACAGTTCAGCTGGAATGCTCTTTGCAGGCAAGAATGATGAGGTTTTGCCTCACATACTTGGGTATGTTGCTAGAAGGGGCTATTTCTTGGGGAAGGACATGATATTGAATTTGGTGGGGGATCAATGAAGTAGAGGAAGACCCTCAGTCAGGTGGATTGGCAAGGTGTCTGCTTCAATGTGCCCTTATGTTTCAGGAAGTGTGAGGATGGTGCAGGATAGAGCAAGGTTCAGAGCTGTTACATACAGGGCCACTGTGAGACACAAATGACTTGACAGCACCTAACAACAACAAAATGTTTTATATCTTTTATGCATATTGTTGTTGTTATGTGCCGCCAAGTCGCTTGCAACTCACAGTGGACTTGTATGTAACAGTTCTGAACCCAGCCCTATCTTGTGCCAACCTTAATTTTCTTTGAAACACCTATTCCCATTATCCCAATCACTGAGTCAATCCATCTCATCTGGGGTCCTCCTCTGTCCCTCCACCCTTCCAAACATGATGTCCCTCTCCAAGGACTGATCCCTTTCTGTCAACATGCCAAAAAGTATATCAGATGGAGTTTCAAAATCCTTGCCTCCAAGGAGCAGCCTGGTTTCACCCTCTCCAGCATGATTCTATTCTCCTAGCTGGTGTTATTAAAGAGCTCTGGTGGTATATTCCATAGAGAGTTGTACTGCTAACTCAAAGGCTGAGTTATATAGTAGTTTGAATCCACTAGAGGTTCCTTGGGAGAAAGATGGACATTCTCTTTCCATGCAGTTTACACTTCAGACTGGCCGCTGGGTCAGTTATGAGTTGGCTCTGACTCAACAGCAATGAGTTAGTTAGTTAGTGGTATTCAGTTGACTTGACTCCGACTCTAGGCACTTTACGTGCCAAATATTGAAACTCTCAGCATCCTAACTTGTAAAGTGCAAAAGAAAAAGTCCTGGTGGTGTAGTAGGATAACTTTTGGGTTGCTAACTGAAGGAGCTCTGGTGGCCTAGTGGCAAGAAGCTGCACTGCAATCCCAAAGGCCCGTGGTTTGAGACCACTAGCTGTTCCACGGGAGAAGGATGGGCAGTCTCCTACTGTATGATGAACTGACTCTGAAAACCTTCTGTAGGGTCAGTTACGGGTTGGTTCTGACTAGACAGTACACAACAACAACAAAAATCTAAGGCTGGGTAGTTTGAACCTCCTGTTGCACGGCAGAGAGAGTAAAAACCCACTCAATAGTAGTGTTGTGGGGTTGGGGTTTTTTGTTTGATTTTTTTTAGAGGAGTTTTTTGGATTTTTTAGAGGAGTAGGAGTACAGAGATAGGGAGAGTCCTAAATAGCCCAGGTCACTGACCTTTTAGCTACATTGGAATGCTGTCATTGGGAGAGTATGTGCATGTTCCATTGGGTTATGTTTGTTTATTTGGTACAATTCTACTTCAGAAAGTCTTGTATAGTTTTCTGGGGAGAATAAATGCTTTCCCAGCAAATTCACCCTGAACTTCTTAGCTTTCGGCTTTTCTTTTAGGAACAGAGATTTTCATTTCCATCTTTGGTTCAGATTATAGATTTAGAGGAGCAAGTATCAGGGCAGCACTTAATCCTAACACTACTGGAGATTTCCATTTCAAGAGCAACCATATTTTTTTCTGAGTCAGTTTTTAGATGAAGCTTATGAAATAATTTTTAGCCATTTAGGGGTCTGTCCTAAGTGAGAAAGATTTCAAAGCCACTCAACCATGTCATTTAATACTGAAGGACAGTAGATGAAGTGACAGCAGTAGTAGTAACAATAGTAGGAGTCAAACTCAAACTGATTGCCAGTGAATCAGAGATGATCCATAGCTGACCCTCCATTGAGTTTCTGAGGCTGTAAATCTCAATGGGAGGGGATTTTCCATCTTTCCCCCATGAGCCGGATTGGAACTCCCAGCCTTTGGGATGGCAGTGCAACTGCCTTATAAGTGCCGTCGAGTCGCAGGTGACTCATAGCGACCCTATGAAGGAGAGTCCTCAATGCTTGGGTGCCTTTCATCCTCTCTCCAGATATCTATCTATCTATCTATCTATCTATCTATCTATCTAAAACCAGATTTGTTTTTCTTTAGTTTTGAGTTCTTCCGATGCAATAAATTTTTTATTTACTTAAAAAATATATTAATTTTTGTGTGTGTGAGTGTACAATCAAATAGGATCTGACTGGTACAGGAGGAGATTGTCCCTCCTTTTCCAGTAGAGCATCTGGTGGATTTGAACCACTCACCTCTGGGATTGCAATACAGCTTCTTGCTGCTAGCCCACCAGAGCTCACCTGATGTGATAAAGTATTAAAAATTAAAGATTTATTTATTTATTTGCTTCATATTCAGAATATGTGTGTCATCAAGTTGATTCCAACTAACCAATATGACAGAACTGTACATGGCAGAGTGGAGGGTCAGTGAAAGAAAGACCCTCAACCAGATTTATTGGCAGAGTGATGGCAGCAATGGGCTCAAGTATGTCAGAGAATGTGAGGATGGCACAGGATAGAACAAGGTTCAGATCTGCTGTTTATATGGTGCTATGAGTTGTACACAACTTGAGGGCGTCTAACAACAAAAACAACATATGACAGTAGAATTCCTGCCCCTTGACTTTGACTCTTGATGACCCTCTGTGTTCCAAAGCAGAACTCTGTTTTGTAAAGATCCCAGGGCTGACTTTTTGAAAGTAGATTTTCAGGGCTTCTGAGATGTCTCTGCCCAGACTTGAACTCACAACTTGTGAATATTTGCGTCCCTCAAGAATATGCTTGGCAAGATGCAATATTTGAAAAAAAATACTTGAAAAGTCCCAAAATACATTCTAGGTAATCTGCACCAACTCCCTCCCACATTTTACCATCTTGTACTTTCCTTAAGAGTTAGAATTTTATGCTGAAGGTGGGAAAAGCCCAGGAATGGGCATTCCTCTTAAAAATAACACCAAGAACAAAACCACCCCAGTCAGTGGGGTAGTTAGAGACTCTAAGAGTTGTGAGAGGAGATGGGAACGCCCATGCGTGTGAGGCAGGTGTGGACTGAGGATGCACTCAGCTGGCTCTGGCCCTTTAGCGTTTTACATGCAATGCTGAGTCAGTGCGAGGGCTGGCAGGGGGAGTCCCAGCATCTGAAGTCTCATTTCCAGGAGTGCACTGTTTTCCTTTTTGTGGCTCATCTTGCATTTCCCTTTCCTCCTTCCCCCATGTCTTCAGCCCGGGCCTGGTTGGCATCCGTGCCCTTTCTGGGTAGGGTTTGAAATGTCAGCACCGCTCTGTCTTTACAAGATTTTTGTCTTTGCCTTTAGAGGTAGCACAACTGCGTCTGGAGGTGCCAGTAGATTTAAAACAAAACAAAACAAAACAAAAAACCACACAAACTTTTCTAAAGACATTTGCATCAGATAGTTGGAATTCTGATTTCAGGAAAAGAGCAAATCTCAATACAAAACTGTCAGTGTGGAAAGAGTTGTAGGCATGCAGGAAACAGCTATGCAAAGCAGTGCTTTGTGGAAAGCTGGGGACAGTTTCTGTCTCAAGACCTCACCTAGCGGACAGTCAGCTCCTAGCAGGTTCTAGTGCTAGACACAGAGGCCCGTGCTGTGGTAGCTGCCATTCCAACATTCTTTACATTTACTATGTAATGATGTTAACTGTGCTCATCTTGGTGTACAGCTGCCATAACTAATCATTTCTAGATTTTTTCCATCATTCTTGTTGTTGTTAGATGCTGTCAAGTATGACTCATAGCAACCTTATGAACAATGGACCTGAAACCAATCCTATCCTGTGTCTTCCTGTTCCTCTCCACCACACTTGAGCGTATGTCTCCTCAGCAGTGAGCTTCCCTTTCCTTCTCTCCCCCACCTGCTCCTGGTGACCACCAAGAACCATAGGCTTGTACACATTTGCCTATTTCAGATATTTTACATAAGTGAAATTATGAAGTATTAATCACTTGTGACTTGACTTCATTCAGCATGTTTTTAAACTTCATCCAGGTTGTAGCATGTATCAGGACTTTGCTTCTCATGACTGAGTAGTATTCCATTGCATGGGTGTATCATGTCTTGTTTACCTATTCTTTTGTTGTTGGACATCAGGTAGTTTCCATCTAGCATGATGTTTTTGAGAAAAGTTTGGAGTAAGTACCAGAGTCCAGGCTGCTCCTTGCTGTTTACTCTCTCATTTGATCCCATGGTCAATGGAATCAAAATGTTGCCTTTGAGTTGTAGTGTTGGAGAAGAGTGCTGACTATCCAATGGACTGGCAAAAGAACAAACAAGAGTGTCTTGGAGAAAGTCCAACTAGGGTGCTCCTCAGAGGCAAGGAGGGTGAAATTTGGTCTCATATGCTTTGAACATGTCTTGAGGAGGGACTAATCATGCTGGGGAAGGTGAAGAGTAAGAGAAAGAAAAGACCTTCAACAAGATGGGTTGACACAGTGACTGAAGGGATGGGGAGCTTGTTAGAGTGTGAGGATGGCATGAGACAGATAAGGTTTAGATCTACTCTTCATAGAGTTGCTATGAGCTGTAGTTAACAGTATCTAACAACAACAATAACAACTCCCCATTTGCCTCACAGTGAGGTCCTTGTTGACTTGGAGAACATTCTTTGAGGAGTGGCCCTGTGGATTGCCACATTCAATTAACCTATCCAAACTCAGGTAACAAGGGAATGGGCAAGAGCTTTCAATTTTACTTTATATATTTCCCTTGCTTCCTTAGAACTGAGAACCTCTCTAGAAATTGAGTCCAAGTAACATTTATGGATTTCATGATTCCCAAGCTACAGATGCAAAGACAGTGAAAAAGGAACTTGTAACTTAAGATCTTTTAAAGAAAATGGTAAAGTATTAGCTACTTTTGATTTCCCATGTGTGAACTTTTATTCTTTCACGAAATGGAATGCATAAATATTGACATATTAGGCATTGGAGAGATGAGATGGACTGGCATGGGGCATTTTGAGTCAGATGACCATATAATATATTACTCTGGAGATGAAAATACAAGGAAAAATGGGGTTGCCTTCATAGTAAAAAAAGTAATTTCTAGATCCATCTTGAAATACAACATCGTGAGTGACAGGATTATATCCATACGCTTACAAGGAAGTCCAGTAAATACCACTACCATTCAGATATATGCACCAACAACCAGAGCCAAAGAAGAAGAAATAGATGATTTCTACCAAATTTTACAGTCGGAGATAGATCGAACATGCAATCAAGATGCATTGATAATAATGGGTGACTGGAATGCAAAAGTTGGGAACAGAGAAGAAGAATCAGTAGTTGGAAAACATGGGCTTGGTGACAGGAATGAAGCTGGAGATAGAATGATTGAATTTTGTAAAATCAATGACTTATTTATTGCAAATACATTTTATAAGAGACACAAACTCAGTTTATACACATGGACTTAACCTGATGGTATGCATAGGAATCAGATTGACTACATCTGTGGAAGGAACCGCTGGAGAAGCTCAGTATCAGCTGTGAAAACTAGGCCGGGGGCTGATAGTGGAATAGACCACCAATTACTCATATGCAAGTTCAAGCTGAAGCTGAGGAAAATTAAACCGAATCCACAGGAGCCAAAATATGACCTTGATTTCATACCACCTGAATTTCAGAATCATCTCAGGAACAGGTTTGAGGCCTTGAACACTAATGAGCGAAGACCAGATGAGTTGTGGGAGGATGTCAAAGATATCATTCAGGAAGAGTGCAAACGGTCATTACAAAGACAGAAGAGGAAGAAAAGACCAAAATGGATGTCAGAAGAGACTCTGAAGATTGCACTTGAGCGTAGAGAAGCCAAAGCACAAGGAAGAATTCAAGATACTAAAGAGCTGAACAGAAGATTCCAAAAGGCAGCTCGGAATGACAAAGCAAAATACTACAAGGAAATGTGCGAGGAGCTGGAGTTGGAAAGTCAAAAGGGCCGAACTCGCTCAGCATTTCTTAAGCTCAAGGAACTGAAGAACAGATTCAAACCTAGAGTTGCTGTAATCAAGGATGCATTGCACAGAATATTAAATGATCCAGGAAGTATTAAAAGAAGATGGAAGGAATATACTGAGTCACTATATAGAAAGGAATTGGCAGATACAGAGGAATTTAAAGAAATAACATATGAGCAAGAGCCTATGCTGATGAAGGAAGAAGTTCAAGCTGCTTTGAAGGAAATAGCAAAAAATAAGGCCCCAGAAATAGATAGTATACAAACTGAAGTATTTCAGATAACAGATGTTGCCCTGGATGTGCTCACCAAGTTGTGCTAAGAAATCTGGAGAACAACCACTTGGCCAACTGACTGTTCCAGAGAAAGGTGACCCAACTGAGTGTGGAAACTACAGAACAGTGTCATTGATTTCACATGCAAGCAAGATTCTAGTGAAGATTATCCAAAAACGATTAGAATAGCACATCAGCAGAGAACTGCCGGAAGTCCAGGCTGGGTTTAGAAAGGGTCGTGGTACTAGGGATATTGTTGCTGATGTTAGATGGATCTTGGCTGCTGACATGTAACATAGCAACAAAAATAACAAAACTTTTTCCCATTTCCTCATATGTTCTTCTTGTCTGTTTATAACTTTGCCTCTACCCGCATCCTATTACAGGCCTTAGAAATTGGATAAAAGGAACACATGAAAAGAAATCCACTTTCTTTTAAGGTTATGATCTGTAAATTGTACAAATAACTTTTTTCTTATTATTTTAGCCAGATCATAGTCACCATGAGACATTTTATCTGCAAAGGATGAAGGGAAATTCTGTCTGTAGAAAGGTTCCCATGAGACCACCAGCTCTGAGAAGCCATCCTGTTCATCTGCCTGCACAATGTCAGCCCTCTCAGACCTGTTAAGTACATTGATGAGAACCAGGATGGTTATGTCAAGAAGCTTGCAGAATGGGTGTCCATTTAGAGCATGTCTGCATGGCCCAAAAGAGGAGCAAGACCCGTAGGATGATGGAATTGGTGGCGGTGGACATCATCCAGCTTGGTGGCTCCGTGGAGCTGGTGGACATAGGGAAGCAGACACTTCCTGCTGCCTCTGAGATCCTCCTTCCTTCCGTGCTGCTGGGCACGTTAGATTCTGATTCCAAGAAGAAGACTGTGTATATCTATGAGTACCTGGATGTCCAACCCACAGCCCTGGAGGACGGCTGGGACAGTGAGCCCTTCATCCTGGAGAAGCGAGACAGAAAGCTATTCAGGGGAGCCTCCACAGATGGCAAGGGACCAGTGACCGGTGGATGAACGCACTGCAAGCCTTCCAAGAAGACAAACCAGGAGATCCAGGTCAACGCACTCTTCTGCCTGGAGGGCATGGAGGAGTCAGGATCAGAAGGCCTAGACCAGTTCATCTTCAGCCACAAGGACAACCTCTTCAAGGACATGGACTACGTCTGGCAATGACTGGCTGGGCAAGCAGAAGCCCTGTGTCACCTACAGCCTCCAGGAAATCTGCTAATTCTTCACTGAGGTGGAGTGCAGTGACAAGGACCTTCGCTCGGGCATGTACCATCAGCTTAACGGGCTCTCTGATCGACCAGGAGGGGAAGATCCTCCTCCCTGGCATCAATGAGGCAGTAGTGCCCATGACAGATGAGGAGCTAGGGCTGTATGAGGACATTGACTTTAATGTGATGAGTATGCCAAGGACGTTGGCACCGAGACCCTCCTGCAAGAGAGACATCCTGATGCATGGCTGGAGGTTCCCATCCCTGTGCCTGCATGACATTGAGGGTGACTTCTCAGGGTCCAGAGCAAAAGCTTTCATCCCTCAGAAGGTGGTGGGCACATCCTTCATCCTGCTAGTGCCGCACATGGCTCCAGAGGTGGTCAGCCAGCAGGTGACAAGCTACCTCACTCAGAAGTTAATGGACCTGCAGAGCCCCAACAAGTTCAAGGTGTACATGGGGCCATGGTGGGAAGCCCCGGGTGTCAGACTTCAACCACTCTCACTACTTGGCTGGGAGGTGGGCCCAGATGATAGTGTTTGGTGTGGAGCCGGACCTGTCCAGGGAAGGTGGCAGCATCCTTGTGATTCTGAAATTCCAGGAAGCCACTGGCCCAAACCTTTGGTATTATACAAAAGTTCTTTTCCATTGTGGGAAGCAGCACAGAGGGGTTTTCTTTCTGTTGAGTGCAGAATGAAAAACGCAGAGAGCTAGCTAGCTATAGAATCTGAGACTTCATGCAAAGTCAATCTTTTACTTACTTTTTCACTGATAGGACTCAGTTTTTTCCAGTCCATATGAGAAGTTGAATTTTGTGTACACTCCTCATTTCATAATACCCTCTCCTGTAAAGGGAAACACCCTATTCCAAGTAAAATCTCAGATCTTGTAGGGCAGTGGTTTCCCTCCAGCTACTCAGAGGATCCTCTGTAAAGCTCTCAGGGGCCAGTAAGAGGGAAGAGGAGGAAACGGAGTGAGTAATACTGTGGGTCTGACTCCAGTGTGGTGATATTTTGGAAATGTTCACTACTGCATCTTTCCTACCTCACCTCATAGGTTTTACTTCCTCTTTTTGCTCTTCTCACCCCTGACTTGTCTTAGCAGTGTCAAGTATTCTGAACTAATGTTTGAGAAAGGCAAGGCTGGGATTATATTCTAACTTCACAGGCCCTTGAATGTTATTGTATTGTATTGTATGTATGTATGTATTTATTTATTTATTTAGGCTCTTGAGTTTCAAAAGTTATAAAAGAGAAGCGTGACTTAAGAAGTTAATAATAAAAAAAGAAGTTAATAAAAAAGGGGGATACCTATCATTCCTCCATCCTTAAGTATGACTTGTTTCCCCTTCTTCACATTGGGAAAAAGATTCATAGGGGGATACTGGGAAAAATTAACAGGAAAAGGAGATCTAGTTTTTAGTGGTTAAAGAGCCCTGGTGTTATTGAGTGTAACCTATGGGACCACCAGCCAAACGTTTAGCAAACCAAATCCACTAATAACTCTTCAGGAGAAAAATGGGAAGTTTCATCCTGTAAAGATTTACAGCGTTGGAAACTTGGTTGTTGTCGTTGTTGTGTGACATTGAGTTGAAACCAACCATAGCCTGACCCTCTAGTTAGTTTTCATGGGAGGAGATTATCCATCCTTCTCCAGTGGAGCAACTGGTGGATTTGAACCATGTGCTGTTAGGATTGCAGTGAAGTTCTTACCACTAGACCACCAGAATGGAAACTTGATAGGTCACCATGAACTAGAATCGGGACAGCGGGTTCTAGTGACAGGGAAAGGGACTCATTGCTCGGAAAACACCAAGTTTTCACCGAAGGTGATGGGTGGGGTGGTATTAATAAGTTCAGAATTCTCCAAATATACATCAGTTATAAAACTATTGTTATATAATTATAAAACTGACATCAGTTTTCCCAAGCCTACAAAACTAGTTACTCTACCTTAGAATTCTTTTTTTCCCTTTGTCAGTCATGTAAAGTACTTTAAACTGTCCATTCACCAGGAGAGGAAATGCATGCTTCCTTAGACTATCATTTACCTCTTTGAAACTGTTTTTTCTCAGTCATATGTACATTGTATCTTAAACTGCCTGTTTACCACAAAGGGAAATGGGCCTCTCCTGGATTAGCATTTACCTTTTCAAAACTATTTTTCTCAGTTGTGTGTTAACTATTATGTAAATAACCTGTTTATTAATAAGTGTATATGAACAACATTTCAAATTTAGCAATTCTGTAACTTTACTAACAAAAGTGTATTGTTAAGTAAGTTAGTATCTAACCCTAGTATAAAAACCTAATGACCACTCCCAGATAGAGAGGCAATCTTTGAGAAGAATCTCTGCTTTCTCTGGGATTTGAAATAAAGTGCTTATAGATATTGCAATCTGCCTGTCTTATTGGCAATTGACTGTAGAAAGAACCCCTTGCATTCAATAACAAAGGTGATGGGAAAATTTGTTAAGGGTAATTGATGATTTGGAATTGTGATGTTGATGAGGAATACTGAATATCCCATAGACTGCCGAAAGAATAAACAAGTCTGCCTTGGAGGAAGTTCAACCAGAGTGCTCCTTAGAGGCAAGGACGATGCAACTGTGTCTCATATATATTGGGTATGTTGTCAGGCTGTGTTAGTCTTTGGAGAAAGACATTATTCTGGGGAAATTGAGGGTCAAGAAAGAAAGAGAGACCCCTAACAAGATGGAGTTACACAGTGACTGTAAGAGTGGCCCCAAATGTATTAGAGATAGTGAAAAGGATGGAAGATGGAGCAAGGTTCAGATCTGTTGTTGATAGCGTTATTACTAGTTCTAGGAGGTTGAGTTTTCAAGTATGGAAATACAAAGGAAGAGGAACAGTTGTAAGCAGACACTGGTGATTGGGACATGGAACGTGAGAACCATGAATGTAGGAAAATTAGATATTGTTAAGGAAGA
>NW_006400120.1:181789-189961 GCF_000299155.1 Elephantulus edwardii
TCATCTTGGAGAGGATTAAACCAAGCTACTCCTTGGAGGCAAGGATTCTGGGGCTTCGTCTGACATACTTTGGCCATGTTGCCAGGAGGGACGGGTCCTTGGAGAGGGACATCGTGCTTGGGACGGTGGAGGGACAGCGCAGGAGGGGAAGACCCTTTATGAGATGGATTGATTCAGTGACTGGGGTAATCGGGATGGGTGTGTCAGAGCCGGTGCGGTTGGCCCAGGATAGAGCAGGGTTCAGGGCTGTTGTGCATAGGGTCGCTATGAGTTGCAAATAACTTGACAGCACATAACAACAACAACAACAACAACCAATAATCAGTAACTATTGATGAGTAATCAGTTTGAGGACTCAGGTGCATCTGATTCAAGCCATGATCTTTCAGATCACTTGCTTCGGAGAGCTGGATAATGAAATAAGGATGACAGAAGAAGACTTGATGCCTTTGAGCTGTAGTATTGGAGAATAGTTAAGCAAACCACGGATTGCCAAAAAAACAAGCAAGTGTGTCTTGAAGAAAGTTCAGCCAAAGTGCTTTTTGGGTGAAAAGAGGATACAGCTTCACCTCACATACTTTGGATGTGTAGCTAAGAGGAGCTATTCCTTGGGGAGTGACATGATACTTGGAAAGGTGGAGGGTCAGTGAAGAGGAAGACCTTTGATCAGGTGGATTGACATAGTGACTGCCGCAATGATCTGCAGTGTGTCAGAAAGTGAGGATGCCGTAGAATAGGATAGGGTCTGATCTGTTGTTCATAGGGTCACTATGGGTCATACTCAACTCGATAGCACCTAACAACATCAACCTTACCCCACTTGAATGGGGCTGCAAGAACTGAGCGAGGAGAACGTTAAGCTCTTTAAATGTGCTTGATATTGTAATTTCTGTGTAGGATTCAATTTAGAAAGCTAATGTGTTCTCCTGCTCAAAGTTTGAAAATTTTTCCCTCTGGTGAGTGGTGTATTATCATGAAATCACATGTGATCTAAGTCTGTCAATATCTGTCTTGCAGTTTCTTCATCTACAAAATGTAGAAATCATAGACTGTTCTGCACGTCACTCCGTGGTCAAAGTAATAAGTGCTTATCATATAGGTATTTTGTACATGTGAGTTTTTGTCACCTTTTCCTTTCATTAAAGCTAAAATATAAATTAAAACTCCACCCAGTCCTCCAATTTATTGCTGTTGAGTTGAAACCATAACTGACGTTCCATTGGGTTTTCAAGGTTACAAATTGCACAGAAGAAGATTGTTCATCTTTCTCCCTTAGAGCTGCTGGTGTATTCGAATCACCAGAAAGGTATAGCCTTTGGGGTGACAATGCAGCTCCCTAAGGATTAAACCACCAGAGATTATCAAGTATGAACAATGATACTGTGGAATAGTAAATCTTACATTTTCTCTTCCATTGACTTTTGCCCTTGATCCTTTCATACTGTGTCTCTTCCCCAAGTGAAAATTATTAAAGTGAGAAAAGAATAGCTGACTTTCTTGTTCAAAAGCTGCATTTTGTAAGTCAGAGAAGACTTAGAACAGTAGTTAGTCAAGGAGAACACTCTCCCTTCCCTACTTCATTCTGTCAGCCAATTCATCCATTTCCTCAAAACAACTATATAAGAGATTGAGGGTGGGGAGGGGCAGAAAGAAAACAGAGTCCTAGTGGAGAACTCAGGTGAATGCTGATGAACATTGCCGAGATTGAGTCATGAATCCTATCCCCTCCTTGTACTAGGGTATAAGTCTTAGGAAGGAGGGAAGGCTCCAAGGCAGACTTGGAGGAAGCACTTGTAGAGGAGATTTGTGTTTCACTTTTCACTTGTATCCTGGGAGGTAACACTTTTGGAGGAGGAATATGGCATCAGGATTGAAGGAAGACTCATAAACACCCTATGTTATGCAGATGTCACAACCTTGCTTGCTAAAACTTAGGCGGACTTGTAGAAATTGCTGCAGAAGGTCAAAGACTGTAGTTTTCAATATGACTGAAGCTCAACATCAAGAAAACAAAGATTGGCAGCGCCGTGAAAGATGGAGAAGAGATTGAGGTTGTTAATAGTTACCACTTGCTCGGCTCCACAATCAATACTCTTGGCACCAGCAGTCAGGAAATCAAAAGACGAACTGCATTAGATAAATCTGCTGTCAGGGACCTTTCCAGAGTACTGAGAAGCAACAACGTCAGTATAGAGAATAAGATGCACCTGATCCAGCCCATGGCCTTAACAATTACTTGTTATGCATCAGAGAGCTGGAGAATGACCAAGGATGACAGAAGAAGAGTTGATGCCATTGAGTTGTGGTGCTGGAGAAGAGTCTAGAACATACCATAGGCCTCTAAGAAAACAAATAGATCTGTCTTGGAGAGGTTGAAACCAAATTTCTCCTAGGAGGATAGGATTTTGAAACTCCATCTCATATGCTTTGGGCATGTTGCCAGGAGGGACAAATCCTTGGAGAAGGATATCATGCTTGGAATGGAGGAGGGACAGTGCAGGAGAGGGAGATCCCTGATATGTATTGGTACAGTAACTGGGGCACTTGGGGTAGGTGTGACAGAGTCAATGAGACTGGCACAGGACAGTTTACGCTTCAGAGCTGTTGTTGGTGGCTATGAGTTGCAGGTGACTTGATGGAACATAACAACAACAACAAATCAAGTGGAAGAAAATTGCCCGTCTTTTTCCCATGGAGGTCTGAGGGATTCAAAATGTCTGCTTTTGAGTTAACAGCACAACTCCTTAGCAACTAGATCACCATAGCTCTCTTATGAAAGGGAAAGACTGAACAGATGTGGCAGCAACCATATGACATAGAATTTTGGGTAAATAGAGATTTTAAAAGAAGAGGTTTGTTTTTTAATTTTTTTATTATTAATTTCAATGGCATTTTACAGAGACTTTGGATTTCCATTCATTCATGGTTCAACTTTTCTCCCTGCCCACCCCTTACCCCCAGTACACTCTTCTCTTTGAACAATAAAAGAAAAATTCTTTCTTTGTTTTACAATCACTCCCGCCAGGTCCACTCCACTATGCAGCCTTCATTCTGGACTCCTGTCATGACAAAAATACCTACTCACATATCCCTTTTAAACAGTTTTCTCCCTCATCTGTTTATCTGTTTCAATGCAGTAAATATTATTTATCCCATCTTTCTCAGTCTCCTGCCAACCTCAATGTCAGACCTGTTTTACAACAGTGGCACCATGCAGTATTTGTCCTTTTTGTGACTGAGATATTTCACTCAGCATAATGTCCTCCAGGGTCACACATTCTGAATAATATTACATGAATTATTTATTTTTCAATGTCGTGTAGTATTCTGTTGTGTGAATATACCACAAATCTCTACCTATTTGTTTGTTGATTGACAGGTTGTTTCCAACTTCTTGCTACTGTGAACAAAACCACAATAAACTTGGGTGTGCATATATCTGCTTGGTTAGCAGTTATGGTCTCTTTGGGGTATATTCCAAGTGGTGGAATTGCTGGATCAAATGGTATCTCTATTTGCAACATTTTGAGAAAGCGCCATACCGCCTTCCACAGTGGTTGCACCTTTTTACACTTCCACCAACAATGAATAAGGGTTCCAGTTTCCCCAAAACTTCACCAGCATTTGTTGCTTGATGTTCTGATAAATTTTGCTATTTTGACTGGGGTGAGATGATATCTCATAGTTGTTTTGATTTGCATCTCTCTTAGAGCTAGGGATTTTGAACATTTTTTCATGTGATTGTTGGCCATCTGAACGTCTTCTTTGGTGAAGTGTCTATTCATATCCTGTGCCCATTTGTCAATTGGATTATTTACCTAAAGGAATCATTTTAAGATATTTTGCAGTGTTGTTGTTATTGTTATGTGCAATCAAGTCATATACAATAAAATAATCACGGAGTTGTACAATCTGATTGGTGGGGTGGTGGTAAGGGAAATTGGAAGAATCTGTCCTCAAAAAATGTATTAGGGTGAGCTCTGGTGGGCTAGTGGCAAGAAGCTGCACTGCAATCCCAGAGATGTGAGGTTCAAATCCACCAGATGCTCTGTTGAAGAAGGAGGGACAATCTCCTCCTGTATCAGTCAGATCTGATTTAATGGTACACACATTAAAAAAAAAAGTAATTAAAAAAAGAAAAGGAATATGTAAACAAAAAACCCCCCAAAAATCCTCAAAACAATGTATTAGAATATTTGTAAATAAACTAGTATAAAATGCAAAAAAGAAGCTTTAAATTCTCAACAGATCTTCCATAAGTCTTCATTGGTTGTCACACCTTTGGAATATGTATGTAATTTCTGTTTAATATTTTTGACTGGCTGTATTACAGAAATAAGGCTATGAGAGGTACTTTTTTATTTTCATGGAGCTTTAGATTTCTTTAGAAGGGACATTAAAAAGGGTGACAATGGTTCTGCTTTCTCTGTGATTGATATAGGGTTTGGTTTTGTTTTAAGTGTGCTGTAAGTCCTTTAAAAATTTCACTTGGAAAAGAAAATTTTATTATTAAGAGCTTTTGTCTGCAAAACTAGAGAACTCTATAAGCTGTACAATAATTTCTGTGGGGCTATGGAATGGGAACTCTGGTGGCCCTAGTGGTTAGAAGTTGTGCTCCCCACCCAAATGCGCATGGCTGGAATCCACCAGCTGCTACTCAACAGAAAAATAGGCAAGCTACTCTGTGTGATTTACTGTCTCTATAAACCAGCTGTGGGTCAGCTATGCGTTGGTTCTGACTGCACCATACATCTCATCATATCACGTCAAATAACAACATAAGATAAGATAAGATAAGATAAGATAAGATAACATAACATCATAAATAAGTGAAGACTAGATTAAGTAAACAAGTAACAAAACACAGCTTTTAATTTGCATTTTCTGAGGAGTTTCGTTATTAGCAATGTTGTTGTGATCAACAAGTTTGTTGAGAGGACTCTGCTGAGTTCATTCTGACTCATACATAGCAGCTTCATAGGACAGCATTAAACTGCCCCACAGGGTTTCCAAGTCTATAATCTTTACAGGAAGAGATTACCAAGTATTTTCTCTCATGGAGCGAGTGATGGTTTAGAACTGCCTACTTTTGGTTAGCAGCCAACTCCTCAAATATTATACCACTCAGATTCCCTCAACAATAAACTCAAAAAACCTAGTCTCTTGCTGTTGAGTCAATTCCAAATCACAGTGGCCCTACAAGGCTGTATATCTTTATAGGAGGATGGAGGATTTTTTTTCCGGAGGAGTAGTGGTCTGGAACCAGTGATGTTTTGGTTAGCAGCTCAATAATGTTCTACACTAAACCCCCTGAGTGGCTTTCCTTTAGTAATGTTACTGTTGTTATGTGCTGTCAAGTTGGAACCGACTCATAGCTGATGCTCCAACAGATTTTCAGAGGCTGTAATTAGAGCATGATGAGATTGCTCATCTTTCTCTTGGAAACAACTAGTGGATTAAAATTGCCTCTGGTAGCCTAGTGGTAAAAAGCTGTTTTGTAATTCTAATGGAGCATGGTTTGAATCCACCAACTACTCTAGGGAGAAAGATGGTAAATCTCCTGTGTGATTTACTGCCTCTGAAAACTTACTGGAGGATCAACAATGGGTCAGTTGACTGCTGGTGCCAAGAGTGTTGAATGTGGATTCAAACAACATTAAATCATTAACAACCTCTATTTTTTCTCCATCTATCATGATACTACCTATCGGCCTGGTGGTGAGGATCTTTGTTATCTTGAAGTTGAGATATAATTCATATTCATATTATAGACTGTAGTCTTTGACCTTCTATAGCAAACAATTCCTACATTTCATTGGGCAAGGTTGTGTCATCTGAATAATGTAGGATATTGATCATTCTTCCTCTAATCCTGATACTACATTCTGCTTTATAAAGTCCAGCCTCTGAGATTATCTGTTCAGCATATATATTGAAAAATTATGGAGAAAGGATACATCCCTGACACACTCCCTTTTTTATTTTGAGCCACACATTTTCTGCTTGCTCTGTTTGGACAACAGCTTCTTGGTCAAGGTCTAGGTTTCACATGAGGACAATCAGGTGTTCTGGGTTTCCCATTCTTTTCAATGTTGGCCACAATTTGTTATGATCCACACAGGCAAATGCCTTTGCCTAGTCTATCAAACACAAATAGACTTCATACTGGTGGTACTCTTTACTTTCTGCCATGGTCCATCTAAAATCAGCTATGCTGTAATTTGTGCCACAATCTCTTCTAAATCCAGCTTGTGTTTCTGGAAGTTTTCTGTCAATGTACTGCTCTCGTTTTTGGATGATTTTCAGTAAGATTTTGTTTACTTTCACATTCTATAGGATCACCTTTTGGGAAATAGTAATAAATACGGATCTCTTCCAATCAGTTGGCCAGGTAACGGTCCTCCAGATTTCTTGACACAAACTGGTGAGCACATCCTAGGCTGCATCTCTTTGTTGAAATATCTCAATTGATATTCCATCAATTCCAGGGACCTTATTTTATGCTAATTCCTTCAGGACAGCTTGGACTTCCTTTTTTATTAAAGTTGATTCTTGATCATATACTACTTCCTGAAAAGGTTCTGTGTCAAGCAATTTTTTTTTTTTTTTGTTACCGTGACTGTGTATTCCTTCCATGTTCTTTTGACGTTTCCTGGATCAGTCAATACATTGCCCATGTGGTGTGTGTTGTATACCATCAAGTTGGAACTCACCCATAGCTGACCCTCTAGTGGGTATTCAGAAGCAGTTAATTGCGTGGGAGAAGATTACCAATCCTTCTCCTGCAAAGCAGCTGGTGGACTTTAACCATGTGCTTTGAGGATTGCAGCACAGCTTTTGCCAGTAGGCCACCATATCATTTTTAAGTATTGAAACTCACAACCTACATTTGTTCATTTCTTCCAGCTTAAAAGATGTTGTATGAAGTCTTCCCTTTTGATTTTCTGAGTCCAGTTCTCTGCACATTTTGTCATAATATTTTGCTTTGCCTTGGAAAACTGACTTTTCAAATCTTCTATTCAACTCCTTAATGTTCTAATGTCTCCCTTTTATTTTGGCTTCTTTGCATTGTAGTGCAATATTTAATGTCTCTGACATCCATGTTGGTTTTTTCTTCCTCCCCTGTCTCTATAACAACCTTTTGGTTTCTTCATGGATGATATTCTTGATACCATCTCACAGCTTGTCTGTTCTTTGTTCATTAGTGTTCAATGCTTGAAACCTATTCTTGAGGTGGTTTTTAATTTCATGTGAGATAGACTCAAGGTAATATTTTGGATTTTGTCCATTTATTTTCATTTTCTTTAGCTTCAATTGGAACTTGCAGAAGAATAGTTGATAATTTATTTCACAATAAGGACCTGGCCTGATTTTCACAGCTGATATTGAGCTTCTGCAATGATTCTTTCCACAGATGTAACCAATCTGATTCCTATGTAGTCCGTGAAGTGAGGTATATAGTCACTGTTTGTAGGGTGTTTTTGTTTGTTTGTTTGTTTGTTTTAGAAAAGGTATTTGCCCTACAACCAGGAGAAGATAAAATAGATGAATGGGACCTTCTAAGAATCAAATCCCTATGTTGTTGTTGTTATGTGCTTTCGAATCTCTTGCAACTCATAGTGACCCTACTATATACAAGAGCCTTAAACGCCATTCTATCCTGTGCCAACATAGCCATCTCAAACACACTTATTCCCACCACTCCAGTCACAGATCGATCCATCTTATCGAAATTCTTTCTCTTATGCACCGCCTCTCTACTCTGCCAAACATGATGTCCCTCTCCAAGGACCAGTCCCTCCTTGCAACATGCCCAGAGTATGTCAGACGAAGCTTCAGAATCCCTGACTCCAAGGAGCATTCCGGCTTCACCTTCTCCAAGACAAACCTGTTTGTTCTCCTATCAGTCCATGGTATATTCAACACTCCTCTCCAGCACCACAGCTCAAAGGCAGAAGATGTTATCCTATTGCTTGCCACATTGTATTTCAGGATGGATCTAGAAATCATCATTTTTTAAATTAAATTATGAAACCAATCCCATTTTTTCTCACCTTTTCATCCCTGGCATAGTAAATCATACGATCATCTGATTAAAAATGTCCCATGCCAAGCCATCCAAAAACTTCTCCACGAGGGTAAAAAGGGAAGCCACAGACTGGGAAAAGGTAG
>NW_006400120.1:191096-193308 GCF_000299155.1 Elephantulus edwardii
TAAAAGTTAGTAGAAATCTTCTATTTCTTTCCCTTTGCCTTTATTTGTTGGTGCATATATTTAAATGATAGTGGTACTGATAGGTCTTCTCTATTTGCATATGGATAGATCCTGTCATTCACAGCATTGTACTTCAGGATGGATTTAGAAATGGTTTGGTTTGTTTTTTTTTAAACTATGGATACAACCCAATTTTTCCTTACTTTTTTATTCTTAACAGAGTATCATAAGCCACCAGAATTCTCTTTAGTAATGTTTTTATGTATCATGTAGCAGCTGGTGGATTTGAACTACATGCCTTTGGTGGGGAGGCTAAATCAGATGCAAGCAGAGCAAATTTAAAAAGTAACTATTCAGTTTTCAAGAAGCATAGTTTACTCCTTAACCCTGTCTTTCAACTCACTAGTGGTTCTTATTTGTCTAATAAAAGTTTTGGTACTCTCCATTTGCCTTTCTTTGTATTTTTTCTTGATGTTCAAGTAAAATTTACTTGTTAAAATTTACAGTTACTTAAAAATATTTGAAGAATTTGAAGCTCAGCTGTTCTGTTTCTTTTAACTATTTTGCTCTCATTTGTGTGCTAAGAGAGAGCAAACAATAATAACCATCATAAAAAAAATTCACTTATCTGATCTTTCCTCAACTGACTCTAGATTAACCTATGTTTTGTCTGTAAACACATTGATGCTTAAGGCACTCAGACCACTAAAGGTTGTTTACCTACCAAGGACAAATTGAGTTTGTCTGAAAACTCACTTATGTCAGCTAGAATTTGTTATTGTAGTCACACGAGTCAGTCGAGTGTTAGATGAACTGGTGAATTAGCAATGTAAAATGAAAATAGAAAACAAAATTTGATGATATAAATTATTAATTATTGATAAAATATCATGAACATCTGAATGTATTCTTGGAAGAACCATTCAACCTGTCTGGATGCAGCAGCATCTGACCTCCACCAACTCCACAAGAGGGAAGAATCCTCCTCAAAACATCAATAGCACTAAACTGATTCCCCCCACCCCCACCCCAGGGCTCTTAGTACTCTCTTATGAGGTTCACGCTGGTGGGGCTCTACAAGCACCATGGAGCTGGGCTATCAGCTCTTCATTTGCTTCCTATTCTGCGGCTGTGAAAGACTGTGCTATTCTTACTCCTTCTGGCCCATTCAGAAAGATACTCATGTCTCTGTGTCCCTATATCCTATTTTACACTTTTTGGACAGCTGCACAGCTGAATTATTAATGAAAAAAAAATAAAATAGAGGAAAAAGCTGAAGGAAACAAACGCAAAAGCAAAACATCAACCCAAACACCACAACCAAACAACCACCTTCTCCTAGATAAAATTCTTAAATTTTAGGATTTATGGATATTTACTCTTTGAGCAACAGTTAGGGACAAAAATATTTTATAAAAAAACATTCTCAAAATGAAAAAAAATTTTCAAAATGGAATAAGGCAGTTACACAGATAGCTAGAGTGCGACAAGATAAAGACCAGATGCCATTAGATAATTACCGATCACATAAGGAGAAGGAATAGGATTAGCAGAAAGAATCATGTGCAAATAATTCCTCTGAGTCTAGTTTTCCAGTTTTTAAAGCATAATGAGACTGGTTTTTTTTTTTCAAATGGCAATTACCTCTACAGCATGTAGCATGTACTTTAGCATATAATAGACATGCAGTAAAAGACAAGTACTATTACTGGATGAACCATCTATGAACTTAGAGAAATGGTAATGATTATAGAATAGGGTTCAGGTCTTTAGTTCATAGGGTCACTGTGTGCCATGCTTGACTCCATAGTAATCAACAAGAACAAGAAAAACAACAACAACAACTGTACTAAAATGATTGATTCCACTACTTGGGTGTCTTTATTTAATTTCAGGCAAACATCAGTTCTTTGTAACCAATTCCTTAAATCAATTGATTATGTGAGGAAAGAAAAACAGTCAGATGGATCTCTCTGGCGGTCAGACCCAAGGTCCACTGAGCTTTCCTTTTCACCCTTCAGTTGCCCTGTTCTGGAGCTTGGTAGATGCAAACCTAGAGCATTGCTCCTCTTCTCGCCCCATTCTCCGAGTCATCAGGTCCCAAGTTATTGGGAGAGCTAGCTGAGCAAGCAGTGAAAAAAGGAACCCAGTCATCACTCTCAGGAACTATTCACAAATACACTGATGGAAGACTAAACCCAAATCAAATTCA
>NW_006400120.1:193648-195778 GCF_000299155.1 Elephantulus edwardii
GAAAACTTGTGCATAGTTTTGCTCTGTCCTATAGTGCAGTCTAAGGCCGTGTGTCTTCGGTGATTTCCATCCACCAAACAGCTTTATGGGGAAAGACCAGCAATGCTCTCTCACTAGTATTTACATCCTTGGAAATGCAACAGGGTGTTGCTATGAATAGGAACTAACTCAATGACAGTAAGTGAGTGATCAGTAGGGTCACTGCGAGTGAGAATTGACTTGAGAGTAGTGGATTTGTTCTTGATTTTGGTCAAGAATAGGGCATTCTTTGCTGCTTCTCCTACATGCAGATGTAGTTTCCCCCCTTCATGTTCCCATCAGTTTTAGTTTGCTACTGCTCAGAACATTTTTTTCTCCTTTTTGATCATCAAGGTGATAATTCATCATTGTGCCTCACAGTCACAAATAAACTAAGATGTGGGATTCAAAAACCTATTTCACCATATTTAAAGAGATAATTATTCGGAAATTTCATATATTTCTTTACTTGGAAAAAGAAATTTTAAAATGTAATTAAAATAATTAATACAATGAGGTTTATTTACTCTTCATGTTGATCATGGTCTATCTCTAGACAAAGACTTCATCAACTTGATCATCTCTTTTCTTTAGATGTCTAGTCATAGCATCACTTTCGTTCTTTCTCTGATTAACACTGAAAACAGAAACTGATGCTTATTCTTCTTTTCTTCAACTTTCTAGGTAGAGTTCTTGCAATTACAAGAACTGTTTGTTTAGGAAGTAGTTGAGGGAATGACTGATGCAAACTAAGACTCCATTATGAATGCCATCAGGCAATTAGGAATTACTCTGACTAGAATTGAGGGGTAGTTATAAGAACTTTTCTCAAAAGAACTATTGGAAAGCACCAAGAGGCCTAGCAGGAGGATAAAAGGTGTGCTTGAGTAAGAAAGTGGTCAGTGAGAAAGTAATTTCTCAGAATGTTGTACTGAAGTTTGGGAAGTGTAGCTCTTAACGAACTTGGAATTGACCATGGCTCCTGAAAGAGTCCTGCGGAAAATATGCAGATTTTGGGCTCACTATCTATAATCATGAGAATTGAGTTATTTTTGTTATTGTTTTTGTCCACTATTCTTCCTCATCTTTATTGCAACCCCATGATGATTGTAAAATATATCACAGAAACCCTAGTTTACAGCAAAGAAAAATGGAAATTTGAGAGGTAAAAATATCCATCAGGATCATAGCTTCTTTTTTATGTATTATATTTTTTTAATTAATTTAAATGAAAGTTTACAAAGACTTAAGGTTTTCAGTCATTCACTGTTGCCCTTTTCTCCCTGCCCACCCCCTCCCCCCAATTCACTCTTCTCCTTGAAAAGAGAAAGAAAAACTCTTTCATTGTTATGCAATTCCTCTTCCCAAGTCTACTCCACTATGTAGCCTTCACTCTGGAAATCTATAATGACAAGAATTCCCATTCATATATCCTTTTTAAACAGTTCACTCCCTCATCTGTTTCAATGCAATATACATCACTCCTCCCCTCCTTTTCTGTCTTAGCTTCTTTTAAAGAAGATACAAGACTGTATGATGATAAATTCATGTTATTAATTGCTATACAAATCTACCTCAACAGCTAAGTCCTTGACTTTACCCACTCAATGGTGCTTGGACAGAAAGACTAGATCATCTTCTGCCATGAAGATTTTAGCCTAGCAAACCCTATGGGTCAGTTATACTCTATACCATGGGCAGTATATGAGTTGAAAATAAACTTGATAGAACATAACAACGATTTACCTGAAAGCATACAATCTAGGCCATATATCTTAGAAGGAGTCAAACTCGAGTTTGACATACTTTCCCCAAACCACTTCAATAAGAGAAAGCCTCTCAATGCTATCACAGAGGAAAAGACTTCACAAGGTACTCAAAAGTTCACTCTAGATGTGAAGTACATTTTAGCTGTCCTTTTGCACCTTCCATAGCCTCCTGAGAACTCATGGTACTGTTTATTAGTCTTGTCTTTCATTAGGTAGCTGTTCTCTGAAGGGAGGCTTAACGTATTATCAATTCCAGTATCTGAGCTCTAGTGGGTAGAAAGATGTCCTACCAACTCAAAGGTGTGTGGTTTGTATCCACCAGCTGCTCTGGTCCTTGGCAGCT
>NW_006400120.1:199368-206343 GCF_000299155.1 Elephantulus edwardii
GCTGTTGTACATAGGGTCGCTATGAGTTGCAGGCGACTTGATGGCACATAACAACAACAACAAGTATAAAAGAATGTAAAACATATAGTTGAAGATGAAAAAAGTTATATAAAATAATACTTGTAAAATTCTAATGGTGGTGGGAAAATTTTATTTATACAAATAATTTTAGTTGATTTTCATTCAATAATTAATGTACATTTGTGTTTCTTACAATCTCTGATTTAAAGTGTGTTTCCATGCAATATTAATATACACTGTATTCCATATATGGATAATACCAGAAGAATGTCTATTTAAGCTTTATTGACCATGCAAAAACATTTGACTGTTTGGATCATAACAAGTTATAGCTACTAGTGAGAAGAATAGGAATCCCAGAATACTTTATTGTGCTCATGTGATATAGACACCTAGACCAAGAGGCTTCTGTTGTGTGAACAGAGCAAGGGCACATTACATGGTTCATAATTAAGAATGAAGTGCATCAGGGTTGTTTTCTCTCTCCATATCTATTCAATCTGTAGGTTGAACAAATTATTCAAGAAGCCGAAATCTATGAAAAGGAATGTGGCATCAAGGCTGGAGGAAGACTCATCAATAACCTGCATTATATGGATGACAAACCTTGCTTGAGGAAAGTGAGGAGAACTTCGAATACTGCTTCCAAAAGATCAAGAAATTCAGCTTTCAAAGTGAATTGCATTCTCAACATCAAGATAACAAAAATTCTTGCCACTCTACTAATAGACAATATTGTGACAGGTAGAGAAAAGAGCAACTTCATCTTACTTGAATCCACAAACAACATCCTTGGTACCAGCAGTCAGGAAATTAGGACATATATTGCACTTGGAAAGTCTGCAGTAAGGTACTTCTATAAGTTTATCAAGGAGCAATGATATCAGATTGAGGACTAAGGTGTGTCTGGACAATGAATAAGGATGACAGAGGAAGAATTGATGCCTTTGAGCTGTGGTGTTAGAGAAGAATATTGAATATTCCATGGACTGCCAAAAGAACAAATAGATTATGTCTTGGAAAACGTGCATCCAGAGTGCTTCTTGGAGTCAAAGATGACAATACTTTGTCTCACATACTTTCAGCATGCTGCCAGTAGACTATTCCTTGGAGAGGGACATGCTTGTAAAGGTGGGAGATTGGGGAAAGAGAGGAAGAATCTTAGCCAAGAGGATTGACATAATGACTGCCACAATGGGCTCTCATGTGTCAGGAGTGAGGATGGTGCAGGATAGGACGGGGCTCAGATCTGTTGTTTATAGGATTGCTATCAGTCATATTCTATTCAATAGCACATAATTACAAAACCACTCTATGCATATTATTGTACAGTCTTTCCGAGTGTCCATTGAATCTTTCTTATTCTCTCACCTCCAGTTTTTACAATAATTATCTTGTTCAGTGTTTGTTCTTATGAGGCTGAATTAATTCACTCAACATAATGCTATCTAGACTCTCATGTTATATAGTATTTTACCAAATCAGTACTCTTTGTGATGGATAGTATTGTATGAATGTACCACAATTTTTCAATGCATTTATTTCTTGATGGCCATTTGGGCTGTTTCCATATTCTTGCCATTGTGAATAACACAGCTGTGAACATAGGTGTACATATCTCTATTAGTGTCCCAGTTCTGATTTACTTGGGGTACATTGCTCGCAGTGCATAGCTGAATTATATGCGATTTCTATGTTCAGCTTTTTTTTAGAAAATGTTAAACTGCCTGCCAGAGTGGTTGTACCATTTTACAATGCCACCAACAGTGCATGAGAGTTCCAATCTCTCCAGTCTTCTACAACATTTATTAAACTTTGCCACTGCTACTCGGGTGAGATGGTTTTCACTGGTAGTTTTGATTTGCATCTCTATGATTGCCAGTGATTTTGAGCATTTCTTTATATGTCTTTCCATGTATTTTGCCCATTTCTGTAATTGAGTTATTGGTCTTTTTCTGATGGAGGCACTGTAATATTCACTAAACTTTCATTATGAGACCCTTCTCTGAAATGTCGTTTCCAAACTTCCCCCCCCTCCAGTCTGTAGGTTTTCTTTTGACCCTACTAGAAAAATTTTTGATCCACACAGGCACTTAATTTTTAAAAGGTCCCATTTGTTGATTTTGTCCTTGCATGGTTTTGCATTTCTGGCTATATTTGTATGCCTATTCATGCCATAGGCTAGGATTTCCGAGTTTGGTCTCATTTTGTCTCTTATGATCCTTACAGCTTTGGACTTTAACCCAAAGCCTATGATCTACCTTGAGTTAATTTTTGAGTATGGAATGAGATGAGATCTTTCAATTTTCTCCAAGCTGACATCCTGTTTTACCAGCACCATTTGTTGAAGAGGTTTCCATTTCCCCATTTAATAGGTTTTGATTCCTTGTTGGATACTAATTGACTTTAGTTTTCTTGTTATTAGGTGCCATTGAGTAGAGTATGACTCACAGTGACCCTACAAACAATTGATCTGAACACTGAACTTTCCTATGCCACCCTCATAATCTCTGACACACTTACGCACATTGGCCTGTCAACCTGCTGGTTGGGGGTCTTCTTCTCCTTTGTTATCCATTCATCTTTCCAAGAATGACATCTCTCTGCAAGGAATAACCTCTTATAGCAACATGTCCAAATTATGTGAGTGAAAGATTCATCATCCCTGCCTCTGAGGAGCAATCTGGCTACATCTGCTCTAAGATCTGTTTGTTCTTTTGGCAGCCCATGGATATTCAACACTCTTTTCCGATACCACAGCTCAAAGGTATCAGTTCTTAAGTTATCTTTATTCACTGTGCAGCTTTTAGCAGCATGTTGTTGTAGTTAGGTGTTCTAGAGTACAACTCATAGCAACCCTATGAACAAAGGATCTGAACCCCGTTCTACCATGTGCCATCCTCACACTTCCTGACACAAAAGAGCCCTTTGCAGCAGTCACCACGTCAATCTACCTGGTTGGAGGTCTTGGCCAACCCTCCACTTTTCCCAGCATCCTGTCCTCTTTCAAGGAACTTGCTCCTAGCAACATGCCTGAAGTATGTGAGGCAAAGCTTCATCATTCTTACCTCCAAAGAGCACTTCAGCTGCACATCATCTCCAAGACATATCTCTGTACTCTTGGCCATTTATTGTATGTTCAGTGCTCTTCTCCAACACTACAGCGCAAAGTCATCAATTCTTTTCCTGTTATCCTTTTTTGTTGTCCAGCTCTCAGATGCATAGCAAGTAATCATAAAGACTATAGCCTGGATCAGGCACAACTTAGTCCTCAAACTGACATCACTAGTTCTTAATAATTTGGAGATGTCCCTAAGTGCAGATTTTCCCAGTGTAATGAGTCTCTTAATTTTCTGACTGTTGGTACCAAGGGTGTTAGTTGTGGTGCTGGTACCAAGGACATTATTCTTAGCAGCATATAAGTCACTGAAAAGATCACAGCCTGAATCAGGTGTACCTTAGACCGCAAACTGATATCTTCCCACCCTAATAATTTGGGGAGGTCCCTGACTATAGACTTCCCCAGTGCAATATGTCTCATGATCTTTTAACTACTGGTGCCAAATGCAATGATTTTGGATGCAGGTAAGATGAAATCAATCAAAGTCTCAAACCTTTCTCCACTCAACTTGATGTCACCTATCAGTCCAAGGGAGATGAGATGGACTGTTTTTGGTCACTTTGAATCAGACAATGACATGGCTTACTATGTTAGGAATGATAAACAGAGTAACAAGGGTGTTGCATTCATAGTTAGAAAGACAATTTTTAAAAATTTTTTAATTTTTATTTATTTTTAAATTATTATTAAATTTTATTCGTTTTAATGAACATTTACAGAGATTTTGGGTTCTCATTCATTCATTGTTGCACTGTTTTCTCTACCTTCCTCCCCAGTTTGTTCTTCTCCCCCCAACCCCGAATGTCTGTTTTAATTGTCCAGTTGCCACAGTGCTTGTCAGCCAGTTCTGATTAATCTCCTTTGTCAGTGTGTCCTTTGCCATTCCCTATCACTCCTACCTGAGAGAGACTTCACCCTGATTCATAAGGAAAAGGGGATGGCCTATTCTCTTAGCTACTTCCTGCTGAAAAGGGACTCTGTGGGTTTCAGGGTGGAGATCTTCTCTCACTACTCTAAAGGGCCTCTTTGGCAGTAGGAAACACATAGACTATTATGGATATTGATTTTGGAATTTAGATGCACTGTTATCAATTGTTCATATCCTTGAAGATGTGTCATGGAAGTGTTGCAACAACTAACAAGTTAAAAGTACATGAGTCAAAAATTAACAAGCAATAATATTCCGAGTAGAGGTTCTAGTAGTGGCACAAATTAAGTTACAGAGGGAAGGTAGTTCTTACAATAAAAGGCCTATAGACTAGCACTTTGTCTATTATAGTGTACAGGTTAGGAACCACAAGATGTAGAGGCTCAGCTATGTCATTTATGCTTCTTAAGTCCTGGAGCAAATTCCATCTACCACTGGGCTATTTTACAACTGGGAAGTTCACATGCAAGGTAGGGGTGAAGTAAGGAACTGATTATGAGGTTTTCCGTCCATTCCAACAACTAAGAGATAGTGAGAAGAGTTGGGACCTCAGAAGGCTTTTAGGACCAATTAGTAGGCTCTGTGTCCAGGAGAAAATGAATATACTTACCAGTAATGTTAATGCTCACCCACAGCTCTTCTGGGAGGATCTAAATCGTTGAAGCGTCCTCCTTTGTTTCCAGCTGGGAGCTGGGGCCTGTCAGTCCTTTCTGCCATGAGGACCTGATGTGGGCCACCTTGGCCAAGTGTCTTTCAGAGCCACACTTAAAGCAAGTGAGTGGGAGCTTCCTCTCTACTCCCTTACCTATCTGTGGCTCTTGTCTGTGACACTGTCTACTGAAGTGGCCCAGCAAAAAGACAATTTTAAGGTCTATTCTGAAGTACAATGCTATTAGTGATAGGATGTTATCAATTCACACACAAGGAAGACCTGTTCATATGACTGTTATTCAAATATATGCACTAACAGCCAAAGCCAAAAAGGAGGAAATTTAGTATGTCAGACAAAGTTTCAGAATCCTTGCCTCCAAGGACCACCCTGGTTTCACCCTCTCAAGAATTAGCCTGTTTATTCTCTTAGCAGTCCATGGCATATTAGATACTCCAGTACCACAACTCAAAGGCATCAAATCTCCTTCTATCATCCCTAGTCATTGTTCAGCTCTCTGATGCATAGCAAGCAATTGCAAAGACCTGGATTAGGTGAACCTCAGTCTCCAGGTAAACATCGTTGCTCTTCAGTCCTTATGAGAGGTTTCTGACAGCAGACTTTTCCAAAGCAATTAATATTTTAATTTCCTGGCTGCTGGTACCAAGAGTGTTAATTGTAGAACCAAGCAAACTAAAGCTGTTAACAATCTCAATCTTTTCACTTTCTGTCATGATGCTGCCAATCAGGCTGGTGGTGAAAATTTTTGTTTTCTGGATGTTGAGCTTCAATCAATATTGAAGACTATATAGTCCTTGACCTTCTACAGCAAATGCTTCAGGTCCTCCTCAGTTTCAGCAAGCAGGGTTGTGCCATCTGCTTTATGAAGATTGTTGATGAGTCTTCCTCCTATTCTGACGCCAAATTTATCCTCACAGAGCCCAGTCTCCTGGATAATATGCTCTGCATCTAGATTGAAAGGTATGGAAACAGGACACATATCTGGAGGACACCCTTCCCAATTTTATACCATGCAGTGTTCTCCTACTCTGTTCTGATGACTGTCTCCTGATCCAAGTATAGGTTTCACATAAGCATGATCAAATATTCTGGGATTCCCATTCTTAGAGTCAGCCACAGTTTGTTGTGATCCTCACAGCCTTTGCAAAAATCAATGAAACAGAGATAGATATTCCTCTGATACTCCCTGCTTTCAGCCAAGTTCCATTTAGCATTAGCTATAATATCCCTAGTACCACAGCCTCTTGTAAACTCAGGCTGCACTTCTGACAGTTTTCTGTTGATGTCCTGTTCCAGTCGTTTTTGGATAATTTTCAGCAGAATCTTCCTTTCATGTGATATTAATGATATTGTTTGATAATTTCCACACTTTGTTGGGTCACCTTTCTTTGGAATGGTAAATATAAATATCTTCTAGTTGGTTGGTCAGGTGGTTGTCGCCCAGATTTCTTGGCACAACTTGGTGAGCACATCAAGGGCAACCTCTGTTTGCTGAAATATGTCAATTGGTATGCCATCAATTCCTGGGGCCTTGTTTTTTGCCAAGTCTTTCTTACAGAAGTATTTTATAAAGGTCTTTAGTGTTTCTAGTTCTGTTTATTTCCAAGCATTTGATCTTATGGTTGGCTATTGTAAATGGTATGGCTTTCTTAGTTTCCTTTTCCATTGGTATTGTAGAGGAACCCCACTGATTTGTGTATATTGATCTTTTATCCTGCCACTTTGATAAATTGATCTTCTAGGTCTAACAGTTTTTGTTGTTGTTGTTGTTGTTATTGACTCTTTGTGATTTTCTGTGTATACTATACTATCATCTGCATATAGTGACAGTTTTACCCACTTTTTAACAATTTGGATGCTTCTTATTTCTTTCTTTTATTGCCATAGCAAGTACTTCCAATAATAATATTGGAAAAAAGTGGTGACAGTGGACATCCTTGTCTGGTGCCTGTCCACAGTGAGAATACCATTAATGTCTTTCTCCATTGAAAATTACGTTGGCTCTTGGTTTTACATATATAACTTTCATTACGTTGAGGAAATTCCCTTCTATTCTTATTTTTTGGGTGTTTTAATCAGCAAGGGTTGTTGGATTTTGTTAAAAGCCTTTTCGGCATCAATTGATAAGATCATGCGGTTCTTGCTATTTGCTCTGTTAAAGCGGTGAATTACAGTGATGGTCTTTCTTATGTTGAACTATCCTTGAATATGTGTTACAAATCCCACTTGGTTGTA
>NW_006400120.1:213003-246451 GCF_000299155.1 Elephantulus edwardii
TTTTGTGACTGAGATATTTCACTCAGCATAATGTCCTCCAGGGTCACCCATTTTGTATAATATTTCATGAGTTCCTTGTTTTTCAATGCCGCATATTATTTTATTGTGTGCTCATACCAGAGCTTCTCTATCCATTCGTTTGTTGATGGGCACTTGTTTCCAACTCTTTGCTATTGTGAACAAAGCCGCAATAAACATGAGTGTGCAGTGATACATTTTTTACAAATGTCTTACATTTTTTAAATTTGAGTTTTCTGTGTCTGTTCCTTCTTTTCTTTTGTTAAGTTTGCTAATGGTTTGTCTATCTTATTGACCTTCCAAAGAGCCAGTTACTGATCTTATTGTTTACATTATACTGAAGTGTATTTTAATATGAAGGTTTTGACTTTCATCCATGAGTATTTCAAATCCTCTTTACTTTCCTCAAGTAAGGTTGTGTCATCTGCATATCACAGGCTGTTAATGAGTTGGGAACTAATCAGTATTGTTCCTAAGTAAAAACCTTGTGAACCTTAATTTTTTTCCATAAGTAAAAAATCTTATGAACCTCCTACACTTTGCATAAGGGTAAATGTATGTACTCTGTTATTTCAGTTAAACAAGAGAAATCCTTCAAAGGGTCTATTCCAATAGCGATAAGATAGGTTCATGTTGAAAATGTTCAGATTTGAAAATGAATTGACTTCAAGTTCAAAAAGAAGATAGGTTTAGTTGACCTGTCTCAATTTGTCTTCACATTCTCATTTCACTTGTTTTGAAAGCAGGAAATAGTAAAAAGCATATGTTTGTCCATCTTCTCCTCCTTTGTTCCCCTCTCTCCCTTTCTTTTCTCCCCAGATCAAACACATTTGGTGGATTCCGGTTGGCTATGAATGTCTTTATATAATAAGTATTGTTCTCATTACTGCAGGCAGATTCTCGCTGTTTCCTAATGATTTACCAATATACTTGCTGAACAACAACAACAAAAGAGAAGTGCAGGTAGGAAATTTGAGAGACACGAGGTTTTCCTGTTTATATAGATCAGACAACAGTCAATGTGACACACCAACTTTTTTTTTTATGATGCACCAGGAGCTGATTTTGTTGTTAGCCACTTTGAAGTGCGTGACACACTTGCAGATTGAGTTTTCAAATGAGTAGGATTTAGTCTTATTTCCAGGCGATGAAAAGAGAATAAAAAATTTTGAGCCAGTTTTGAATTGGCTTTGTTCCTGCATTCCAGTTCAACGTAGGCCCTTTTTTTCTAAAGATCTGTTATCTTTCCAGTGGTTAGCCAACAGAAGGTTTAAGTCAGCATTTTGGGCTAGAACAGTGTTTGATATCAATTTTTTGCTTATGTATACAAATTGTTCTTGAACAAATTGTGGGAGCGGAGTGCTTCGCTTCATCTGACACTCTACTTGTGGTTCATAGGTGTTAAAAACATTTCCTCCAAAAAAGGAACACCCAATACATGCATGTGATTAGCACTTTAGTAATCTTGAATATGGATGAATGGATGGGTCACTCATCTGGGTACTTGTACGACTTGCACATACTTAGACTTCTACCTAAAACTTAAGCAAGGAACATGTTGATTTGTACTTCTATGTGACCTCATCAGAGAATACTTTATGTATGCTGTTGTTGTTATGTGCTGTTGAGTCGCCTGTGACTCATGGCAACCCTGTGTATGACAGCCCTAACCACTGCTCTATCCATTGCCAATCTTATTGTCTCTGACACACCCACCCCTCATTACCCCAGGAGCTGAATCAATCAATCTCATTGAAGGTCTTCCTCTCCTGTGCTGTTCCTCCACCATCCCAATCATAATGTCCCTCTCCGAGGACTGATCCCGCCTTGCAACATGTCCAAAGTATGTCAGATGAAGCTTCAGAATCTCTGCCTCCAAGAAGCAGCCTGCTATCACCCTCTCCAGGACAAAGCTGTTTGTTCTCTTTATAATTACATATTTATATAATTATAATTTTATAATAATTATAATATTATAAACACTATAATAAGACAATAACAACTCAACCTAACAACATCACTATTAGAATATAAGTATAAATACAAATCAACTTCCACATTTTAAATCATAATATTTAAGATTCACTATAATAGATTTCTGCAATTGTAAGATTTTGAGGAAAAACAATACCGTAAAAGTCCGTGGTATATTCAATACCCTTCTCTAGCATCACAGTGATGCTTAATATAAAATATGCGTCATCATAACTATGCCTTACAAGTGCTCGAATCAATAATTAGATCAAGCCATGTGAACATCTTTCTAATCTGTAGTTTTAGAGAAAAGAATTTAGATCTGAGTCATCTTTTTAATACAAGGGATTAAGCGAATTGTTTAATTGGAGGTAGGTGTTGACTAAGGCAGTAGTTTGATTCTTAAGGATGAGAATGAGTTATAACGAACACACAATCGTTGGAAAGTGGGGGAAAGACACATGATAAATAATGTTTCTGTCTGAATGGTGGAGCAGGATGGGGTTTGGTAGTTAGTAGCTTTTCTGTTACTTTGTTCCATCTGGTTGAAAAGGTCAGTTCCATAATGGTTTTGGTTCATGTCCCAGATAAGAGTTTCAGAGATGCATTGTGTAATTGGAAATAGGTCAGTTGGTATTAGTAAGTGATTTGCAGTTAGGAAACTCATTTCTATCAAAGTAGGTCAGGTCAGTGTCCTGTTAAGCATATATTTCCTTATTGAAAAAGTAGTACAGCTATCACAACAAAAGAAAAAGAAAAAAGATCCCAAACCCCTATGTGACATTTCAAAATAAAGAGAGAGAGAAAAGTAAGAATTAACCATGCTTTTCCATCCCCACTCCACCAAAGTTACAATTCCAATCTATGAGCTACAATCAAATAAAATGAAACTGTGCAAGAATGAAAAAAAACAGCATGTCACGCTTTAAGACAGCCTGCTTCTGCTTAAGTGAACAGCTTTGCAAACCCTTTGGACAAATCTGCTTTTCTTGTAAGGTTGCTGTGAGTCAAAATTGACTTGACAGTGCGATTGGCACAGGATAGAGAAGGGTTTAGGGCTGTTGTACATAGGGTAGCTATGAGTCGCAAACAACTCGACGGCACATAACAACAACAACAACAACAACAATTTATCTAAATGTATGATTATATCTTCAAGAATAAAATGATATTCCCTGGGAAATACTTTATCTCTGTTTTGGTGATATTAATTGGCATCCAGTTGATTTTGACTCATGATGATCTTATGGCCCAACAAAACATTGCCCAGTCCTGCCCATCTTCATAACCCTTGGAATGAATAGTCTGTTGTACCTACTGGGTCAGCCTTCCACATTACAAGTTACTCTCATTGTCACAGGTCCTTTCTTTACCAAACATGATGATGTCCTTTTCCTAGTATGGTTCACATTTCTCTGGATATATTACTGCCAAGTTTTGAGAGTGAGTGTACTAAAGTTAAGAAGCACATAAATTGTGTTTGCCAAATCTTATGTCTCATGCTGGGATGTCTCTCCCTATCTCTGTACTATTCTCCATCTGTAATGACTACATAATAATACTACTTTGCTGATTTTTTTTTAAAAAAAAACAAACACCAAGGACTAGCAATGATTCTAATTGTTGACAATTTTATTGGTATTTTTCTGGAGAGGAGATAGAGTGGGACTTTATCTCCTTAGTGACTTGTTATTGTTAATCCACAAAAGCTAAGGCCTTGGGGAGTTGAACACATAACTAAGAACCCACAGGTCAACATTTGACTGGAAGCAGAGACTAAAGCTCTTGCAATTGATGGTGGCTCTCAGCAGATCATTATTGGGGAAGGAACTAGACTTGAGGGGTGCCTGGGTCCTTCGTGAGTGACTGTTGGTTCCTACAAGATGTAAATGAGAAGAACATAAAGTTATTTGTCCTAGAAAACTGGTGCTGGTTACTAGAAACCCTTAGAACATCAATTTATGCAAATATTCTTTATCAAGCTGTGTGTAAATAGCACAATAGCAATCAAAACCACAATGAGGTATCTCTCACTCCAATTACAGTGGCTAAGTTTAACAGGGCAGCAAGTAATAAATGTTGGCGAGGATATGGCGAGAAGACACTCTTATACATTGTTGATGGGTACATTAGAATGGTACATGTAGAATAATACAATCATTCTGGAAGGCAGTTTGGCGTTTACACAAAGAGATGAACATAGAAATTCTCTATGACTCAGCTATCCCACTTATTTGAAATATACCCTGAGAAAACAAGACCCAAGACACATACTGAGATTTGCACAACAATGTTCATAGCAGCATTATTCACCATCGTAAGAACATAGAAACAGCCCAAATGTCCAACCACAAGTGAATGGATTGAGAAATTATGGTACATTCACACAATGGAATACTATGCTGCACCCAGGAGCAATGGTTTTGTAAATTATTACCTAACTTGGTGGGACTGGAGAGTATTATGCTGAGTAAATGAACTCAGTCCCAAAAGGATAAATATTGTATAAAACCATTATTGTAGAATGAGTATGAAGATCCAAGAGGGGTGCGAGAGGGTGGAAGCAGAGGAATGAGGATGTGCAGAGGGAGGGTGGGATTGGTCATAGAGATGCATAGTTTGAGGGGTTGGGGATGAGGGAAATTTGAAATGGAGAGAATTTGTTCTTGAAAATAATGTATTAGAATTTTGTAAATAAACTTGTTGTTGTTGTTAAGTGCCGTTAATCGCAAGCAACTCATAGCGACCGTATGTACAACAGCCCTAAACTCTGCTCTGTCCTGTGTCAGTCTCCCTGTCTCCGACACACCCACCCCGATTACCCCAGTCACTGAATCAATACACCTCATAGAGGGTCTTCCCCTCCTGAGCCTGCCCTCGACACTCCCAAGCGTGATGTCCGTCTCCAAGGACCAGACTCTCCTTACAACATGACCAAAGTATGTCAGATGAAGCCTCAGAATCCTTGCCTCCAAGGAGCAGCCTGGTTGAACCCTTTCCAGGATGAAGCTGTTTGTTTTCTTAGCAGTCCATGGTACATTCAACACTCTTCTCTAGCACCACAGCTCAAAGGCATCAATTCTTCTATCCTCCCTAGTCATTGTCCAACTCTCTGATGCCTAACAAGTGATTGCAAAGACCGTGACCTGTAGCAGACACACCTTAGTCTCCAGAGAGATGCCATTGCTCTTGAGTACTTTAGAGAGGTCCTGAACAGCAGACTTTACCATCGCAATACATTTTTTGATTTCCTGGCTGCTGGTGCCAAAAGTGTTGACTGTGGAGCTGAGCAAACTGAAGCTGTGAATAATCGCAATCTCTTCACCATCCATCCTGATGCTGCCAATTGGTCCAGTGATGAGAATCTTTGTCTTCTTGACATTGAGCCTCAATCCATATTGAAGACTGCAGTCCTTGACCCTCTGCAGAAAGCACGTCAGGTCCTTCTCAGTTTCAGCAAGCAGGTTTGTGTCATCTGCATAATGCAGATTGTTAATAGATCTTCCACCAATCCTGACACCACACTTCTCCTCATAGAGCCCAGCCTCTCGGATAATCTGCTCTGCATACAGGTTGAAAAGGTATGGAGACACATCCCTTGTGTATACCCTTCCCAATTTTGAATGATGCAGTGTTACCATGCTCTATTCTGACGACTGCCTCTTGGTTCAAGTATAGGTTTCGCATTAGAATGATTGATTGTTCTGGGATTCCCATTCTTCTCAGAGTCAGCCAGTTTGTTATGATCCACACAGTCAAACGCCTTTGCATAGTCAATGAAACACAGATATACACTCCTCTGGTATTCCCTGTTTTCAGCTAAGATCCATCTAACATAAGCTACAATATCCCTACTACCACGAACCCTTCTAAACCCAGCCTGGACTTCTGGCAGTTCTCTGCTGATGTGCTTTCCAGTCGTTTTTGGATAATCTTGCTTGTATGTGAAATCAAAGATATTGTTCTATAGTTTCCACACTCTATTGGGTCACCCTTATTTGGAATGGAAATAAACTAGCAGAAAAAAACAACAACAAACCCACCCCACCTATAAGAAAAGCGAATGGAGGTAGTAATAAAAATGAGAAGAAGAAGGTAGTCTTTATCTTAATCTACAGCTAGAATCTCCCTTCAGGCAGGAATCTTCTGAGAAAAAAAGGAATCTGAGAGATGTTTCAGAATTCTGAAGGTTCTTGGTGCTTCAGTACCTTCCAGTTCCTATATGAGTCCTTGTGGTAGGTGGTTTGAATCTAGCCAAAAGGTCAGCAGTTTGAAACTCCAGTGTGTTCATGGGAAAATATTAGGCAATCTGATCTTGTAAAGATTACAGGGCAGGAATTCCTCTGAAGCAAAATTTCTCTTCTCTTAGGGTTGCTATGAATCCTAACTAAGTCTATAACATGCAACAGCAGTATGAGTATGTGTGGATTTTTGTTTATACATGTAGGTACATAAGTGGAACATAGCTGATTGTTCAATTTTTAGAGATCACTAACTGCAGATTTTCCCAGTACAATGCATCTCATTATTTCCTGACTGCTGGTACCCAAGGTGTTAATTATGGGTCCAAGTGCGATGAATTTGTTGACAATTTCAATCTCCTTCCCACCCATCATGATGCTGCATATCATTCCAGTGTTAAGAATTTTTGTTTTCTTGACGTTGAGGTGCAATCCATACTGAAGGCTACATTTCTTGATCTTCTGCAACAAGTGCTTCAAGGCCTCTTCGCTTTCAGCAAGCAAGGTTTATTGATCAGTCTCCCTCCAATGTTAATGCCATTTTTATTTAGGTCTAATAGTTTCTCACCACTGGGTCAATTGAAAGTTTATGGAGAGAGAAGAAATTGAGATGGTTGACAACTTCACCTTGCTTGGTTCCACAATCAACACTTTTGGCACCAGCGACCAGGAAATCAAGAGACTAATTGCATTGGGAAGGACCTCCCTAGAGTACTGAAGAGCAATGATGTCAGTCTGGAGACTAAAGTGCACCTGATCTTTAAAATTATTTTCTATACATCCAAAAGCTGGACAATAACTAAGGACGATACAAGAAGGATCACTGCCTTGGAATGTTGGTGCTAGAGAAGAGTATTGAACATCCTGTGATGGCCAGAACAAACAGGTCTGTCCTGGAGAAGGTGAAACCAGGTTGTTCCCTGGAGGCAAGGATTTTGAAGCTCTGTCTCACGTACTTTGAGCACATGGCCACGAGGGACCAGTCCTTGGAGAAGGACATCATGCTTGCAAGGGTGGAGGGGCAGCACGGGAGAGGAAGACTTAGGATGAGATGGATTCATTCACTCAGTGACTGGAAAAATGGGATAAGGTCTTTCAGAGACTATGATACTGGACCAGGATAGGGCAGGGTTCGGAGCTAATTTGCATAAGGTTGATGAGTCACAGGCAACTTGATGGCACATAACAATGACAAAAACAATAGCTTTACCATTGAAATAAAACTAAAGTTTGTGACTGATGTTCCAAGAATAAAGAGCTAGACATGTAACCTCGAAGTCTACCCCATTTCTGAAATTGTTAAAGTCTTGCACTGGACTGTAAGACTAGGACTGTGGCTTGGAAACAATCTTTGATATTATCTGAGAATCTTTTAAAAAAGGAAAAAAAGCAAGCCTGGCCTTATTTTTCTCTAGTTGCTCTGCCCTATGTGTATTTTATGTGTCTGTGTGATTGTGCTTAGATGTGGGTAAGTGGTGAGGAGGGGGGAAAAGGCTGTTTCTTAACTCTGAGGATAAAAAGATTTCAAATTACGTGCATTGCACCTACTTTGTTAGTCTGTCCCACATTCAGCACCATGATGTGGGGCAGATACTGCTTATTGGGTGTTTATTTCTCTTGGGGTGGGGGAGGGGGAATGAACACTGAAGGGTAAAACATTGCAGATAGAGGTGATTTCTGAGCTGTGGGAAGAGGTGTCAGCTAGAACTTCTCAACAGAGAACTTGAGGGGATTTAATTCGGGTTGTTACAGTGTCAGCTCTTAACAACGAAACATTTGGGGAGATAGCCGGCCTATACATCTTTGGCCATTATTGAAGCACCCATCTTTACTGTCATTATTTGTCCCTGTAAAACCAGCCAAAGCATAGAGGGTTGACTGGGATGGGAGGAAAGGGAAAGGGAGTAGAGATTAGGAAGTGAATAGGAAGCATATAGGAAATAGGGAAGGTACAACAAAATTTTGATAAGACATTGTAAATAATGTCATTGTAATAGTGCAATTAATGTATAAAATGAAATGTATGTGAATGATTGAATAAAGACTAGTAAAAAGAGAAAAACAAACTATACAAATGACTCGATGGCACATAACAACAACAACAACAACAACATCATACAAACATATATTGGGTATAATGAAAAATTACCACCAACTACTCATATGCAAGTTCAAGCTGAAACTGAGGAAAATGAAACCAAATCCAAAGGAGCCAAAATATGACTTTGATTTCATCCCACCTGAATTTCAGAATCATCTCAGGAACAGGTTTGAGGCCTTGAACACTAATGAGCGAAGACCAGATGAGTTGCGGGGGGATGTCAAATGTATCATCCAGGAAGAGCGCAAACGGTCATTACAAACACAGAAGAGGAAGAAAAGACCAAAATGGATGTCAGAAGAAACTCTGAAGATTGCACTGGAGCGTAGAGAATCCAAAGCACAAGGAAGAATTCAAGATACTAAAGAGCTGAACAGAAGATTCCAAAAGGCAGCTCGGAATGACAAAACAAAATATTACAATGAAATGTGCGAGGAGCTAGAATGAGAAAAATCAAAAGGGCCAAACTTGCTCAGCATTTCTTAAGCTCAAGGAACTGAACAACCATTTCAAACCTAGAGTTGCTGTAATCAAGGATGCTTTAGACAGAATATTAAATGATCCAAGAAGTATTAAAAGAAGATGGAAGGAACATACTAAGTCATTGTATCAAAAGGAATTGGCAGATACAGAAGAATTCAATGAAATAACATAGGAGCAAGAGCCTATGGTGATGAAGGAAGAAGTTTAAGCTGCTTTGAAGGAAATAGCAAAAAATAAGGCCCCAGGAATAGATGGTATACCAATTGAAGTATTTCAGATAACAGATGCTGCCCTGGATGTGTTTACCAAGTTGTGCCAAGAAATCTGGAGAACAACCACTTGGCCAACTGACTGGAAGAGATCTATATTTGTTCCCATTCCAAAGAAGGGTGACCTAACTAGTGTGTGGAAACTACAGAACAATATCATTGATTTCACATGCAAACAAGATTCTACTGAAGATTATCCAAAAACAATTAGAACAGCACATCAGCAGAGAACTGCCGGAAGTCCAGGCTGGGTTTAGAAGGGGTCATGGTACTAGGGATATTGTTGCTGATGTTAGATGGATCTTGGCTGAAAGTAGAGAATACCAGAAGAATGTCTATCTGTGCTTCATTGATTATGCAAAGGCATTTGACTGTGTGGATCATAACAAACTGTGGCTGACTCTGAGAAGAATGGGAATCCCAGAACATTTAATTGTGCTAATGCGAAACCTATACTTGGACCAAGAGGCAGTAGTCAGAACAGAGCAGGGTAACACTGCCTGGTTCAAAATTGGGAAGGATGTACGCCAGGGATGCATCCTGTCTCCATACCTTTTCAACATGTATGCAGAGCAGATTATGCGAGAGGCTGGGCTCTATGAGGAGAATTGTGGCATCAGGATTGGTGGAAGATCTATTAACAATCTGCGTTATGCAGATGACACAACCCTGCTTGCTGAAACTGAGAAGGACCTGATGCACTTGCTGCAGAAGCTCAAGGACTGCAGCCTTCAATATGGACTGAGGCTCAGTGTCAAGAAGACAAAGATTCTCACCACTGGACCAATTGGTAGCATCAGGATGGATGGCGAGGAGATTGAGATTGTTCACAGCTTCAGTTTGCTTGGCTCCACGATCAACATTTTGGCACCACCAGTCAGGAAATAAAAAACTTATTGTGATGGGAAAGTCTGCTGTTAGGTACCTCTCTAAAGTACTCAAGAGCAACGGTGTTTCTCTGGAGACTAAGGTGCACCTGATACAGGTCATGGCCTTTGTAATAACTTGTTATGCATCAGAGAGTTGGACAATGACTAGGGAGGACAGAAGGAGAATTGGTGCTTTTGAGCTGTGGTGCTGGAGAAGAGTATTGAATGTACCTGATTTCTTCATCCACTATTACCTCCTACTCACTAAATTCAGATTAGCAACCTAGAGTGCATCTTCCTGTTTTTCTGCATAGGATCATATGAAACAAATACATGTACACAAATAACCTCAGTATATACACTATACACATGCATATGAGAAGAGTTAGATGGCGTGGGAGTGACTGAGTCTGATCTCAATTAATATTAAAAGGGGAGCTGTCCTCACCACCAATATGCACGTTTTTGTTGTCATTACATGCCATCAAGTCACCTGCAATTCATAGTGACCCTATTTGTAACAACCGTAGACCCCGCTCTATCCTGTGCCTATTTTATTGTCTCTAATACACCTACCCCCATTACCCTTGTTACTGAATCAATACATCTCATCGAGGGTCTTTCTCTCTTGAGCTTTTCCTCCACTCTCCCAAATGTGACGTCCTTCTCCATGGATGTACCCTCCTTGCAACATGTCCAAAGTATGTCAGATGAAGCTTCAGAATCCTTGCCTCCAAGGAGCAGCCTGGTCTCACCCTCCCTAGGATGAACCTGTTTGGTCTCTTAGCAGTCAATGGTATATTCAATACTGTTCTCCAGCACCACTGTTCTCCAGCTCAAAGGTATCAATTCTTCTTCTATCATCCATAGTTATTGTCCAGCTCTCTCATGCATACCAAGTGATTGCAAACACTATGGCCTGTATCTGGCACAACTTAGTCCCCAGACTGACATTGTGTCTCCAGTACTTTGGAGAGATCTCTGACAGCAGACTTTCCAAATGCAATTAATCTTTTAATTTCCTGGTTGCTGGTGCCATGAGTGTTGATTGTAGTAAACTAAAGCTATTAACAATCTCAATCTCTTCACCATCTATCATGATGCTGCCTATCTGCCCAGTGGTGAGAATCTTTGTTTTCTTGATGTTAAGCTTCCATCTGTATTGAAGGCTGCAGTCCTTGATCTTCTGCAGCAAGCACTTCAGGTCCTCTTCAGTTTCAGTGAGCAGGATTGTGTCATCTGCATAATGAAGGTTTTTGATGAGTCTTCCTCCAATCTTGATGCCACATATCTCCTCATAGAGTCCAGCGTCCTGGATAATCAGTTCTGCATATAGATTGAAAAGGTATAGAGATACCTGGCATACATTCTTACCAATTTTGAGCCATCCAGTGTTTCTTTTGTCTGTTCTGACAACTGCTTCCTGGTTCAAGTATCAGTTTTGCACAAGCACAATCAAGTGTTCTCAGATACCCAATCTTCTCAAGGTAAAAAATGAATTTTCATAAGATCAGACATAGTCTCTGCACTCCAGAACCTGTTCTACTAATTCCAACATCAGCTGTACTGCTCTTCTACTTGCTCTGAAATCTGTTGCAATGGCCACAATGACCTCATAGAAACATACTTACAGTTGATGGGGTTTAATAAGGATGTTAACAAGTCACAATTAAGGTTGGCAGCAGGATACAATTTCTCAGACAGAACAGCTTTACAAGTGTGCTCAGTGGCCCTTTGAATTTCAGGCTTGAGGCTTAAGTCAGTTTTACAAAGCTTTCTTCTTGTTGTTGTTAGGTGCCGTCAAGTCAACTGTGGTTTGTAAGACCCTATAAACAATGGATCTAAACTTTGCTCTTTCCTTTGCTATCTTCATCATCTCTGTTATACTTGAGTTAATCTTATCTTGTTGATGGTATTCCTCTCTTTGTTTGACCCAACATGATGTCTTTTCCAAGGACTGGCTCCACCTAACAATTTGCCCAAAATATGTGAGATGAAATGTCACTATCTTTGCCTCTAAGGAACACCTACCTGGTTGTACATTCTCCAAAATGTATATTTGTTGTTTTGGTTGTCCATGGGATGGATATTCAGTATTCTTCTCCAACACCACACTGAAAGACATTGATTCTTCTGTCATCCTTACTCATTGTCCAACTTTTGGATGCATAGCAATTAACAAAACCAAAATGAAACAACAAGAACAAGAACAACAACAACAACCACCCCAAAAACATGACTTGGAGCAGACTCACCTTGATCTTTAAATTGACATCGGTTTTCTTTAACACTTCAGAGAGGTCCTTGACAGCAGATTTTCCTAATGCCACATTCCATTTGATTTCTTTTTGCTTTTTAAAATAATTTTTTATTGTGATTTTAATGAAAGTTTATAGAAAACTTGGATTTCCATTCATTCATTCTTGCACATATTCCTCCCTGTCCACAATCCCCCCTACCTCAATTCACTATTTTCTCTAAAAAGTTTGTTCAGATTGTATAACAATGAAAGAATTTTTTTTTTAAAATTTTCAAAGAGAAAAGTGAACTGGGGGAGGGGAGGCATGGTGGGCAGGGAGGAAAGCGTGCAACAATGAATGAATGGAAATTAAAATAAAAATAAATTCTTTCATTGTTGCACGCTTTCCTCCCTCCTCCCACCTCCAGTCTACTTGGCTATACACCTCTTAATCTGGACTATTTTCATGCAAATAATGCCTATTCATTTATTCTTTAAACTATTCTTTCCCCATCTGTTCCAATGCAGTTCATTATTTGCTCCCTCTTTTCTTAGTTTCCTCCCAACCCCTATTGCCAATCCTGTTTTATAGCAGTGACATTCTGCGGTATTCATCCTTTAGGGATGGAGATATTTCACTCATCATAATGTCCTTCAGGGTCACCCATATTGTATAATATTTTATGAGTTGCTTGTCTTTAAGTGCTATGAAGTATTCCATTGTGTGAATATACCACAGCTTCTCTATCCATTCATTTGTTAATGGGCACTTGGATTGCTTCCATCTCTTTGCTATTGTGAATGATGCAACAGTAAACATGGGTGTGCATATTTATCTGTTTGGGTGGTATTTCTGGGTTCTTTAGGATATATTCCCAGTAGGGCAATTGCAGGGTCAAATTGTATTTCTATTTCCAACTTTTTGAGAAAGCATCATACTGCCTCTGGGAACTCTATGAACTTTGAAAAACTACAGTAGCTATAGAAAGGCTTTAGGTCTTTTGTTCATAGAGTTACTATGAGTTGTACTTGACTGCAATCAATAAAAATAACAACAATAACAATAACAATGACAACAACATTCTTGAGCATGGTATTTTCTTTCATTTTGCCAGGTCTCTTTTTTGTTTCTTGTAGTAATTTTCTTTGAACAGGTCTTTTGTGTTTCTAGTTAGATTTACACACAAGTATTTAAGCTTGGGGCTAGCTATTGTGATTGGTGCTGTTGTTGTCTTGACTACTGCTACATAGGTGTTGCTTGTGGATCTAAGCAATATAAAGTCATTGACGTTTGCAATCTTTTCTCCATCTCTAATGATGTTGTCTACTGATCCAGTGTTGAATTTTTTACATTGAGATATAATCCATACTGAGAGTTGTAGTCTTTGATCTTCTGCAACAGGCATTTCAAGTCCTTCCTGCTTTCAGCAAACAAGGCTGTGTCATCTGCATAATGAAAGTTGTTGATGAGTCTTTATCCAGTGCTGATGCCACATTGTTCTTCATAAAGTTCAGCTTCTTGAATAATTTGCTCAGAATACTGATTACATTGGTGTGGAGAAAATACAGCCCTGCCGTATACTTTCCCTGATTTTAAACCATGCATTTTTGACCTTGAGTCTATCTCCCATGAATTTCAAAACCAATTCAGTGATAGGTTTGAGGATTTGACTACTAATGAACAAAGACCAGATAAGCAGTGGAAAGATATCAAGAATATCATTCATGAAGAATGCAAAAAGTCATTAGTAAGAAGGAAGAAGAAGAAAAGACCAACATGGATGTCAGAAGAGACTCTGAATATAGCACTAGAGTGCTGAGAAGCCAAAGAAAAGGGAAGAAATCAAGAAGTTAAGAAGCTGAATAGAAGATTTCAAAGGGCTGCTCAGGAAGACAAGGCAAAATATTATAATGAAATGTGCAAGGAGCTGGAGTCAGATAATCAAAAGGGCTGAACTCTCTCAGCATTTCTCAAGCTGAAACCACCAAAGAATAAATTCAAAGAATAAATTTCAATGCTTAAGGATGCTATGGGCAGAAAAGAGTATGTAATCATTGTACCAAAAAGAATTTGCTGACACAGAAGAATTTCAAGAAACTGAGGAAGACCTGAAGCACTTGCTGCAATAGGTCAAAGACTGTAGTCTTCAATATGGATTGAAGCTCAACATCAAAAAGACAAAGATTCTTACCACTGGGCCAATTGGCAGCACCATATTAGATGAAGAGATTGAGGTTGTTAACAATTACAGCTTGCTCACATCCACAATCAACACTCTTAACACCAGCAGTCAGGAAATAAAAAGATTCATTGCATTGGGAAAATCTGCTGTCATGGACATCTCCAGAGTGCTGAAGAGCAACGATGTCAGTCTAGATACAAAGGTGCACCTAATCCAGGCCATGGTCTTCTCAATGACTTGCTATGTTTCAGAGAGTTGGGCAATAACTAAAGATGACAGAAGAGGAATAGATGCCTTCAAGTTGTGGGTCTAGAGAAGGGTCTTGAACATACCATGGACTGCCAAGAAAACAAATAGGTCTGTCTTAGAGAGAGTGAAGACAAGTCTTACCTTGGAGGCTAGGATTTTGAAACTCTGCCTCACTTTGGGCACGTGGCCAGCAGAGATCGCTCCTTGGAGAAGGACATAATGCTCGGAACAGTGGACGGACAGCACAGGAGAGGAAGACCCCTGATGTGATGGATTGACACAGTAACTGGGGTAATGGGGTTGGCGAGTAGAGTTAGTGATACTGAATCAGGACAGGGAAGGGTTTAGAACTGCTGTACATAGGGTCACTATACATTGTAAGTGAGTCAAAGGCATATAAAAACAATAACATATTATGACAGGTTTGGAAGCAGGAATGGTATCCACTTCCTAAATAACATGCCTTCGGAAACCCTACAAACTTTGATAAATGTTTTTAGAGAGGTTTCAAGCCTTTTGTTCATGGGGTCACTATGGATCGTGCTTGACTTTAAGGCAATTAACAACAACAACAACAACAACAGTGTTCCTTGCTCTATGCAGACAATAGCTTACTAGTCTTGGTATAGGTTTGCATGAGCACAATTAAGTGTTTTGAGATTGCAACTTTTCTCAATGTTAGCAGTAATTTGTTGTGATCCACTAAATCTAATGTCTTTGCATAGTCAATAAAACACTGATAAGACATTCTTCTGACTTTCGTCCAAGATCCTCCTGACATGAGCAATGATATCTCTGATGCCACAGGCTCCTCTCAATCCAGCTTGAACTTCTGGCAGTTCTCTGTAGATGTACTGTTCTGGTTGTTGGTGGTTTGTTGTTGTTGGGTTTTGTGGGTTTTTTTGTGTTTGTTTTTTTAAAAAATAGTCTTCAGTAAATTTTGCTTGTATATGATATTAACGTTATTGTTCAATAATTTCTATATTCGGCTGGATTATCCTTTTTGGGAATGAGAACAAGTGTGGATCTTTTCCAGTCTATTGACCAGGCAGCTGTCTTCCAGATTTTTTGGCACAGCCTGCTAGGTACAACCAGGGCAGAACATGTTGTTTGTTGAAACATGTCATTGCTATTCCATCAATTCTTGGGGTTTTGTGTTTTTTTTTTTTTTTTTGTTTTTTTTTTTTTTTTTTTTTCCTGCTAATGTCTTCAGTACAGCTTGAACTTCTTCCATCATTACCATGGATTGTTCATCATAAGTTATTCATTGAAATGTTTCTATGTCAGGCATTCTTTTTGGTACAGTGACTCTGTTTTCTTCCCATATTCTTTTGAAGACTCTCTTAAAGCTCTCTTAATTCTGCCAATCATGACTTAATCAATCAATTCTCCAGCAAGCTTGGTAAAGGCATTGGACTCTGGCTCCATGAAGGAGCAGTCCCAGGTTACCTCTGTCTCATGTCAGTCTCTGGCTTTCTACTGTGGCTGTCGTTCCTCTTATGTAGGCTGCTCCAGTTTTCCTTGTGCAGGAATCTCTGGCCCTAAAACATGTGCCCAGCCTTCTCTCCTCATTCCTTGTTGGTAATGAGATTCCTCTCTTCTGCTGCTATACCTGCTCCATTTAATCCTGGTAGTATGATGCAATGGACCAATCCCATCACTAGTTATTTGTGCACATTCTATTTCATGCTCTAACTCAGTCATATGGTCAAAGTCAAAGTTGATGGCTTTCTTTATTTCTTTTGTTCTTGTTTTTTGTTTTTTAATAATAAACATTCGATACCATTATGTATACAAACATTTGGTATTACATATTTCTTAGTGCAAAAATAGATTCTTATAACACAGACTTCCCTGACACTTGTCATACTTACATATCAATGCCTTGTGGACATTCTTCTAAAAATGTTGTTATGTGCCATTGAGTTAGAAGTGACTCATAGTAGACCTAACTGTGGGTTTTCAGAAACTGTAAATTGCATAGAAAGCTGCTTTGGGCAGATTTTTTTCTTTAAAATTTTAATGAAAGTTTATAAAGAACTTGAATTTCCATTCATTCATTGTTGCACATTTTCCTCACTGTTCCCTCTGCCCCCCAGTTCATTTTTTTCTTTGTGAAAAAGTGCCTTTATTGTTATACAGTTCTCCCTCACCCTCAGACCACTTTACTATACATTTCTTATTCTGGTCTCTTATCATGCCAATAATACATAATCATATTTTCCTTTTATACAGTTCTCTCCCACATCTGTTTCAGTGCTGTATATAGTATTTAACCATCTTTTGTTTCCCCTGAGCCCCCATATAAGTCCTGTGACAGGGACATTATGCAGTTTTTGTCTTTTTGTGACTGAAAGATTTCACTCAGTATAGTGTCCTCCATGGTCACCCATTTTGTATAATATTTCATGAGTTCCTTTTTTTTCAATGCTGCATAGTATTCCATAGTGTGAACATACCAGAGCTTCTCTATCCATTTGTCTGTTGATGGGCACTTGGGTTGTTTCCAGCTTTTTGCTATTGCTAACAAAACTACAATAAACATTGGTGTGCATATATTTGCTTGGGTGGCAGTTATAGTTTCTTTAGGGTAAATTCCCAGTAGTGGAATTGCTGGGTCAAATGGTATTTCTATTTGCAACTTTTTGAGAAAGCGACATATAGCCTTCCATAATGGTTGCACCATTTTACACTCTCACCAACAGTGAATAAGGGTTCCAGTCTCTCCATAACCTCACTAACTTTTGTTGTTTACTGCTCTGATAAATTTTTTTATTCTTACTGGGGTGAGATGATATCTCATAATTGTTTCGATTTGCATCTCTCTTAGAGCTAGGGATTTTGAACACTTCTTCATGTGATTGTTTGCCATGTCTTCTTGTTTGAATGTCTTCTTTGGTGAAGGGTCTGTTCATATTCTTTGCCCATTTTGCAATTGGATTGTTTACCTTTATCTTGTTGTGGCATTTGAGTATTCTATAAATTCTAGATATATGTCCCTTATCAGACATGTCATTACCGAATGTTTTTTTCTCAGTCTGTGTCTTCCCTTTTTACCCTGTTGGAGAAATTTTTGGGTGTGCATAGGGATTTGATTCTTAGAAGGTCCCATTCATCTATTTTATCCTCTTCTGGTTGTCGGTTTTTCAGAATGCTTGCAAGACTGTTCAAGTTGTGGTTCAGTGCTTCTGCTGTTCTTCCAAGCTTTCCTCTAATGAAATTTATAGTACTTGGTTTTAGTCCTAGGTCCTTGATCCACTTTGAGTTGGTTTTTGTGTGTGGTGTGGGTCTTGTTTGGATTGTATGCAGATGGTTTTCCAATTTTATGAACACCATTTGTTAAAATGCCTGTCATTTCTCCGCTTAACTATTTTCATTTCCTTGTCAAAAAATCTGTTGACCATAGGTAGATGGGCTGATTTCTGGGTTCTCGATTCTATTCCATTGATCTATGTGTCTGTCATTGTACCAGTACTATGCTGTCTTGACCACCATAGCAGTGTAGTACGGTTTGAAATCAGGGAGTGAGATGCCTCCTACCTTGTTTCTCTTTTTAAGGAGTGCTTTTCTTTTTCTGGGCCTCTTTCCATTCCAAATGAAACTGGAGATTGCCTTTTCCATCTTGTCGAAGAACGGAATTGGTATTTGCATTGAGCCTGTAGATTGCCTTTGGTAGGACTTCCATTTTCACAATATTGAGTCTTCATATCCATGAGCAAAGTATATTCTTCCATTTTTCCAGGTCTCCTTTTGTTTCTTGTAGTAATGCTTTGTAATTTTTTTTTTAAAAAGTCTTTTGTGTTTCTTGTTAGATTTACTCCAAAGTATTTAATCTTGTGATTAGCTATTGTGATGGGTATTGGTTTCTCTTATTTTTTTCTTCTATATTCTCTTTGACACTGTAGAGAAATCTAATTGATTTTTTATGTTGATCTTGTATCCTGACACTTTGCAGAATTAGCCAACTATGTGCAGTAGTTTTTTTACTGAATCTTTAGGGTTTTCTATGTATATTATCATATCATCTGCATAGAAAGATACTTTTACCTTCTCTTTGCCAATTTGGATACGTCTTATTTCCTTCTTTTGTCTTATTGCTACCGTGAAGACTTCTAATACAATATTGAATAGGAGAGGTGACAGAGGTCATCCTTGCCTAGTTCCTGTTCCCAAAGGTAATGCCTTTAACTTCTTTCCATTGAGAACAACATTGGCTCTCAGATTTGCATATATACTTTTTACTATGTTGAGGAAATTCCCTTCTATTCCTATATTATTCCATGTTTTAATCAGGAAAGGGTGTTGCATTTTGACAAAGTCCTTTTCTGCATCAATTGCCAGTATCATGTGGTTTTTGCTCTTGCTTTGTTATTGTGATGAATTACACAGATTTTTTTTTTAAATTATTGAACCATCCTTGCATACCTGTTATTATGAATCCTGCTTGGTCTTGGTGTATTATTTTTTTTTATGTATCATTGGATTCTATTGGCCAAGATTTTATTCATTATTTTTGCTTCTTCTCTGAAAGTTTGATATAATTCACTTATAAAATCTTCTGGTCCAGGTCTTTTCTTGGCTGGAAGTTGTTTTACTACCTTTCAATTTCTTCTTTTGTAATGGGTCTGTTCAGTTTTGGTTGGTGTCAGTTTAGGTAGGTTGTGAATTTCTAAATATTTGTCCATTTCCTCTAGGTTTTCATATTTGTTTAAGTATAATTTTTCATAATATTCCAATGTTAGCATTTTTAAATTTTAGTTGGTTCTGTTGTGATGTTGCCCATTTTATCTCTCATTTGGATTATTTGTGTCTTTTCCTTTGTTAGTTTTGATAGTGGTTTGTCAATTTTATTGACCTTTTCAAAGAACCAACTCCTAATTTTGTTGATGATTTCAATTGTTTTTCTGTTTTCTATTTCTATTATTTCTGCTCTAATTTTTATAATTTCAGGGGTTTTTTGAGGGTGTTTGGTTTTCTTGCTGTTCTCTTCCAATTACTTGGAGATGCTGGGTTAGAGAGTCAATGGTAATTTTTTTTCCTGCCTTTTGATATGTTTGCTTAATGCTTTAAATTGACCTCTGCTGGTGTTTTAATTGTCATTTTTTTCAAGAAACTTTTTAATTTCATTTTTTATTTCTTCTAGTACCCACTAGAATGTGTTGTTCAGCTTCCAAAGGTATGGTTTTGTCTTCTTTATCCTCTTGTTATTAATTTCTAATTCTGTACCATTGTGGTCTGAGAAGATGCTTTGTATTATGTCTATGCCTTTGAATTTATTGATGTTTGGCTTGTGTCCTAAAGTGTGATCTATTCTGGAGAATATTCTGTGCATATTGGAGAAGGTATACTGTGCTTTTTTGGGGGGATACATTAGCCTATAAATATCTATGAGGTTAAGTTGTTTTATAGTGTGGTTTAATTCTTCAGCATCTTTGTTGAGTTTCTTTCTAGAAGTTCTATCTTTTCTCGAGAGTGGTGTATTGAAGTCTCCAAGTACTATAGTAGTGTTGTCTCTTTTCCCTTTTCTGTTTTGTTAATGTCTGTTTTATATATTTTGCAGGTCTTCCATTTGGTGCATAGATATTTATTATTGTTATATTTTCTTTTTCTATTGACCCCTTAATCATTATATAATGATCTTCCTTGTCCTTTATGATGATTTTTGCATTGAAATCTATTTTATCAGAAATGAATATTTCCACTCCTGCTTTTTTTCTGGTTGTATTTGCTTGGTATAATTTCCTCCCACCCTTTTATTTTTAGTCTTTCTTTATCTTCATTTTTCAGGTGTTTCTTGTAGACAGCATATTGATGGATTTTGTGGTTTTATCCAATCTACTACTCTTTTTCTTTTCTATGGTGCATTTAAACCATTTACATTCAGTGTGATTATTGAGAGGCAAGATTTCATTGCTATCAATTTGTTGAGTTCTTTTTAGTGTTGTTGCTAGTTACTTTGTTCCATCCTGCTTTCTGTGGCACTCCTAAGGAGGACGTCTCTAGGTGTTTCCTGCAATGCTTGCCTTGTTTTTGCGAACTCCCTTAGGTTCTATTTTTCTGGGAGTATCTTGATCACTCCTTCATATTTGATGGAAAGTTTTGCTGGGTGTAATATTCTTGGCTGACAGTTGTGTTCTTTGAGTGTCCAATATATGTCACTCCACTGTCTTCTTGCTCTCATGATTTCTGTTGAGAAATTGGCATTTAATCTTAGTTGCTCTCCCTTATAGGTTACTTTTTGTTTCTCCCTCACTGCTTTCAGAATTCTCTCCTTAACTTTAGTTTTGGCAAATTTCACCATAATATGTCTTGGTGATTTTCTTTTGGGGGTCTATTCTAAATGGTGTTCTCTCAGTTTCTTGAATACATATTCTCTCATTCTTTATTATGCCTGGGAAATTTTCTTCTACTAACTCTTCCACAACTTTTTCGGTGCCTTTACTTGCTTCTTCCTGTTCTGGGATTCTGATATGCATATGTTATTTCTGTTATGCACATGTTGATGGTGTCCCACATTATTCTTAGGTTTTCTTCTTTTTCCTTCCTTTTTGATTCTGCTTTTGGTTCTAGTGCATCAGTGGTGACAATTCTATCTTCTATCTCACTGGTTCGGTGTCCTATCTTTTTAACCCTCTTCATGTGACCCTCCATTATGTTGACTGTATCTGAAATATTGGTCCTCATATTTTGTATTGTGGTTTCTTGTTATCAAGAGCCTCTAATGCCTTGTTTGTTTTATCTGCATTTTTTTAAAAGCTCCTCCTGTTTTTTTTTTTTTGTTTTTGGTGTCCTGTAGTTCTTCAAATTTATCTTTCACCCATTGAAAACATTCAATACTTGTTCTTTTAAATTCTGTGTCATAAATTTTCATCAGACTTTCTGGTCTCACAAAATCCATTAATACTGTGTCATTTTTGTGTGTGTGTATGTGCCTTCTTGCTTTGGGCTTGTGTAGGGTGTAAGGTAGCCTTTTTCCTATGTGACATTGTTGTGGTAGAGTTTTTCATATCTGACTTGACTGCAGGTTCTTGATCTGAAGTCACCACTCCAGAAGAGGGTGGGGCAACTACCCTCCCTGGGTTTGTCTTGGTCCAATAGAGAAAAAGGCCTGTAGAAGCACACTCCTCTGTTAGACAACTGCCGCAGGTGGGGTAGCCCAAAGTGTTCTGAGCTAAAGGCAGTTGATGGATTAGATGTGAGGAGATGCAAAGCGGTGTGCAGAAACCTGATTGGGAAACCAGTAAGTCTTGGTTTTCCCTTCAAGAATGAGCTCCAGCTGTCTCACTCCCTTCTGATTGAACTTAAGGCGTCCTCCATGATCCAATCAAACAGCAGTGACCTCCCACAGAGTACCTCAGTCAAGTTCCAGTGTAGCTCCCGATGAGTGTTGGGAGCAGCATTCTAGGTGCAGGCCAATGGCTTTGGGACCAGAGTCCCAGGCTTGGGCTGGTGGTGACAGGACTGGAGTCCTGGGCTCACACTCACTCAGATTCCAGCTTTCCTGCTTTCCCAGGCTCATCATCCCCTGGCACATGCATCAGCAGCTCCCCAGTGCATGTGTGGCATCACCAAGCAGCTCCCCTGCACATGTGTAATGCCAGCAACCTGCTCACCAGCATGTGTTGACAGTTGCTTTTGACTTCTTTTACTCACACAACCAGCTGTTCATCTTGCTGTTGTGTCTCACTGCTGGTCCATGTGAGCTGTCAGTTTGTTTCCACCGTCTTCCTTTATAAGGATACACTGCCAACTCAAAGGCATGTGGTTCCAAATTCACCATCTGCTGAAGGAAGAAAGATAGGCAATCTCCTCCTGACAGCCTCTGAAGGCCCACTAATGGGTAAGTTATGAATTGGTTCTGAATCACACAAGAATAACAACAACAACAGAGTGCACAAGATGAGATTGTCAATCTTTCTCCTGCAGAGAAGCTTATGAATTAGAATCATCTGTCTTTGGGTTAGCTGCACAAGTGCTTGTTCATTAGGCCTCAAGAACTGGTTAACTTTGAAATCCTTCTCTCTCTCTCTTTACTCTTGATATCTTACTTATGGTATGGATATACCACAATTAATTCAATTATTTATTGTAAATATACGTTACTCTTCATGCTCTTTCACTGTTCTAAACATACTTGTATATATGCATTGACATGTTATGCATGCTTTTGAATTGTGATGTTGACAAAAAGTATTGAATATACCACAGCAAAAGAACAAGCAAGTCTACATTGGAGAAAATGTGGTCAATGTTTTCCATTGAGGCAAGGGGGTGAAATTGGTCCCATATACATTGACCATGTCATTAAGAGGAGCTAATCTTTGGAAAAACACACAATATTGGGAGAATAGTGAAGAAAGATTATCTTCAAGAAAATGGAATGAGTGACAACAATGATTAGCTTGAGCATGATTGAGATTGTAAGAATGGCATGGGATAGAGCAAGATTTTAATCTCATGTTGCTATGAGTCATAGATAACTTGGTGGTGCAGGTCTTTTTGATAGAAATTGCTAGGCTGAAGACTTGAAATAATTTTAATTTCAAGAAATATTACAAGATTATGTCCAAAACTTTTGAATAAATTCATTCTTCTTCCTACCATGCATTACAGTAAATGTAATGTTCTGAATGCTTGCTACTGAAAGTGTGGTCCTGCAGCTGAGGTACCTCTTTGGAGCTTGACATGAATGTAGACTCTTAGCTTTACTCTAGATCTATGAATTAGAATTTGGAGTTTATTAGGATTTAATAGAATATTAGGGATCTCTTGTGGCCTCTGCCTCAGTCGCTTGCGACTCATAGCCACCCTATGTACAACAGCCCTAAACCCTGTTCTGTCCTGTGCCAATCTCACTATCTCCGACACACTCATCCTGATTACCCCAGTCACTGAATCAATCCACCTCATAGAGAGTTTCCCCTCCTGTACTGTCCCTCTACCTACCCAAGCATGAAATCCCTCTCCAAGGACTGGTCCCTCCTTGCAACATATCCAAAGTATGTCAGACAAAGCCTCAGAATCCTTGCCTCCAAGGAGCAGCCTGGTTTAACAACAACAACTTGTGGCCTAGAGACTCTGTGGCTTTGTGGAAGGATGGGCAATCCCCTCCTGTATGATTAACTGCCTCTGAAAACTTGCTGGAAGGTCAGCTATGGATTAGTTTTGGCTCTACAGTACACAACAAAAACAACAACAACAACAACAATAGTATATTTGATTAATATGCACCTTTTACATTTTAAAATCACCTTATAAAAATAATTTGTAATCTGTGTTAAATTAGGGGGTATACTTATGGATTACCTTCTCTGAAAGTAAAAAGAAAGTCATCATGGATGACTTGTGTGGGTGGAGCATCTTGGGACTAGCAAAGAAGACTGAAATGCAGACTTGCTTTTCACTATGTTCTTGTAACCTTTGACTTTTCCCATGGGTATGCATTGTCTATTTAAACTTTTTAGCAAGCAGCTCCTTGCAAAAATAAGTATTACTTGCCATCCTCAAATCTCTAGGGACGTGGTAGGGTTGTGACTCCACCTGAACCTCTCACATACCACACTGACATTCTTCACGGTAGGGTGCTCCTGTTCTAGAAGAGTGTGTAGTGGGTGAAAATACTTCAAGCCTCACAGTTTGCTTTTTGAGGATGTGAAAATGAAATGATGTCAATGGAGGCTTATCTGACAGGGAAACTCTGACAAGGCAGACAGAGTGAGTCAGTGCTGTAGACATTTATGGACTTTTCTCCACAACAACTTCCGACTTTGAACTGAAATTACTTTCCCGGAATCAAATTTGCCACATACATAAGATTTCCCAAAGACTAGCAAGTTGGATATAAAAAAAAAAGTGCAAATCAAATTTACTGAATTGTGAAAATGCTCAGGCTTACTTTCAATCAGAGAAATGGCAAACAGGCAGGAAAGACCTTTGATTTCAGGGTCCACAGTAAAATTTGCTGGCACAGAGACTGCAGAAGGACTTCAAGGAGTGCAGCATGCAGCTCTGCCTCTGGGGTCAAATAGTGTCTTCACCCAGCTGTTGTTAGCTCTTAGAATTCTTCCTGGAATATGTATCCACTCTGTACTTTCATAATCCATTGTGTAAACAACTTGTTCTTTGGAAATACTTCACACAGGCTAAATTGAAGTTCCTTGAGGAAATGAATTGGCACAGTGGCTTCTACAGTGGTCTTTTAAGCACAGCAGAGATTTTGAGGATAGTGCAGGATGGGGTGATGTTTCTCTCGGTTGCACATTGGATTGCTGTGAATCAGAATCAATTCCACAGCTTCTGATAATAACAACCATAAATTGAAAATATCTGAAAGTTTGAAACAGTTGAAAATCTTCAGAATCTTTTCAATCTGTTTTCTTCATGTGTTGCCACCTGTTTGAGCCTAAACGCTGTTCTTAGCTACTGTGCAGTTGGTCTTCAGTTACAGGAACCCTATGTACATTGGAACCCAACATCACTACGCATTTGGTTATCCCCATGATAAGTTGTGGGTCTGATTTGCTGACCCATGAGTTTTCAGAAGTAGATAACCAGGCCGTTCTTCCTTGTCTTTCTTAGTCTGAAAGTTCTTTTGAAACCTGTGTAGCATCACAAGAATGCGCAAATCTCCAATGACATGTGAATGGTGGTTGTGTATAAGGTATCAGAACTCAGATCTCCTTCCTGGACAGTAAGGATTTGACCACTGAACCACCATGAGTTTAAATAGCTTGAAACTAAGAGCAAAGATTCAAACTTACATGGATCTACCCATTTGTTGAGGCCCACCAGTTTCCTGAAAAAAATGTTAAAGTCACAGTTAAATTCATCATCATGGAGTTGGGACCGACTCATAGCTGATCCACCAGTGGATTTCCAACACTATAAATAACTCAGATAGCAATTGCTTGTCTTTCTCCCTCAGAGCTGCTAGTGGATTAGAACTGGCAGAGAAGAGTGGCCTTTGGGTTAGCAGTACAGCTTTCTAGGGACTGAAAAATATAGTGCATGCATTTTTAGCATCTCTAGCATGGGTGGGGGTGCCTTATGCATGCTTGCAAACAGATTGGCCTGCTTATCAGAGACTCTCAGACTTTTTACTGACTTTGCTCTCTCCCTCTAAATGTACCTATTCTTGTTTGAAATGCCTTGCTCTGTAGAACATCTTCTTTCTCCTTTCTCCTGGGGGTGCAGAAAAACTGAGTTTCAATATTGGATGTATTGAGGGCTGAATGGGAGATGAAAGTTGCATAGCATTCTTCTGGAGTTAAGGAGAGAACTGCCTCTCTTAGAGGCCTTCAGCCCAATGCATCAAGTAAGACAGCCCTTCTAGTCTCTATTAGATGCCTTCCTCCTGAGGCCCTGGCTTTCGCTCACAGACAGATCCAAGTAACAGAAAGCATACTGTGGCCATGTCATTGAACTAGATCCATCTAATTGTCTGTCTCTTACGCTCAAGGTCCGTTTTGTCTCAGGTTCTTACCTTCTTCATTTGAGCTTTTGAGTCCCACAAGAATTTGATGCCAGGAGCCCAGTTACACCTGAAGCAGAAACTCTAAGTGCATGAGAAATAATGGTGTATTATTGCCTGGACTTCTCTGAGCCCTTGTTAGGTGTCATTGAGTGAACTACAACTCATACTGACACTGAACAGTAGATGTGAATCTTGCCCTATCCTGTGCCATCCTCATTATTTCTCTGTACTTGAATCTATTGCTAAAGTCACTATGTCAATCCATCTCATTGATGACCTTCCTCTCTTTTCTTTGATCCTCTACTTTTCCAAGCACGATGCCCCCGGCCCCCCGCCCCCCACCCCGGGACTAGCCCCTCCTAGCAACATGCCCAAAGTATTTGAGATAAAATTTTACCATCCTTGCCTCTAAGGAGCACCCTGGCCGCACCTTCTCCAAGACACATTTGTTCTTTTGGCAGTCGATGGGATATTCAATACTTTTCTCTAACACCATAGCTCAGAGGTGTCAATTCTTCTTCTGCCATCCTTATTAATTATCGAGCTCTCAGTAGCATAGCAAGTGATTGAAAAAACCATGGCCTGAATCAAGTGGATCTTATTCTTCAAGCTGACATTATTACTCCTCAGTAATTTGGAAAGGTCCCTGAAAACAGACTTTCCCAATGTAATAAGTCTCCTGATCTCTTGACCGCTGGTTCCAAGAGTGTTGATTGTGGAGCCAAGAACGAGAAAATTCTTGACAATTTTAATCTTTTCTCCATATTTCTTCAAGCTGCCTATGAGTTCACTTGTGAAGTGAATCTCCAGTCAATTTGGAAATAGATTTGCAAGCTGTATCTTCCTGGTTGATGCTTTGATCACAATTGTTTTACTTGAAGCTTATGATCACAGTCTCGGCCACCCTGCCCTGTTCCTAGTCATAAGGTGAGGGGTGGTGACAGGAAGCTGTGCTGGCTTTTCCATTTCAATTCAGGCTTGCAGGTGTCAACGAGAGGTAGGCAGAAGATGTGCTGCTAAACATCCTCCTTTTGCAAGGAGCCTGCACAAGTGCATAGCCAGATTATGTAACGTGCTATGTACTTATTCTCAGGGCTTGTCCGAGTTTACCATTTCCAGGTTTTTAAGTCGCAGCCTCTTCCCACATGTATGTGCACCATCTGTGACCTTCTGTGCCTGGCATGGGTACTAGATGCAGGGTTACAGAGTATTCACTGTCACTTCTTCCAGAGGTTAACTGTCTGACAGCCTACAAATGACATAGCAACAGGTGAGGAACTTATGGTGTCGCTTGCTTTTCTTCCTTAGATGGTTGGTTTTATTGGTTCGGCCACAAGCACTGAGGGTCCAGAGAAGCCGGGAGAGCATTATTAAGGCTGCTGCATGAAATTGGGAAGCTTTGAGGAGAGTGGAGGTAGAAATATATTAGCCACTAGTGTGTCTAATGTCATTGTGCTAGATCAGTTTGAAGGCAAGGGCCTTTCTAGAATTTGTCCTTATAGGCAGCAACCTGTGAAGATTCACACAAAGGCCCTGCATGATCTTGTTTTAAATTATGAGGTTTTGGGCTTAGGAAGCTCCAGCTTCACTCTCTTTTTCTGTTCTTCTTTCTCCTTATTCATTGCCCAACTTTCAGATGCATAGGAAGTGACGGAAAAACCATGGTCTGAATCAGATGCACTTTGTCTTCAAACTGATATCATTCCTCCTCAATAATTTGGAAAAGTCCTTGACTGCAGAGTTTCCCAGTGTGATAGGTCTCCTGATTTCCTGGTTGCTGGTACCAGAGGTGTGGATTCAAGTAAGATGCAATACTTGACAATGTCAATCTTTTCTCCATTCATCATGACCTTGCCTAGCAGTACAGTGGCAAGAAATTTTGTTTTCTTCACATTGAGGTGCAAGTCATATTGAATTCTTTGACCTTCTGCAGCAAGTGCTTCAAGTCTTCTCACTTTCAGCAAACAAGATTGTGTCATCTGCAGAAATCAGGTTATTAATGTGTCTTCCTCTGATCTGGATGCCACATTCTTCTTGATAGATTTCAGCTTCTCAAATGATTTGATAATCAAACAGATTAAATAGATTTGGAGAGAAGTTACAACCCTGACACACTCCTTTCTTAATTTTAAACTATATAGTATTCCCTTGCTCTGTTTGCACAACAGCTTCTTGTTCTAGGTATAGGTTTTGCATGAGTATAATTAAATGCCCTGGGATTTCCATTCTTCTCAATGTTAGCTATAACTTGTTATGATACATGCAAATATGCCTTGACATAGTCAATAAGGCACACATAGACATTCTTCTGGTATTCTTTACTTTCAGGTAGGATCTATCTGACATCAGCAATCATATCCCTAGTGCCAAGTCCTCTTCTAAATCCTGCTTGAACTTCTAGCAGTTCCCCATTTATGTACTGTTCTAACCATTTTTAAGGATTTTTAAAAAAATTTATTTTGATTTATTTATGAAGTTTGAATACATTGTTTTTCACAAAATATAGTTCCCATTTATTTCACACCACCCACACATCGAATTGTGTAACCCTATGTTTAACACCCTACCCCCTTGTCCACACTCCTAATGATACTGTTCAATAGATTCCACAAAGTGTTATATCACCTTTCTTGGGAATGGGAACAAATATGGCTCTCTTCCAGTCAGGTTTCCAGACAGCTGTACTCCAAATATATTGGCATAGACTGGCGAGCATGTACTGGACTGAATCTGTTAGTTGAAACATGTTAAGTGGTGTCCCATCAATTTCTGGGCCCTATTTTTTGCAAATGCCTTCAGTGCAGCTTTAACTTCTTCCTTTATTATCATTGGCTCTTGTTGATATGGTATTCCCTGACAGTTTTCAGTGACAGTCAATTCTTTTTTTGGTACAGTGACTCTGTTTTCGCTCCATTTTCTTTTGATACTTTCTGGATCATTCAACATATTGCCCACAGCATCTATTAACAGTGCAATTTGAGGCTTAAATTTGTTTTTCAATTTTCTCAGCCCGAGAAATGAGAGAAAGTTCTTTCCTTCCCCCCAACCCCAATTTCAGGTCTCTGAACATTCCACAACAGAAGATGAATTGACACCTTTGAACTGTGTTGTTGGAGAGGAATAATGAATATCCCGACTGTCAAAAGAACAAACAGCTATGTCTTGGCGAAAGTATCGCCAAAGGGTTCCTTGAAGGCAAAAATGGTAAAGTTTCATCTCACATATTTGGGGCTTGTTGCTAAGAGAGGCTATTTCTTGGAAAGGTACATCATGCTCTCAAAGGTGGAGGGGTCAGCGAAAAGAGAGGAAGAACCTGAACCAGATAGATTGACATAGTTACTTCAGCAACGGCCTCTCGTATGTCAGGAAGTGTAAGGATGACACAGGATAGGGCAGAGTTCAGATATGTTCTTCTTTGGATTGCTCTGGGTCACACTTAACTTAGTAACTACAGTTTTACTCTCAAGACCAGATTTCCTCTGAGTGTCTTGAAGTGATGCCCTTGAGGAACCTGGTTGTTGAGAACTAATAGGAGCTCCAGTTACAAAATAGTTAAGCCTGAAGATTGTTGGAACAATTAGTGGTTCAAATTTACTCAGTGGTTCCTGTAAAGATTTTGTTCTAAGACACGTTATGGGTCAGTTCTGCTTTGTCACATGGGGTTGACCCAACAGTGACTTAACAGCACACAAACACAGCAGACCACACAGTCAACAGATGTACTTGTTTGTTTAACACAGAGTTGGCCCCCACACAATATTTTTAAATACTGGAATTAGCTCTTGACATTGAAAATGAAGTATAAATTAAGTATAAACACAAATACTTGACGTAGAATTTTGATTATATTGTGGACTGCCAACAGAAGAAACACATCCATTTTAGAAGAAATGCAACCAGAATGTTCCTCAAAATGAGGAAAATGGAACTCTTGTTTGCCTGTTTACTTTGGAAATGTCACTGGGAAGACCAATCACTGGAAATGGATATATTTTTTGTTAAACAGGATGTCAGTGAAAATGATTTAAAAAAATTTAAAAACTGAAATTAAAAAATTATAATTTTTTTAAAAAGTGAAAATGAGAGAAACCCTTGATGAGAGGGACTGAAACAACGACTATGTCAATGGTTCCAAATGTTGATCAAAAAATGGTCCAACATTGAACTTTTTATTTTTTTTTTTATGAATGAGGTTATTATGAGTTGCAGCTGACCAACTGGTACAGGCCATGTACACAGTACAATCACAGAATTTGTGACTACAACATCAGATAATATTGAAGATACTTAATTTTAAAATATTAATTTCTGGCTTGTTGATATTTGATGTCATGTCAGAACTGACTCATAGCTGACCCTCCAGTGAGTTTTTAGAGGCAGTTACTCGCTTGGGAGGAGATTGCCCATCTTTTACAGCCGAGCAGCTGGTGGATTCAAACCACACACCTTTGAGATTGCAGTGCAGCTTCTTACCTCTTGGCAGTAACCAATTAATGAGTGACACAGTCCTCACTAAGCGCTACTGCCTCTCAAGACTGAGATGAAATGTAACCGCTATTTAACATTTACTTATGGTCTTTTTTTTTTCTAGTAGAATTAGAAACCCACAGTCACCAAAAGAAAGCTAAATCTTTCCTGTGCTGTCTTTCAAAGGTGAGAAAAACTGAAAGACTGAGAAGTCATCTTTTTAAAAAAAATGTGTAGATAGATGATGATAGATAGATAGATAGATAGATAGATAGATATAGATTGCCTTACATAGGTTTAAAAATTATTTGCTCAGTCCCTCCAGCATTTGTGTTAGTATACCACATTGAGTCTAATAATTACACAATTGTGAAAACCTGAGGAATTCCCCTGCAGCACCTGAGCTTTCAGTTGGCCGTGAAATCCACTTACCTAGGCTACAGAGCCCCTGGAAGCCTTCAGGAGAGTAAGCAATGAGTCGGTTCTGACCTGATGGCTCACAACAACAACAGACTACAGAAGAAACAGGATTAATCATGACCCCTATGTATTAGTGGGTTTAGTCTGGGAAGAAAATTCTGTGAGCGCTTTTTCTTGTTCTCTGTCTAAAACATTTATCATGACAAAGGGTTTAGATCTTCCTGTTCTACTGGGAGGCTGGCTGGTGGGTGGGTCTGCTGGGTAAGATCAGAGAGTCAAATAGGCAATGTGATCAGACAGAAAGAGATCAGAAAGGAGGTGAGGATTAGAGGTTAGAGCCAAGTGTCAGGTATGCAGGCTGATGCAGTAAAATTTTATAAACCAAGTCTTCTGACGACCGAGTTCTGAGTCAATAGGGAGGCAAATGCCCAACTGGAGAGACTTGGAGAACCCAATTCTTAACAGAAAAAGGAGGTTTGGCCACACCTGGAGTTGGCTCCACCAGGACCACAGGTGATAGAGAAGCAATCTAATAGAATGTAAAATGCCATCAAAATCTGCATACAGAAATTCTTCCCCACCTGAAGAGGAAGGTGACCTCCGCCAATCTGGTGAAATGTAGTAAACACTTTGGGACAGAAGCAGCAGCAGCAGTGGCTGAACTGGAGAGTTGTTGTGAGATGGGCCTTGGGGCAGGTGTAGGGATAAGGGAAGAAGCCAACAGTAACAGGACTGAGAACTTAATTGGACAATTGGGTAGAGAGCCAAAATTGACAGGACTGAGAACTTGGAAATGCAATGAAGCTTGAGGCTGAGGTGCCGGAATGCACATTTGGGGACCTGTCTTGACTATATTCTGTTATTAGTCTATAACCTTTTGACTCATCATCACTCCCACCCCCACATACAACTGAACAAAACCCTTTCTGATCCTGTGCCGCCATCACAATCCCTGCTTTGTCAGAGGGCGCACTGTGTCAGCCCATATCACTGAAAGTCTTTCTCTGAGTAAAGGGCAAAGTCTCTGGAGATATTCTTCCTCATCTTAGCTGGGTTAGCTGCTGTCAGTTCTTTAGATTCTTCCTGCCTCAATACCGTTTTTTTTTTTCCACTTCATGATAATAGTAACAAAATGGTGCAGTGGGTTTAGTGCTCAGCTGCTTACTGATTGGTTCAGAGTTCAAACTTACCTGTCACTCTGTGGGAAAGATATGACAGTCAGCTTCTGTTAAGATTATAGCTTTGGAAACCCAATAGGAGCAGGTCTTCTCTGTCCTACAGGGTCACTGTGAGCTCAGGTCAGCTGGGTGGCAATAGGTTTGGTGGATCTTTTAGTTCTGTAGATGAGAATTAAAATGACAGTTCTTGGAAGTTCTTAAGAGTAGTGGAAGGTCAACTTATTTCTGTATCTGGAAGCATGATTAGCAACTGGAAAGTATCTGCCCTCGGGAAAATAAAAACCACAGCATACTTTTTTTTATAAGTATGATTTTTGTCTTTTTCATATTTTTTCCACAAATTTATCTATTTATTTATTTTTAAATTATTCCTTTTATAAATTGATATTTTAATGAAAGTTTACAGAAAACTTTTATTTCCATTCATTCATTGTATTTCAGTGACGGTTTTATAAATTATATTAGTTTTTCATAAAATCATTCATAGGTATTTTGTTTGATAGCATAAATTCCCATTGATGAATGTGATTAAAAGTTACAATGTCCAGTCACTTCTTATTGTGTATTTTCTGTCCCTTTACCCAGTTTATCAATTTGATTTAACGTTGTGTATCTAGGTTGTATCCTTTCTCCATACCTATTCAATATGTACGTTGAGCCAATCATTTGAGAAGCTGGACTATATGGAGAAGCATGTGACACCAGGCTCACAAGGTGTGGGGTGGCAAAAGAGAAGACCTTGTGGATTGATGCAGTGAATCCAGCCATGGGCTTGAGTGTGTTAGAGATGATGAGGGCGGCACAGGTCAGGACAGGGATCAGCTCTGTTGTTCACAAGGTCACTATGAGTTGTGCCTTACTTGATAACACCTAACAACAACAACAACATTGTTGTTGAGATGAGATGATATCTAATTGTTTCAATTTGCATCTTTCTAATAAAAAATGATTTTGAGCATTTCTTCACCTATTTGTTGACCACCTGAACATCTTCTTTGGTGAAATGTCTTTCCACATTCTATGTCAAATTTTTAATTGAGTTGTCTGACTTTTAATTTTCTTTTCTGTCCAACATATTTACTTACTTACACTGATTTACTTACAAAGTTTGTATACATTGTTTTTCACACCAGATCTTTCCCCTTTCCTTTACCCACCTCTCCCTCCATCCATCAAATTGTGTGACTCTATGCATCAGAGAGTTATGCATCAGAGAGCTGGACAATGACCAAGGAGGATAGAAGGAGAATTGATGCCTTTGAGCTGTGGTGCTGGAGAAGAGTA
>NW_006400120.1:249987-251124 GCF_000299155.1 Elephantulus edwardii
AGTTCACTTAGCATTATGTGCTTTAGTCCCTCCCAAGTTAGGTAGTAATTTATAAGATGATTGCTCCTTCTTGCTGCATAGTATTCCATTGTGTGAATGTATAATAATTTCTGAATCCATTCTATTTTGGTTGGGCATTTGGGCTGTTTCTATGTTCTTGCAATGATGATAATGTTGCTATGAATATTGGTGTACAAGTCTCTGTTTGTGCCTCAGTTCTCATTTTCTCAGGGTAAATTCTAAGCAGTGGACTATCTGGGACATTTGGGATTTTTATGTTCAGCTTTTCGAGGAAACACCAAACTTGCCTTCCAGAGTGGTTGTAACATTTTACAATCTCACCAACAATGTAAAATATTTCCTCTCTCTCCACATCCTCTCAAACGTTTATTACTTGCTGACCTGCTGACTGGCTTAACTTTGCCACTGCTACTGGGGTATGATAGTATCTCATTGTGGTTTTGATTCGCATCTCTCTAATTGCCAGCAATTTTGAGTATTTCTTCATGTGTCTGTTGGCCATCTGGATGTCCTCCTTTGTGAGAAAGTCTTTCCATGTCGCTTGCCCATTTTATAATTGGATTTTAGTGGTTTTCTTCTGGAGCCCCAGGAATATTCTGTAAACTTTCATTATGAGACCCTTGTCTGTGATGATGTTTGTTCCCAGTCAGTAGGTTTTCTTTTCACTGTGTTGAAAAAAAGTTTTTGATTAACACAGAGATTTAATCTTTAGAAAGTCCCATTCACAATCCTCTTCAGATTGTGCTGTATTGTTCTGGCTGTATTTGGCAATCTCTTTATACAGGACAAGCAGGAGTGGCATCTACTTCCTAAACAACAGGCCTCTGAAAACTCTATGAATTTTGATAATTGTCAATAGTTATGAAAGGCTTTAGGCCTTTTCTTCATGGGGTTGCTATGAGTTGTGCTGAATTTGAAGCCAATCAACAACAACAACAACAACAACAACAACAACAACAGGCCTTCTAAGCTAGATTCTAGTTTGTCTCTTATGAACTTTATGGTTTGGCTTTTATTCCCGGGCCTCTGATCTACCTTGAGTTGATTTTTGTGTATGATGTGTTCTTGATGTTGGAGTGTTTTATAATTTTTAGAGATTAATTTCTTGTTAGATCT
>NW_006400120.1:251801-262053 GCF_000299155.1 Elephantulus edwardii
ACCCTCCCCCAGGTCCCCTCCACCATGTAGCCCTCGCTCTAGTTGGAGAAGTCTTTAGATGCTCATAAGCATTGACGTTTTGGCTTTTAAAAGAAATGCTCCAAGCAAAGATATTGGCATAATTGGGTGAGTCTTATAGAAAAAAAGCAACAAAAGCACTTAGCTGTCATTGAGTCTATCTTGACTCCCGGTGAATTCATATATGTCAGAGTAGTACTGTGTCCCACAGGGGTTTCAATGGCTGACTTCTTTTCAGAAATAGATTAACAATCAACAATTCTTTCTTCAGAGGTGCATCTGGGTGGACTTGAACCTCCAACTTTTCTGTTAGTGTCTAAGTGAATTAGCACCAGGGACTCTTAAGTCTTTAAAAAATGTTATATTTAGTGATAAATCCTACAAACTTTGGTGGTCTCAGAAGTCCACGTAATGTCTTCCACTCAAGGCATTATTCCTTGATTTTTACCTTTACAGCGAACTCACTTGCTGTGCATCTGAGAGCTGGACAATGAATAAGGATGGCAGAGAACTGATGCCTTTGAGCTGTGGTGCTGGAAGAGAGTACTGAACATCCCATAGATTTTCAAAAGAACAAACAGATATGTCTTTGAGAAAGCGCAGCTAGATTGCACCTTGGAGACAAGGATGGTGAAGCTTCATCACACTTACTTCAGTGATGTTGCTAGGAGAGGCTATTCCCTGGCGTGGGACATCATAGTTGGAAAAGTGGAAGGTTGGTGAAAGAAGGGAAGACCCTCAACAACCTGGATTGATACAGTGACTGCTGCAATGGGCTTAAGTGTGTCAGAGATTATGAGTATGGCACAGGATAAGACATCATTCAGGTTTGTTGTTCTTGGGGGTCACTATGAGTCATACTCAACTTGATGGCACATAACAACAACAAAAACAACAATCACAGTGAAATAGGCTCAGGCAGAGACAGTGATGGTAGCCGAACCAGTCCTAGGCCTTGGAGCGCATGGTGAGCCTACAGTAGTGGGAGGAGGATGTTGTGGTTCCAGCTTGGTTTGTGGGGGCACAGCAAGGTGAGGCTGTTTCAGAGACAGGGCTCAGTGCCTCTGTCTCCCTGTGGTTAGCGTGAAGTGAGCAAAGACACAGCAGCATTTGCTTGGAGCTCAAGCATTCAAGGTGCTGCTTTGAGTACCACACCGCCCTTTGGGCCTTTGAACTGCAGCCACAAAACTCCAGTGGCATCTCTTTCCAGATTTGTTTTGAAATAATCTTGAAAACAATTTCGCTCTGCTGTAAGCTGTGAATGTGAACATGAGTATGCCTGTAGATTTGCCTGCCGCTGGTGCAGTAGAATCGGCAGCAGGACCACCCGTAACAGGATACCTTGCTAAGTTTCATCTCTGAACAGCAGAAAACATGTTGGAAAGAGCTGTTCTACAGGCAATGTGCATTTGTAATTAAATCAAGTATGTTGGTAGGTGCAATGTGAGAGAAGGGAATAAGCCGCAAAGGGTGTTGGAAACAGATTTAAGGGAAGTTTTGTAGAGGTAAGACATGGATAGACAGGGAATTGGGAATGAATCAAGACAGCAATGGTGGTGCAGACTGCTAGCTGACCTGAGCGAGGTTAGACCAGTCTTCAGGTTCTCAAAAGGGCTGATTTCAATGGGTTCTTGGTTCTTTTTATCTTCTATGAATCAATCAGTTTCCAGTGGATGTACCCTGATCTTTCGCAGCCTCTCCTCCAGAGCTGCAGAGGGCCATTGGGGTATAAGAAGGTAAGAAAATGACCCTCCACCCACCCACATTATTATCATCAACATTACCACCATCAATTCTCCCTATAGATCTAGTATGAGGAACACAAAGAATGATAGAGGTATTTCTTCTCTAAAAGGGGCAGAATTCTGTGGGGAGAGATCTAGATTTGAGTCTCTTCTGTGCGTGCAAGTGTGAGCATTGCTATGATGGATATTAGGTATCAGGGAGCTTCCAGATTAAAACATACCAGGAAGAAAATTCTCCTTCCATACCTGTTCAATCTGTATGCTGAGAAAATTATCCAAGACTCTGGACTCCACAAGGAGGAGTGTGGCATCAGGAATAGAGGGAGACTTATCAATAACCTGTATTATGCAGATGACACAACCTTGCTTGCTGAAAGTAAGGAGAGCTTGAAGCACTTTTTGCAGAAGATCAGGAAATGCAGCCTTCAGTATGGATTGCATCTCAATATCAGGAAAACAAAGATTCTTATCACTGGACTGAGAGGCAGTGTAATGGTGGATGGAGAGAAGATTGAAACTGTCAATAGCTTCATCTTGCTTGGTTCTACAATTAACACACTTGATATGAGCTGTCAGGAAAGAAGGAGACATATTGCACTTGGAAAATCTGCAGTTAGGGACCTCTCCAAAGTATTTAGGAGTAGTGATGTCAGTTTGAGGACTAAGGTGTATCTGATTCAGGCATAGTTTCTGATTACTAGCTGTGCATCTGAGACCTGGACAATGAATAAGGATGATAGAAAAATAATTGACACCTTTGAACTATGGTATTGGAGAAGAAGCACTGAACATCCCATGGATGGCCAAGAGAATGAACAGATACGTCTTGGAGATGGTACTGTAGGAGTGCTCTTTGGAGGCAAGAATGTTAAGGATTCACCTCACATACTTTGGATAGGTTGCTAGGAGGTCTATTCCTTGGAGAAGGACATGGTATTGTGAAGGGTGGAGGGTAAGAAAAGGAGAGGAAGACCCTCAACCAGGTGGACTTGCATGATGACTGCTGCAATGGGCTCTTGTGTGAGGAAGTGTGAGGATGGTGCAGGACAGTGCAGGGTTCAGATCTTTTGTTCATAGAGTCGCTATGAGTTGTGCTCGACTCAATGGGCACCTCACAACAACAACGAGAAGAACAAGAAGAAAGAAAGTCCTTATATTCTACTTTCAAAAATCAGGCAATGATTGACACCCTTCACCCCCCACCCCCACCCCTGGTCCATCTTCGTCTCTTCGCTCCCTCTCCCTCATGCATGGATCATCATAATTATTCTACAATAATGGCTTTATACAGTACTTGTCCTTATGGGTCAGAGTTAGTTCACTCAGTAAAGTGCTCTCCAGTCCCTCCCAAGTTAGGTGGTACTTTACAAAATCATTGCTCCTGTGTGCTGCATAGGATTCCATTGTATGAATGTACCATTCCTGTGTGAAAAACAATGTATTTGAACTTTGTAAAAAACCCAGTATAACAATAAAAAAATGTTTTAAAAAAATCAGACAAAGTACACCCTGTTGTTGTTGTTGTGTCCCACAGAGTCAGAACCAACCCAGAGTTGACCCTCCAGTAGGTTTTCAGAGGCAGTTAAACACACGGGAACAGACTGCCCATCATGCGCCTGTGGAGCAGCTGGTGGATTCGAACAGCATGCCTTCGGGATTGCAGCACAAGTTTTTGCCACTAGGCTACCAGAGCTCCCTATGAACACCCCATGGATCACAATAATCCTTATCTAGTGTAGGACTGGGTAGACTTTAGTTCTCTTCTGTTCAAATTTGCCAGGGCTCCAAATCAATGGCAGCCATCAATAACTTTTAAAATGTGACTCTCCATCTCCTAGAGTTTATATTAACGGGAAACATCTCTTTATTCATGCATTCTTTCTAAATTTGCTGAGCACATATATTAATGCGTGGTAGAATCTGGGAAGGAACCTCAGTTGCCTAAAGGTAAGAACCTGAATTGTAGTTCTCAAGACACGTGGTTCAAATCCACCCGCTGCTCCATGGAAGAGAGATGGGCAGTCTCCTTTTGTGCTGTTTATTGCCTCTGAAACTTCAGAAAGTCAGCCATAAGTGAATTCCGACTCAAGGACAAACAACAACAGAATCTGTGTTGGATGTTGGTATAAGAGAAAGAAGAGTAAGCATGAGAAATATAGTCAGATTCTAATATGTTAGAAACTTGGGATTTATTTTGTAAGCGTGAGGTTGAAAAGAAGGCTTAGAAACAGCTATGTGATGTGCTTTAAGCAGAGTTTAAGGCAAAATATTATGGGAGCCGTGTAGAGGTTAGATTGGAGTAGAATATGAAAAATCAGAGGTAACATAAGAAAAGTAGGGTGAGATTGAGGGCTATTCCAAGAGTCTAGAGGAGAGGTCCTCAGACCTTCAGTGCCTCAGCCCTTGAAATAGTGTGATGACTTGGCAACTTCAAGAAAAGGAGATATGAAAGGTACTTGGAAGGAAGACTTGAGTGTGATGAAAGAGAGAGAGAACAAAAACAAAGATTACTCTTAAAACCTGAGTGTGAAGGAAAGTGATGAAGGGGTCCCTGAGAGATGAGAGGAGGGGGCACCCAGGGAGGAAATCCAGATCTTCTCCCAGAGTGCCCACCGTGATTCAGGATGATAGCCTTCCCATGGGGCCCCCATCCACAGATCCGAATCCCCCAAAGGCCCACCAGCAACAGTGTGGTCAGTAGCCCCAACCCCCCCAGCAGACCAGCCCCCTTCCAGTCAAGACCCAACCCAGCAGGATCCTGGGTAGCACCAGCCCTGGGGAGGAACAAGAGAAGTTATCCTCTACAGGCGAACACGGATCTCCCAGTCTGAAGACAGCAGTCAACCCAATAATGCCATCAGGCAACCCCTGGGTCCTGATGGGTCAAAGGCTTCAAACCTTGCAGATAAACTTGGGCACAGAAGGATGCCACTGCTCCTGCCCGCTGTTGTCACTGAGTTACATGCACTGTGATCCCCCTTGCTCTGCCTGCTGTAACCTTGACTTCCCACTTTGCTCTCTTCTCACTGTGATTGGCATGTTGAGAAGGGCTGTCTCAAGTCAATAGAAAGGAAAGCTTGAGCTACAGGGGCATGTTGGGGGGACCCACCAAGGACTCATTTAGAGTCAGACAGTGCCACTTCGGGTAAAGCCAGTGCCAGCAATAAGTTTATCGCGCTCATTAATTTGATATTTTAAAACACAAATGAGAACCTTTCACCCCTAAGTGCATGTTATTGTTTCTTAAAAAGAAAGTTCCATTTGAAAATTTAAAAAAAAGAAAGAAAAAGAAAAAGTTTTATTGACTGTGAGAGACCAGAAGAATCCTGAGTGTTGACATTGCGACAGAGAAGGGAATTAGGAGGGGCTCTTCCCAAGGAATCTCGGGAATAGAAGAGGCCAGAAAGTCTCCAACCAAATGTTCCATCTGAGTTCTGTTCCTTTTTTGTTCCTATGACAACACTTGAAGGATCCCAAGCTGGCCTGTGAAGAGCAACATCTAAGCTGTGGTGTGGTATTAAACTCTATGGTAGAAATTCTAATGCTGGAAAATAGGGAGGGTTCAAGTAATGGGCTAAGTTCAGTGAGAGTGCTTGAAAAAAAGGAGTGATGCATACACGGTGGAGACAAAGCTCAAAGGGCCTTTTGTGGAGATGAAGTTGAGGTAGCAGAACTGAGACACTGATTGAGTAAAGGTGGAATTTCAGCCAGAAGGAAATAGTAAATACTAAGTGAGTGTCATTGTCACAAAAGTCTCTGTCATGAGGCTCTCTGCCTCCTCTGTCTCAGTACTTCTGGCAACAGCAGACCCATAGCTCCTACCAGCCAGCTTAAATGTGTCGTGCTGTGACATTCACCACCAGTGTTGATTCATCCCATGGGACCACAGGGTAAAAACCTCATTCCAAATGGTTATAGATGACTCATGGGTCTGTCACTTCTGAAGCTTCTCTTCTCAAAGCCAAACATTTGGCATTAGAGCTTAGTGTTACCTACCCCTAGTCTTCTGACTACCCCTGATATGCCACTTTTTAGTTACTTCTCTTCTGAGTATGTAGCAGTACCACTTCATATCTATAAAGGCACAACACATCATAACGTTTGTGGCCATCAAGTACATACAACATTGCAACTGAGGTCTGCCCATCATGGAAAAACCAGCATTTTCTCTGAGGATGCTGAATTTGTGAGGGATTACACCACACAGCTAATTAGATTCAATTTACATTGAACAAAATGTTTTGTTTTTATGTTTAAATAGCTTGCTAAGTCATACTTCCTCCATCCTGTACTTGTAAACTTGATTATTTGTACCCAACTTTAGCAAACTGGGTAAGAGGATGGCTTTTGGGGTTTGTGCTGGGTTCCTAGTCTATGACTTTCATTTACCAATTGCGTGACTTTAGGCAAGTTACACCACTTCTTTAAGCCTCATTTTAATTGTACATGAAAAAAAAAGCAACCTTAGATGGCCTGCTTCACAGAACTGTGGGAACTAAATGAGATAATTCACGAAACCCTAAGCACAGTGCCAGGATCATAGTAAACAAAACAGAAAAACTATACCAAAGCTAAACCAGTTGTGGATCAGTTGATTTTGACTCAACGACCCTTGATGACAGGGTGCAGCTGCCCAGTTGGATTTTCAAGGCTGTGAATCTTTATAAAAGCAGACCACCACATTTTTTTTCTCAAAGAAAAGTTGGTGGGTTCAAACTACTAACACTTTGGTTAGCTGACTTGTGCTTAAGCATTGTGTAACCAGAGCTCTTCAACAAATATAAGCTATTATTTCTTATTGTTAGCTATTATTAATCTTATAGCCTTGTTAGATGAGACTCATTTCTCAATATGTTACAAAGCTTCTTTCTCTTATTAGAGATAGCCTAATACACACACCTTTCAGCATTGTGTCACTCATAATTATAAGCAATGGGAATTTTATAACTTTTTGAATTTTTTAAATAAAATTTTTATTTTATACTGGTTTATATACAAAATTGGTATACATCGTAAATTTCTGTTTTTAAAGATGTACCATGGTAGTAAATAAGACATATGTGTTTATTTGCTGACTATAGTTAGCCATATCTTGAGGAAGACAGATATTGAATATAACTCAAGAATATAACTTTGTATATGCTAAAGTCACTCCACTAGTTAAGGATTCACTTGTGTTCTCTACCAGGATACTTGTGTTTCTTGTTCCCAGGGTTACCATTGCGATATCATGAATAACCCTATAAAACACTGCATTGACGTCCAAAGGCACTGCATCTGGCAAGGGAACTGGGAGTGCAATGACACAGACTTGGGTAGGTAGATATTGAGGAGTCTAGAAGGACTGTATGCAGAGCCGATTATCCGAGAGGCTGGGCTCTATGAGGAGGATTGTGGCATCAGGATTGGTGGAAGATCCATTAACAATCTGCGTTATGCAGATAACACAACCCTGCTTGCTGAAACTGAGGAGGACCTCATGCACTTGCTGCAGAAGATCAAGGAATGCAGCCTTCAGTATGGACTGAGGTTCAATGTCAAGAAGACAAAGATTCTCACCACTGGACCAATTGGTAGCATCAGGATGAATGGTGAAGAGATTGAGATTGCTCACAGCTTCAGTTTGCTCGGCTCCACAATCAACACTCTTGGCACCAGCAGTCAGGAAATCAAAAAATGTATTGCGATGGGAAAGTGTGCTGTTAATGACCTCTCTAAAGTACGCAAGAGCAACAGTGTCTCTCTGGAGACTAAGGTGCGCCTGATACAGGTCATGGTCTTTGCAATCACTTGTTATGCATCAGAGAGTTGGACAATGACTAGGGAGGATAGAAGGAGAATTGACGCCTTTGAGCTGTGGTGCTGGAGAAGAGTATTGAATGTACCATGGACTGCCAAGAAAACAAACTGATTCATCCTAGAGAGGGTTAAACCAAGTTACTCCTTGGAGGCAAGGATTCTGGGACTTCATCTGACATATTTTGGGCATGCTGCAAGGAGGGAAAGGTCCTTGGAGAGGGACATCATGCTTGGGAGGGTGACAGGACAGGCAAGAGGGGAAGACCCTCTATGAGATGGATTGATTCAGTGACTGGGGTAATTGGGATGGGTGTGTCAGAGGCACCGCGATTGGCACAGGCTAGAACAGGGTTTAGGGCTGTTGTACATAGGGTCACTATGAGTCGCAAACGACTCGATGGCACACAACAACAACAACAACAACAACAACAGAAGGACTTTTAAGCCAAAGGAAAATATATAAGACATCTAGATATATAAGGGAGCTCTGGTGAGCTAGTGTTAGGAAACTGTGCTGTGATCTCAAAAGCATGTGGTTCGAATTCACCAGATGCTTTGCAGGAGAACGATGGACAATCTCCCCACACGGGATTTACTGTCTCTGAAAACCTTTTGGAGGGTCAGCTATGGGTGAGTTCTGACTTGAGGGCAAACAATAACATGATGTATAAAATATGTAGAGCTCATATAAGTTGGAAATGAAAAAAGTTGATTTGTACAGAGATGCGGTAATAGGAATGTTAAAAGACACATTGTCCTGGAAACTAGGTAAAGAGAGAATGTCGTGGATAAAAGGATGATCAATAACATGAAATGATGATGAGAAAGTCACTCCATTGGTTTATTGTGAAGTCAATTGGGAATGTTATGAGGTCAGTTTCAATGTAAGAGTAAAAAGGTCAGCTACTATAAAGGGTTGAAAACTGAGAAAAGTTAAATGAAAATAAAAATTAGTTTCTTAAAAGAGTGGGCAGCTTCTCCTGTGAGTGATCTCAAATGATCTCCCAGACAAAAGCATAATTCACTTGACCTGGAAGATCCCACAAAAATCATACAAATGAAGAGGCTCAAATCTCCAGGTCCATTTTAAGGACACCTGGGAAACTGCCCAGGCCATCAAGTTTGCATTTTCAGAAAGCCACCAGGTATCTGAAAGATGTCACTTTGTAAAAGCAGTGGGTGCCATTCCGATGTTACAATGGTACAGTTGGTTGGTGTGCTCAAGTCAAACAGTAGGGTTGGACACAGGGTCAGTGGCCCAAAGAGAGTGCCGAGTTTTTGCTGCATATGCTTAAAAAATGCAGAGAGTAATGCTGAACTTAAGGATTTAGAGTTGGTTCTCTGTTCATAGAGCAGATGCAGGTGAACAAAGCTCCCAAGATGCATATACAGAGCTCATTGTCAGATTAACCCCTGCATGAGCTCCCCCTGTCAAGTAGAGATGATCCTTACTGAAAAGAAACAGAATGTTCCTAAACCAGAAGAGGAGTTTGCCCAGAAGAAAAAGATCTCCCAAAAGAAACTGAAGAAACAAAACCTTAAGGCTTGGGAAGAAACATATTATCAAATAAAATGAGAACATCTTTTAAAAAAAGAGTGGGGAAAAATGGATAGATTTCTTCCCAGATCAATCAAGCAAAAGGTGAGGTAATACAGTTTTCCAATATCAGAAATAAAAGGAGTCATAACTACAGACTCTGCCAATATAAAAAAGACTCAGAAATATTATAAACGTTTTTAATAGATTAGAAAAACTTAAAATATATGGAAAAATTCCTTTAAAAGCATCAATACTCACATAAGAAAAGATAAATGACCTTAATAATCCTATGTCTTCTAAAGAAATTGAAGTAATAGTTAAAATTAGGAAAGATCCAGTGAGGAGCTAAAAAGACAGGGTAATGTTGGACATAGATCAATGGTGATTAATTTTATAAAACACAATGTATGTGAATGATGAAAAGTGTGAAACAGTGTATACTAATTTTGTTTGCAAACCAATATAGGATTTTTTAAAAAGAAAGAAAGCTTAAAGTCTATTCCAAAAACAAACAGAAAACCAAAAACTCCCAACATACAAAACTCCAGTTCAAAAAGCTTCATGGGAAATTCTACCAAGAATTTAAGGAAAATGCATCACAGACTCTCAATGAAACAAGAAAGGAATATTTTACCTCATTTATATGGTTAGCATGAACCTGCTATGAAAAGAAGATACATTAAAAAACCCCCGAAACTTGAAAAGAAGTAGTGTTGTTGTTGTTAGGTGCCATTGAGTCTAGAGCAACTCATAGTGCCCTTTTGGACTGTAGATCTGAACCCTGCCCTATTTTGCACCATCCTCACCATCTCTGATATATGCAAGACCATTGTTACAGTCACTGTGTCAATCCACCTCACTGAGGCTCTTCCTCCCTTTTTCTGACCTTCCTGCATAAGATCAAGGACTACAGCCTCCTATATATATATGTACTGAAGCTCAACATCGAGAAGATAAAGAGTCTAACCACTGGGCCAATTGACAGCATCAGTATGGATGGTGAAGAGATTGAGATAGTTAATAGTTTTTGTTTACTCAGCTCCACAGTCAACACTCTTGGTAACAACAGCCAGGAAATCAAGAGATGAATTGCATTGGCAAAGTTGGCTGTGAGGGACCTCTCAAGACTCCTGAAGAGCAACAATGTCAG
>NW_006400120.1:265444-267328 GCF_000299155.1 Elephantulus edwardii
AAAATAAAAGGCATCCTGATTAGCTGGTTAAACTGTCACCATATGCAGATGGTAAGATAATGTAGACTGAAAACCCAAGGACAAAAAGAAAATCAAAACCAAAACCTGCTAAAACTAGTAGGCCAATTTAATAGAGTGGGAGGATACAAGATCAATATAAAAAATCAGGAGGATTCCTCAACAGTAACAAAAAAACTCAGAGATGGAAACCAAGAAAGCAATACCATTTACAACAGCCAAACACAAATTGAGATATTGAGATACTAGGGACACAAAAGACCTATACAAAGAAAACTACAGAACATTTTTGTGAGACACAATAAAAGATCTAAAGAAATGAAAAAAAAAAGTGTCCTGTTCATGGCTAGGAAAACTCAATATTGTGAAAATGATAATTCTATCAAAAGCAATCTACATGTTCAACACAATCCCAACACAGATAACCAAATTAATTTTTCAAAGAGATTGAAAGGGAAATTGTCAAGGTTATTTGGAGAAGAAAGAGACCCTGAATAAGCAAAGCAATTCTGAAAAATAAAAATGAAGTGGAAGGCAGAGCACTCCTTGACCTCAAAACCCACTACATAGCAGTAGTAACCAACACAGCATGGTTCTGGTACAATGACTGGCACATAGACCAATAAAACAGAATTGAGAACACAGAATTGGACCCATCTATCTACGGTCAACTTATACTTAACAAATAAAATGGGGAAATGACAACCTCTTCAACAAATGGTGCTGGCAAAACTGGACTGCTACCTGCAGAAAGCTGAAACAGGATCCACATCTTACACCACACTCAAAAATCAACTCAAGGTGGATCAGAGACCTGGGAATAAAGCCCCGAATCAAGAAACTCATAGGAGATAAACTGGGACCAAGCTTAGAAGGCCTAGTCTATAGTATAAAGAAACTGCCAAATACAGCTAGAAATGCACAATCTGAAGAGGATAAAATTGATGAATGGGACCTTCTAAAGATTAACTCTCTGTATTCACAAAACAATTTTTCCCAACAGGGTGAAAAGGAAACCTACAGATTGGGAATAAACATTTGGCAATACCATTTTAGACAAGAGTATAACAATGAAAGTTTACATAATGTTCCTGGGCCTCCAGAAGAAAAAGACAATCTAATAAAAAATATAATATGATCCAATACAAAAAGATAATCCAATTACAAAATGGGCAAAAGACTTGGAAAGACTTCATAGAGGAAGGCATTCATATGGCCAACAGACACAGGAAGAAATGCTCAAAAACACTGGCAGTAAGAGAGATGCAAGTCAAAACCACAATGAGATAACATCTCACTCCAGTAGCAGTGGCAAAGTTTAACAAGACAGCAAGTAATAAATATTGGAGAGAATGTGGCAAGATAGGAACTCTTATACATTTTTGGTGGGATTTTAAAATGTACAACCACTTTGGAAGGCAGTTTGGTGTTTCCTCAAAAAGCTGAACAAAGAAATTCCATATGACCCATCTATTCCATTGCTTGGAAACTAACCCAAGAAAATGAGAACTGAAACTTAAATGGAGTCTTGTACGCCAATGTTCCTAGCAGCATTATTCATCATTGCAAGAACATGGAAACAGCCCAAATATCCAACCACAATCGAAAGGATTGAGAAATTATGGTACATTCACACAATGTAATACTATGCAGCATGCAGGAACAATGATTTTGCAAATTAACTACTTAATTTGGGAAGGACTGTACAGCATTATGCTGAGTGAACTAATTTAGTCTCATAAGGACAAATACTGTACAAAACCCTTCTTGTACCGTGAGTATGAAGATTTAAGGGGGAGGAGGAGTAAAAGTAGAAGGGTGAGAATGGACAGGTGTGTGTGTGTGTGTGTGTGTGTGTGTGTGTGT
>NW_006400120.1:268423-295098 GCF_000299155.1 Elephantulus edwardii
TTTTAAAAAGGTTTATAGCATGGAAACCAATGAGGGTCTCTATGAGTAGGTGTGACTCACTAGCATTAGTTTGTTTTGGTTTTTAGTAGTCTCTGAAGTGTGTAATAATAGTGTTGTGAAAAGAGTGAAATACTGAGAGAATTACCAAACAATGTAATGCGGAGACAACAATGTGAGAACAACACTGTGATTCCAAATGGAAAAAATGGTGCCAGTACATTCACTGGACACAGGGTTGCCCCAAACTTTCTATTTTTAAAATACCTACTATCTAGAAGACAAGCTCTGGTAGCCTAGTTGCAAGAAGCTGGGCTGCAATCCTTGAAGGCACCTGGTTCAAGACCACTAACTGTTCTATGGGAGAAGGGTGGGCAATCTCCTCCTGTGTGATTAACTGTCTCTGAAAATCTGCTGGAGGGTCAACTATGGGTTGGTTGTGACTCTAGGGTGCACGCACAGTGTCTAGAAAGCACAATAAAGCAAATCACAATACAGTGAACAAGCTATGGCCGCACATACCTACTGAACGTTATTAACAAGTTCCCAGATATTTCAGGACGCAAGTGCTGAGCTTCTGATATACCAGATGCGTGCCCCCGAGATGAATTTTGAGGAAGAAGTGGCTCTTGGAAGGGGGAATTGGACAAAAGGCCTTCCACAGTTATGTTCAGTCTTAGAAATGATAACCTTCTGTGGCTTTCCCAGGCCACCCGAAGCACATCCAGTGCATCTGCCACTATCTCACCTCAGTTTTTAAAGATGGGCTTCTCAATTTGGTTTAAGGAATTAGTTAATAGTTAAAAGACAACAGACTTCACTTTCTCTGAAAGCAGTGTCAGCTCGTTTACTTGCCCCTTTTAAAATAATACACTGCTAATGTCTACTTTCCCACTCTCCCCATTACCTCCTGCTACCCAAATGGTCTCTGAAGGTCTACAGCCAGTTAACCATGTGGTGCTCAATGATTACTGATGGTGTAGCAAGGGGGAAAAAAGTGAGCCAGACTGATTAAAACCTCTCTGTTGGGATCCTAAATAGGAAGAAAAGAATGTTTTACAGTCAAGAGCAGAAAAGAGAAAAATCAGTCCTGAAAGGCATGGCTGGAACACCTTGTGCTTGGGATCCCACAAAGACCAGCATGATGGCTTGCTTTGAAGATGCTGAGGAGGACTGAGCAGGGAATTCCAGCACAGCAGCCTCTTAACCCAAATCCCATTTCTCTTGTTGTATACCATCAAGTCTGAACTGACCCATAGCTGATCCTCCAGTGGGTTTTCAGAGGCAGTGAATCACATGAGAGGAGACTGCCCATCTTCCTTCTGCAGAACAGTTGGTGAGTTTGAACTGTGTACCTTTGTGTAGGCTGTGCAGTTCCTTGCCGCTAAGCTACCCATAATTTTTCCAAGAGAAACATGAGTTGTTGCTGCTAGCCACCTGAAGGACTCTGGTGGAAACAACAGATAAAAAGCACGGCTGTCAGGGATGTGATGGCCTTAACACCCATCTTCAGAGTCTGTCATTCCCCCACATAGGTTAGAGTCCACTTCTCCTCCCCTTGAACATGAGTTGGACTTCGCTATGAATCACGATTGGCTCAGTGGCACCTAATAATAGCAACCTGGTGATCAAATTCTGAAGAATAGGGTGCAGTCAAATGGATGCTGTGGAATTTCTGAAGCTAGACGGTGAAAAGGTATACAGCTTAGGTATGACTCTGTCTCTGAGGGCCCACGTCTTTGGAACCTTGAGCTAAATTGAATAGAGAGATAAGTACCAAGTCCCAATTGTCCTAGTCCTTAGCTTCCCAGTCCAAGCACCAGACACACCAGTCAGTGACCTCGCCTTCAGGGGATCCAAGACTGGCCTTTGAGCTGTTGGAATTGATGCTAAGGAGAGCACAAAACAGTTCCCGTTTCCAGACACCAAGCTTCAAGGTGGTTCATTACACTACAAAGAATCTCCCTGACTTGGTGATTAATGTGCTTAGCTCTTAATGGAAAGATTAATGGCTGTATGGAAGTCTGCTTCTGTAAAGATTTACAGCCTTGTATACTCTGAAGGGAAGCACTACTCTCTTTCAGATTATCATTTTAAATTGGAGTTGACTCAGTGACAATAGATAACAAACTTTGAGAGGCTGGTGCAAATTGTCACTAAGGCTTTTAAAGGCTGCCCAAACATATATTTAGAAGAGAAGAAGTTCTCCCATCTTGTGATTCTCATTAAACTCACTCATTGCAGTTGAGTTGAGCCACAGCTGGTTCTCAGAGACTGTAAATTACCCAGAAGGAGATTATCCATCTTGCTCCCAAGGAGCAGCTGGTGGATTTGAACCATTAGAGAGGTGCAATTCTCCATTAACTATACCACCAAGGGTTGTTGTTGGTAGGTGCTGTCGAGTAGAGTACAACTCATAGTGACCCTATGAACAAAAGACCTGAACCTTGTTCTATGCTGTGCTATCCTCACACTTCCTGACACATTGCAGCAGTCACGGTGTCAATCTACCTCGTTGAGGGTTGGCCATGGTGAATTAAACCAACAAAGAGTGATTTCTCCCATATAAAGGTCATTCATTCATTCAGCAAACACTTATTATCTAACATGTATCAGATATTGTCTTATGTCCTAGGGCTCAGCAGTAAACAGAATCTCTGACTCTGTGGAACTTACATGTACTGACGTGAGAGTAAAGTAATAAAGAACTTGTTTTGTCAGATATCAGTAAGTACAATGAAGAGAAATTATAGTGGGAGTGCAGATGTGGTAAAGGAAGGTATTGATGAAAAAAAAGACATTTGGATTGAGACTTGAAGGAAGTTAGATGACAAACCCATCTCATTGTGTGGGAGAAATGCATTCCAGACAAAGGGAATAGCTAGTGTAAAGGTCCTGAGGCAGGAATATGCTGGTGTGTTTTAAGATTAGCAAGCTGGATTTGTGGTGTAAGCAGAGTGAGAAGTAGGGACCCTGGAAGGTAATGAGATCTGAGGGAGAGTAGAAAGGTAGATGAGAGAGAGCAAGGATTTGAGCTGGGCTTTACCAGACAGGATGCCAGATGGTTGGAACAGAAGGAAGGTGTGACTTGAACCGTAATAGACTCTATCTGGCTGCTGTGATGAGAACAGTCTGGGTGGGAGGGGAGGTAGGAACAAAAGCAGAAATGATGACCTGATAAACTCAAGTCGTTGCGGCCTATTGGAACAATGAGTTTCATAGCTGAACCACCAGCGGGTTTTCGGGGGGTTTAAATATCATGGAAAGTGATAGACCATCTTTCTCCTGAAGAGCTGGTGGATTTGAACTGAGAGTCTTTGGGTTGGAATCACAGACCACCTGAACTTCTATAAAGCTATTTCATTAATCCAGGCAAGGAATGGTGTTGCCTTGGGTTTGTGGCCAAAGAGCAAAGATGATTGTGTTTGGAATAGATTTTGAAAGGATAGTATGTTTTGCTGATGAATTGAATGTGGTGTATGAGACAAAGAATGGAAAATATGACTAAAATCAAGGGTAACTTGAAGGTATTTCTCCTGAATAACAGGAAGAGTGAAGTTGCCTGAAATGTGAGAGGCAGGCATTTGGAGGAAGAGGTAAGAAGGAGAAGCAACTGGGAATTGAATTTTGAATATGGACTTGATGAATACCCGGTGGTGCAGATCGCTGAAAGTTTGAAAGAAGGAGTAGTACATCCAGAATAGCCTTTGAAGAAAAGACTTAAAGATTTTTTTTTTTAAATCATCCTTTAGAAAGTGTATAGAGCACAGTTATATTCTTGACACACATGGACTAGCCACGAGTTGGAGGGTTTTTTTAAAACTGCTATTGCTCTCTAAAGTACTAAAGAGCAAGAATGTTCATTTGAAGACTAAGGTGAGCCTGACCCAAATTGTGGTATTTTCAATTGCTCAATAAACATGTGAAAGCAGGACATGAATAAGGAAGAGTGAATAAGAATTGTTGCCTTTGAATTGCTATGTTGGAGAAGTATATAGCATATCCTATGGACTGTCAAACCTATGGACTGTCAAAAGAAGAAACAAGTCTGTCATGGGTGAAGTAAAACCAGCATTCTTCATAGAGGTCAGGATGGAGAAATATCACCTCAAATACTTTAGGCATGTTGTCAAGAGGTGCCAGTCTTTGGAAAAAGACATCAGGGTCATTCAAAGAGAGACCCTCAATAAGCGGGATTGAATGTACAACAATGAATGAATGAAAATACAAATTTTCTGCAAACTTTCATTAAAATGACAATTTAAAAAAAAAAATCTCAAACAAAAACAAAACCAAGATGGATTGAGACGGTGACTACAACATGGACTTGAACCTGGTGGAGAATGCAAAGATGATGCCAGGAGAGGACAAAGTTAAGACAGGTCAAGACAGGACAGGACAGGACTTGTACTGTTCATCAGGCCACACGAATGGTAAGTCAACTTGATGACACCTAATAGAAAAAGCAACAATAAAAGTTTAAATAGATGCCAATATGGAAGTAGGATTCGATGGTAAGAGAAACACATTTGGTTTTGGGACGGTGAGAAATAAAAGCTTCAGTATTGTCAGGCTCTATGATACCTATGAAGCCAGGGAAATGGATGCGAGCAAGACTGACTGTGGCGACGGAAGGACTGAGTCTTGGGACCCCCAACAGTGAGCAGCCAAGTAGAAGAGGGACATGTATAAAACATCTCTTGAAGGAGCAGAGGAAAGGCAGAGAGGAGGCGTACAACAGTCAAGTCACTAAGAATGCAGAAGCGTTCACTTTCCTTTGGTTAACACTTTCTTGAGATAAGTATCATTGACTCAGTACTTTATAGCAGTAAAAAGACAATTACATGAGTGAACCCATCTATAAAGGAAACATTATAGTCTACTAAGAAAAAAAAAATGAATAGATGATAGCAGTGTGCCCGTTCTAGCATTTCAGTAACACATTCTTCTCTACTTCTGAGCTAAACCTTGGAATTTTACCACATGTACCAAGAACTGTGACACTTATATACCAGACCTTCTCTGAGGTGGAGTCTTGGGCAACTGTTTTAAAATTGTGCAGCCAAATTTATATGTAACACAAACAAGAGGCGTATGATACGATTTTTGAATGGCACAACTCCTTGCATGTCATTTTCCTATGAGGATGTTGTTTTTAAGTGTTAAGTGCCATCGAGTCGTAGACGACTCATAGCGACCCTATGAATGAAAGACCTGAACACTTGTAGTATAACTTTTGTCTTTTCCTATGATAGCCACAAGCATTATATGCATGTGCATGTTACATGTGCACATATATTAGGAATATAGTACATTTCTTAACACTTACACTGTATCTGTGAATTACAGTTTTCATGTTTATTTGAACTTTGAATATAACCAATTCCATACTCTCTTTTTTCCATACAATCATTCATTGTACGAAATGAAATATTGTTTTATAATTGAGCTATGCTCACCCCCACAAGTGTCTTCACAGGACAATTTTAATTTCTACCTAATGTAGATCTTTCTAAAGAGGAACGATATTATCTGTGTGCTCATTTTTGTAGCTATTGTTGTGGTGCCTTCTATTTTCAGAGCCACTTCAAGACTCACTTCTTTTTACCTTGGGTCTCTCTCTCACTCTCAGGTTTGTTATAGAATGTGCTCTAAATTAAGAAGGTTCACCTCTCAGTGCTACTCCTAATCACACTTTATTTCTGCATGGATTACACTTAGGATAATAATGTTTGAAAATGCTAGAACATGTACGCTCAGGTTGGATGCCCAATTGACACAACCCCTCATTGCCACTGTTGGAACCGACTCACAGCGGACCCTCTATTGGGTTTCCGTGGTGGTAAAATGCATGAGAGGAGATTGTCCATCTCTCCCATTTTGGAAGTGCTGGAGGATTCGGAACTGCTGATGAGCTGCCAGAGAGGCACAGCTGTGGCTAGCAGTGCAATTTCCTTCACACTCTGACAGCAGAGCTCCCCAACCTGATTCAAGTGCTTTATTAAAAACCATAACAAATAGAAGGCTAACTAATAAAATACGTATGAGAACTCAAGGTGGGGGAGGGCCGAGGATGGGTAAGGGTGAAACCGCAGGGCTGCACAGTTTGGTGGGTGGAGGGAGGGGAGGAAGGAAATGGGAAAGATTCGGGTAAAGGATACAGAGTAATGACGGGTAAGGTTGAATGGTGACCAATTTTATAAAACATAATGCATGAGATTGATTGTACGAAACACAATGTGAATGAAGAAGAGTGAAACACAATGTGAATGAAGAAGTGAGAAACACAATGTATACGAACCTTGTAAACAAACAAAAATTTAAAAAAGGGAGAAAAACACCCTAACAAAACAGTAACAACAACAACAAAACAAACCCCATTACACTGACACAGACATCATGCTTTTATTTTGATGTGAAGATGTAAAGATAGAGAAAAGGTTGGAGAACATTTATCAGTGTTTTGAAGACAGAGGGACTAACAGGCCTGCTTTGGGGCTCATTTCTTTTCCTCTGTCAGTCTTGAAGACGATCTCTCTCCATCACTTCCTTGCACATTTTCACTCCTTTGGAAAACTATCTTAATGTCCTAAGAGAAAAAGAAATTCCAACGACAAGTTACAGACATTTAAAAACAGTCTGGGCTTAATTATCATTTAGTATGTGGCAGTGATTGAAAGTATATTATTTCATAGGGAGCTCTGGTGGCCTAGTGGCAAGAAGCTGCAACTACAATCCCAGAGGTGCACGGTTCGAATCCATCAGATGCTCTGCCGGGGAAGGAGGGACAATCTCCTCCTGTACCAGTCAGATCTGATTTGACGGTACACGCACACAAAAATAATAAAATAATAAAAAAAAAATCCATCAGATGCTCTGCCGGGGAAGGAGGGGCAATCTCCTCCTGTACCAGTCAGATCTGATTTGACGGTACACGCACACAAAAATAATAAAATAAAATAAAAATTTAAAAAAATTTAAAAAAAGAAAGTGTATTATTTCTCCTTTTGAGAGAGCTGCTCCCCATTCAGTCTGAAACACATTCAGTGACTTTTAGTTGCACCCAAATAAAAGTATCTAAGAACCTGGAGCCTCAGTTCTATGAAATAATGACTTCATTCTCTTATTAGACTAAATAGAATTTGTAACAGCAATTACATAAAGTTTGAGGCATAATGAGAAGGGCAAATATTTTCTTGTTAATGAATAAGAAATGGTTCACCTTCTATTAAAAGAAAATTCTAATGCTAAATTAATAATGCTCATGAATTTGCAGAACTTTAGGGTAGAATATTATTATTATATCATTATTATTTATAGGATTACTTCTCCTTTAATATGAGAGAGAGAGCAATCTGCTTCAGCTATCCAGTTATCTTACATTTTCTACCACAAAGTCTATAACAAAGAAATTTTTTAAAATTCTATTTTAAAGGAGTGAGAATACAGTTGTAATGTGTAGAACTGCATTTCTGTATCTTTTAGTTTAGTTTTCTTTTTTAACTGTCACAAATTTAGGGAAGTTCTTTTTTCAGAGCTGAGCTCCAAAGGTTTCAGTTTGATGACATTGTTTCCCTCATGCAGACATAAGCAACTGCACCCTCTGAGCTGTCACCTGCAGTGTCATTCCTCACACATCGGTCTTCTTAGCCACTGCCATGAGTCATAGTGGATCTTTTCACAGGGACCTTATTCTCTGAAGACACTGATGGTCTACAGCTAACAGTCAACTTGGAATGAATTATGTAAACCAAGGAAATCTGGTCACCTCATCATTCACCCTGCAATCCTGAAGAGTGTGTCTTCTCTGAATAAATAGAACCAACGATGAGCATTGGAAGTTAACTTAGTGATTAGAACTGAGCTGACAGTAACCTGTAATTTCTTTCATGATGTTAGAGCTGACTCCCAGGTATAGTGGCCTCTTGTGTAACCCCTGCCAATCTTGAGCTATCATGAGTTGTTGCTGTACTGAAGCCCATGGTCGCCATCACTGCGTCAACCGATGTAATTGAGTGTCTTCCTCTTTCTTTCTCACTTTTTCTTTTTCCATGGATGATGTCTTCAGCAGCGTCTGGCCCTTCCTGGTTACATGTCTAAAGCACATGAGATGAAGTCTCACCACCCTTGACTCTAAGGCTAACCCTTTTACAAGACAGATTCACCTTTCCTTTTGTAGTCCATGGTATAGTCAATATTTTCACTAACATTATAATTCAAAGGCATAAATACTTCTTCTGTCTTCACTCATTATCTAATGTTAACGTGAATATGAAGTAATTGGAAATCTCATGGCGTGAATCCGGCACACATTTATCCTTAAAGTGTAGTTAACATTTTACAAACTCCAGGTAGAGTTACTCTGGTTTGGTTACACTTGCAGCTGAAATCAGAGACCACAAGTTTCAGTAGTAGTTAAAGGGGAACCACGAGAGAATCAGAAAGTGTTTGACAACTACTTCATTTTGTTAAAAAGATAAAGCTGGAGAAGACTTTTCAAATCACGTACGAGAAAGTAAGATCAAATCCAGTCAAGTCAAACATTAAATTCTTAGGTATTTTCCTCACTCAACTGGATCCTGCAGTCCTCCTTTATAAAAAATTCTCTGTGATATTTCAATTCTAACGTAGAAAGGTGCATCACTATCTCTTATTGTATTTATACCTTAATCTTAAAGTCACAGGCTGGTTTCCAGTTTGACGAAAAGAAATGTATACTCCTGTGTTTGTCATAGGAAACTACATTTGTCAGATGGCTAAAGAAATTCAGAAAGTTGCATTCTGAATGTGTTTGTCATAGTAAATGGAATTTTCTCACCAACAAGCCAGTCATAGTATTGATCTTGTCACATTTAATAAAACCAATTTATCAGTTATTTAGGAAGAGTGCTTGAAAGCCAGCCTCCTTGGATAAGGCCTATGGATGTAGAATTAAAAGAATGACTTGAGCTGAGTAAGCATAAAACCCAGCACAAAAGCTGGTCATGCTAAGCTTTGCAGCCTCTGGGCTTGGACCTTGATTTGAATTCTGTGATTGTCAGTGAACCAGTCAGTGCTTCCTCTCTCTCCACAGAGAAGACCCTACTCACACAGGAGATGCAATGCCAGATCAAACCTCACACAGCCTGGAGATGATTCTTGCAAACTAAACTATCTGCAGGCTGACAGTAATAGTGGTGTTGCCAGGAGGTGTTGAGCCAATTAAGATTCCTAACTACCCTATGAACAAGAGATTGGAAACTTGCCAAACAATAATAACAGTATCTCATGTTTATTGTTTTTTTTTTACCTATAATACACTGGGCTAATGAATTCATATGGATTAAGCCAGTTAATTCACAGAAGAACCTTTTAAGGGAGGAAAGATCTTCATCTCTATCTACCACAGTGAGACGGCTGCTTGCTCAAGGTCACAGAACTCTCACATGGGAACCCAATCAGGGTGACCCGAGAGGCCACTCTCGTAGCTCCAGGGCCAGGCTGACTTGCGCCAGGTGAACATCACTTCGGGTAGGCACATCCAGTTTTCTTAAATCTATCTTTCAAAACATTTCTAAACCCGGGTCTGGTAAACACAGAGCTGTTAGGCAACAACATCCACTTCCCACCGTTTGTAATAGCAAACAACATTTTAACCTGAAAAACCACACTCTAGCTATTGCTCTGCTTATCTAGAAGGATCTTCAAATAACACCACTGTGGTTAAAGTTCATTTTGAACTGAGATATATTTACTTGCACAGGGATATCTGGAGTGAAGAAAAAAAAATGATGACAGGACGAGTCTTCAGGGATTTTTCTCCCCCTCCCCCGTCTTACTTGTTTCTTTTCTTATTAACAAAAGTGAGAATAAAACCCTTTACTGGAAAGGGAAGCTCTTTCCTTCCAGAATATAAGAATTTCAGTTTCCCGTGGGCACGACTCTTTGGTTTCACAATCTTGTGAGTCATGGTTGGGGCAGCCTGCTGTCCTCTCAAGTCTCCTGTGGAGCCACCAGGAGAAGGACAAAGGACAGGGAGGGTGAAGCAGCTGGCTTGGCTATGTATTCAAGGGTCATCCCAGCAACCGAACTAACTAGTTAGCTAAGTCTTTCTACTATGAAAGAGCAGAGGCTGGTTAACTATCCAACTTCATGGCTCTCACCTCCCACCTCTTTGAGGAAATAGTGAACAAGAGAAGAAGTGGGTTTTTTTGGTGTTTAAAAGGCCCAGGTCTTCCTGGGACCTAATGGAGAGGGCCTGACACGTGAGACAGCCTGACTCATTCAGCACAGTTCCCTCAATGGGGCACATCATGCTGTGGGCAGTAGGGAAAGCGAATGAAACCCTTCCAGAATGACAGAAGCATGAATGGAAAAGAATCCCATTGCTTCCACCTTTCTTTTACCCTCTAAAGCAGCCATAAATTGGCTATTTTCCTTCCTCAGGTGAAAAGCCTCAAAGCATCTCTGCAAATCAATCATATTTGTGGCTTTATGTCACGGGCCTGCTTGTCCTTGTAACACAAATTCTACTGTGCACAGTTGGAGTGGGTTTTACAAATTATTTGCTGCATTCACAATGTTCCCTGGAATAGGAGGTGGAGTTTGCAGGATGAAGTGTAGGAGGAGGCGACTGGCCCGTGGGAGTCACTTGAACAGGATAGGTTTTGCTAAGTGGAAAGCAAAGTGGAAGGAGCAGATGTTGGTCCCCTTGGGGTCCCCCCTCCAGCACTGGGAGAGTCCCTTGTTCTTCCCATTGGCTTGCCTGGTTCTGATGGGTCTGTGCAGGCTGCAGAATGTCCAGCTCTGAGGGACTCTGTTCCCCCTAATTCTAGAGCTGCTCTCATGATGCCTTCTTCCCCCTACGTGGACAGCTGGTAAAACATGTGGTGCTGTTGAGTCCATTCAAGTGGAGAAGAAAGTTGGTCTTTATTGATGAAACATGAACTGCAGGGTCCTGAGAATGGTCACAGGATGCATTCTTTCTGTTGCCAACAGTGCTCACTGAATACATGGATGGAAGGAACCATGAACCACAGGATTCATCTGGAACAGCCATTCATAACCTCTTAAAAGCTGCCAATGGTGTTTCCAAATATTCTGGCCTTATCAGATAATTGTTGTTATTATGAACTCTTGAGTCAGATCCAACCCATAGATGACCCTCAAGCAGGTTTTCAGAGGCAGTAAATCACACGGGAGGAGATTGCCCATCTTTTCTCCACAGAGCAGCTGGTGGATTTGAACTGCGTGCCTTTGGGTTTTCAGCTTCTCTAGGCCTTCAGAACTCCCTCAGTTAAATAAAGAGGCACCAATAATTTTTTTAAAGGAACCTTATTAAATACAGAAACACAATGACAATATACGAAGGCATACATCACATGTGATGTTCCATCTCGGAAGCCTGTCAACTTTGTACTACTTTCAGATCAGACCTCATTTCCCCTTGTGTCCTTGTTCTTTGTCATTTCCCCAGCTGTGACTAACTCGGTGGGTCTTGAACCTGTGTAGACCTGCCATTTCACTCAGGTTCAGCTCACTCTCCTCCTCCAGTACTCTGCTTCTGCTACTGGCCAGTCTCTCTTCTTCATGTATGTGCAATCCTTGTAGACTGTCTCCCCTTCCCCTCCACTTTCTAGAATGCTGGGCAGCTTAATTCTTCTGTGGGCTCCTGCCATGGTCTCACCCAAACAAATGCGCTGTTTGGAATTACTGTAATTTTGCACTTGAATGGCTTACTTAATAACATTGTCTTGTGATCCCTGCATATAATCATTGCCTTGCAAACAGGGGCAACTGCATTTGCTGCTCATTTTCTTTCTCCTATGTCCCATGCAACTATAGACTCCTGGTCTCAGCACTGTTGTTGTAAGGTGTTGCTACAACAATTTTTGATCCCAGATGACAGAGTAGAAAAGCCCAAAATGTTTTTCTCAGTTATAAGTTCTATGCAGGAAGATAGTCAGCTCCTTTCCTGGGAGGAGCGAACTGCCAATCTGTGGTTAACACCCGAATGCTAAATCAGTGTACCACTAGGACTTCTCGGTCTCAGTATGAAGCACCCAGGCACCCTTTCTAAAGTCCTTATGCCCAGGGATGATGCATTGTGTTATACCTGGCACAATTTTATTTAACAACAACCCTTTTTATAACAAACATCTCCACTGATGGCAGGGTAGAAAGAATGGTTAGATCATGGAGCTAGTAAACAGAGGTCTGATTCACGGGTTTCTGATTCTAGAACCTGTCTGTCATTGTGCTTTACTACCAAATGGACCTTGGGCCTTGAAATCTCCTCACTTGTTCCAAAAGAATTTAAATTACTCCTAGCAGGAGTGGCAGCCACTTCCTAAACCACATGTCTCTGGAAACTCTGTGAACGTTGAGAAATGATGACACTTATAGAAAGGCTTCAAGTCTTTTGTTCATAGGGTCGCTATGAGTAGTGCTCAATTTGACAACAGTCATCAACAACGACAAAACAAGTAATTAAATGCATAGCAAAACATGAGCAGTTTAGAAAAAATAGAATTGTGCCACAAAGACAAGTGAATCTGGAGAGGCTCATTACTGACCCCAGGGAGGGAAGGACCTGCAGGAGGGAGGTGCTGTTACTAGAAGTCAAGAATGAAGAAATCTCCACCTGCTCTTTCAAAGTGAAAGGGCTTTTGCCTGAGCCCAGACAAACCCTTTGCAGACCAGCAGCCAAGCTTGGGGAGTCAAATAAGAAGCTTGTAGGATTCTAAGCCGGCAACTGAGAGGGTTGGAGCACCTTCCCGCAGTCTGGTGAGGGGCTGTGCCAGCCTCCTCCGGCTGCAGGAGCCACACTGCAGAAGACCTGGGATGTCCCACTATGTGTGCGCATCAGGCATGTGTGGTAGAGACGAGACCTGCTGTGTGATCTCAGGGCTGCAGGTCTTCCTTTCTCCTCTGCCTGGCTGACCCGGTCTCTCTGGGTTGCATTCTCAATTTCCTCATCTCATACCCTGTTTTTCCTGGTGGAAACGGCACACTGCCACTTCCACATAGCAGACTGCATGTGCTATGTTAGATTAGAGGACACTGCATCTGTTAGCTGGTTCTCTCTGGCTGGACAATCTGTTCTCCACACTGTTGATAATGACCTGGAGCTCGAATGGTCCAGAATCTGAGAAGTCTACTTCCATCACTTCCTCACCTTTGACCTCTTAGATCCAATGAGTAGCCACCTGTTACCATGAGAGACCATGCCAAGTACTACACTTGCACAATCTTGTCTAATCCTCAACATAGTCGCTTGTATTATTATGATTATGGTTATTATTATTACTATTATCTATACAGATAGCTGATACTGAGTTTTTCCAGCAATTTTTTCCACAGATGTAATAAATCTCATTCTTGTGCATACCATCAGGTGAAATCCAATTTTATAGTCTGCATTCATGTTTCTTATTAAAAGGGATTTGCAATGAATAAATCATTGATTATACAGAATTCTATCATTCTATCTCCAGCCTCATTTCTGTCACAAAGTCCATGTTTTCCAACTATTGATCCTTCTTCCCTGCTCCCTATGTCTGAGTTTGTAGCCCACTGGGGACCATGGGCTGATCTTTCCCTCTTGATGCTGATGCTTGTTTAGATTCCCCTGTTCTGGCCAAGCCAAATTTCTCCTGCCTCACTGAAAAGTCTACATTAGAGGTGGCACAGCATGTCCTGAATCTGCTTCCAACCAAATAAGGACACCTTTGGGTAATACTTACTGGAATTTTATAGTCCGAGTAACTTGAAATCAGGTCTTGAATAAAAGGATGCTTCATGAGATCACAAATTTCAATTGGCGCCAAATCCTTGGCACCTAGGTCATGAAATATTTTTATGAAGTGCTTTAAAAAAGGGGGGGAAACAAAAAAAGGGGGAGGAAAGAAAGTTAATTGACTTTTTGAATCCTGCAGATATAAAAATATTTACTTATTACATGAATGTCACTTCCGAAATAGCTTGCCTCCGGAAACCCTATGAACCTGGAGAAAGGATGAAAGTTAGACAAGTGTCCACGTCTTTCATTTGTAGGGTCACTATGAGTCGCCCATGACTTGATGGCACTTAACAACAGCAACAACATGAAGGCCATAACTTTTGTATCATGATGCATTTGAGAGCTCAACTCATTACCATTGAATAGGAAGCAGCTCACAACTCACCCTCCAGCAAGTTTCCAGAGGCTGTAAATTGCATGGGAAGAGATTGCCCTCTTTCTCTCAAGGAGCAGCTAGTGGATTTGAACCTTCTGCCTTTGGGTGGGCAGCACAACACCTTATTCACTAGGCCACCAGAGCTCCTATGGTGTCATGAAAAATATGCTCAAAACAGAAGGCAACTTTCTTTATGTTCAGGTGACCCCCTTTTTAAAAAAAACAAAACAAAGTAAACAATCTAACCAACCTCATAATAAATGTTCTCGGTGTTTAGGTGGCTGGAGAATCGGTCACAGTCACACGCTTCGGTTCCACCTCGGAACACTAGCAGCAGGGTTTCCACAGAAATCTTCTCAGTGTTTGCCTTCTCAGGTATCTCTTCTTCCTTTTCCTCCTCTTTGAATTCCTTTTCCTCTCTCCCATTTTCTTCAGACTCAGGCAGTCCTTCCATGGGACTTATCATAGTGAAGGAGAAGTTCTACAAACCGAGTGGAGACAGTGTGAGGGTGGAGTCTTGGCAGCATCAGAGGATTTTAGCAAACCTCACTTTCATCTCACATTCTCAAAGTAGTGGAATAATAGGGTCTACTACCATTAGCTACGGTGGCCGAATGGGTAAGGAGTTGCGCTGCTAACCCAAAGTGCGCAGTTCAAATTCACAAGATGCTTTGTGGGAGAAAAATGGGCAATCTCCTCCTGTCTGATGTAAACTCACTGGAGGGCCAGTTATGAGCTGATTTCAACTAGAAGGCAATGAGTTGAGTTGACCACAAACTAGAAAACAGGATGCTGATTTCACTAAAAATTACAAAATTTTCCTCATATTGAGGTGGTTTGGAAAAAAGAAGAGAGAAAAAACTGCTTGGACACACTTGTAAGGAATGTGAAATTTATTATGCAGATATCCCAGCAGAAGAAAGAGAAAAGAAGTTGGGTTCCTGTTCAAGACACCGGTTCTGCTACATTCCACCCAACACACCAGAGAATTTCTGGGAAGTTGGTTTTCCTTCTACTCAGACTTGTGTGGAGAGAGGTTACATTAAGGAAGATCTTGATCCTTGTCCCCGTCCAAAGAGATGGCAGCGTCACAATGCAATGTTTTCTCCAAAAGGCAAGGAACAGAAAACATAGATATTGAAGCAAAACCAGAATAGAGGACAAAACTTTTTCCTTTTTAGTTATTTATAGTTAAAATTAGTACTAAATACTGATTTTTTTAATCTTCTGTAAGCTGATTTAGAAATCAATTTTCTATTGAAAATGTTTTGAAATTACATTACCCACCACACAGACAACTATTTAAGCTGTGGACAAGTTGATGTATTCTCTTGCTTTTGCACCTTTTAAACAGTAAGGTGCTTTATTTTGCACTCTAACTTAAGAAGTGTTTGTTTACTTTATTTGGAAATAACAATTACAATTTTGAAAATTAAAAAAAAATTGCAATGTGAAAATTCTAGGCCAAATCAGCTCATAGTACAACCTATAAAAGCCTCCATGCTGAGTGTGTCATATTTATATCCTTGGATTACTACTCTACTACTGCTATATCACAGTTCTTATGCAGTGGCCTTATCCTGAATAAATGTAGACTTCCAAGCAGCTAATGGGTTTGAATCGCATGCCTTTGGGGTTGCAGTGCAAGATTTAATCATGTAGAAATATTCATAGGCACAAATAATTTCTATGTGGACATTTGTTCCACATTATTTATATCAAATAGTGACACAAATTATAATACATTTTTGTGATAGATACTATGTTGTTGTTGTTTATTGCCCTTGAGTCAAGCACGACTCATAGTGACCCTATGGACAAAAGGCCTGAAGCCTTTTGTCCACATTTATCCAAGTTCTTAGAGATTCCAGAGGCATATTGCTTAGAAAGAGGATGCCACTCCTGCTTCCAAGATACTATACAACCATGAAATTGGTAATTTTAAAGAATTGCTTTTTAAAAAAAGAGTGACATTAGAAAACAGGCACATTACGCACAAAAATAAACAAAATGCAAAATAATAAATATTCACTCCCTGCCATCAACTTGGCTGCAAATCACAGTGACCATTCATGCGGTTTTCAGGACTGTAAATTGCAGTGGGAGGAGACTGCCCATCTTTCTCCCATGGAGCTGCTGGTAGATTCAGATTACTGGAGATGGCATAATGCATTACACATTAGGTTCTGCTCCATGGGAGAAAGATGGGCAATATTCTCCTATAGGCTCTGAAACATGATGGTCACCAGAAGTTAGAACCATCTAGATGAAGATACACACACACACACACACACACACACACACACACACACACACGCATGCATGGCTTACCCCTGCCTCCAAGAGTCTACCTCCATTCTAAAAAACTTGGAAATACTACCCAGCAAAAATGTTCAATTGGTCTTTGTGTCTTCACCTAGCAGGCTTGGAGATCATTGTGCTGCCTATTGTTGGTATGTGCTATACAGTTGAGACTCATAGCTGACCCTCTCGCAGGTTTTAAAAAGGAGTAAATAATACAAAAGGAGATGTCCATCCTTCTCTCACAGAACAGCTGATGGATTTGAACCATGTGCCTTTGGGATTGCAGTGTAGTTTCTTAGCATTTAGGCTATCACACCTGTCAACAATTTCCTGGTACAAAAGATCACTTGTCAAGTGCTGTTGAGTATCATCCCTAATGACCCTATGAAAAAATAGATCTAAACTTGTCCTATCCTGTGCCATCTTCACATTTACTGATACATTAGAGCCCAGTGCCGCAGTCATTGTGTTAATCATCTGGTCAAGGGTCTTCCTCTCCTTAGCTGACCTTCTATGTTTCCAAGCCTCATATGCTTCTCCAAGGAATAGCCTCTCCAGCAACATGCCTGAACTATGTGTGGTGAAGCCTCATCATCCTTGCCTCCAAAGAATACTCTGGCTGCACCCTCTTCAAGGCATATCTGTTTGTTCTTTTGGCAGTCCATGGGATGTTTAGTACTCTTCTCCCACACAGCTCAAGCATCAATTATTCTTCTGTCGTTTTTATTTTTTGTTCAACTCTCAGAGACATAGCAAATGATCAGAAAGATCATGGCCTGAATCAGACACACGTTAGTGCTCAAACTAACATCATTATTCCTCAAATATTTGGAGAGTTCCCTGACTGCAGACTTTCCCAGTGCAGTATGTCTCCTGAGTTCCTGACTGCTGACACCAATGATGTTGATTGTAGATCCAAGTAAGGTGAAGTGTTTGACAGTTTCAATCTTTTCTCCATCTATTGTGATGTTGCTTACTGGCCCAGTGGTAAGAATCTTGGTTTTCTTGACCTTGAGATGCCATCCATATTGAAAGTAGGGAGCTCTTGTGGCCTAGTGGTAAGAAACTGCACTGCAGTCCTGAAGGCTTTTGGTTTGAATCTGCCAGCTGACCTGAGGGAGAAGGTTGAACAAACTCCTGCCATGTGATTAACTGCCTCTGAAAATCTGTGGGAGGGTCAGCTATGGGTCCATTGTATTCAACAACAATATTCTTTGATCATCTACAACAAGTGCTTCAAGCCCTCTTCACTTGAAAGATTATGTAATCATCATAATACAGGTTGACGATGAATCTTCATCCAATCCTGATGCCATACTCTTCTTCATAAAGTTTAGCCTCTTGAATGATTTGCTCAGCATACATACTGAATAGGTATGGAGAAATGATATGACCCTGTAGTTAGTGTATCATTGCTCTGTTCAGGGAACAGCTTCTTGGCTGAGGTCTAGGTTTTCCATAAGCACAACTAAGTGTTATGCTATTTATATTCTTCTCAGTGTCAGACACAATTTATTATGATCCATACAGTCAATAATTTATCAATAGGCATCCTTCTAGTTTTCTCTGCTTTCTGACAGGACCCATCTGATATCACCAATGATACCCGTGGTGCCACGGCCTCTTCTAAATCCACCCTGAATTTCTGGCTATTCTCTGTCAACAAACACTCTCAAGTCTAGATGTTCTTAAATAATCTTTAGCAAGATTTTGCTTGTGCAAGTTCAAACTGAAGTTGAAGAAAATTAAGACACATCCACAAGAACCAGCTAGAATCTTGACTCTATTTCACCTGAATTTGAAAATCATCTTAAGGATAGGTTTGAGCACTAAACACTAGTGACTAAAGACCACATGAACTGTGGGATGCCATTAAGAAAATCATCCATGAAGAAAGTAAAAGGTTACTACACAGGTAAGGGAAAAAGAAAAGACAAAAATAGATAAGAAGAGCAGAAAAGAGACTTTTCAGAAGAGACTGAAAATTACACTAGATTGTCAAGAAGTTAAAATAAAAGGAAGAACTGCCAAAGTAAAAAGATGAACAGAAGGTTTCAAAGGGTAGCTCTAGAAGACAACTTAAAGTAGTATAGTGTGCAAATAAATAGTCAGAAAATAAAAAGGGAAGAACTTGGTCAGTACTTCTCAAGCATGAAGAACTGAAAACCAAAATCAAGCCTCAAATTGCAACACTGAAGGATGCCATAAGCAAAATCCTGAATGTTTCAGGAAGATCAAAAGAAGATGAAAAGAATATACCGAGTCATTGTATAAAAAAGACTTTTCTGACACTGAACCATTCCAGGAAGAAGTGTATGATCAGGAACTAATGATGATTAAAAAAGAAGTTCTAGCTGCATTGAAGCACTGTTGTGGAGGTTGTTGTGTGCTGTCGAGCCACTTGCAACTCAGATCGACCCTATGCACAAGAGCCCTAAACCCTTCTCTATCCTGTGCCAACATCATTGTCTCCGACACACTCACTCCCATTACCCCAATCACTGACTTGATCCATCTCATTGAGGGTCTTCCTCTCCTGCACTGCCCCTCTACTCTCCCCAAACATGATGTCCCTGTCCAAGGGCTGGTCCCTCCTTGCAACATGTCCAAAGTATGTCAGAAAAAGCTTCAGAATCCTTGACTCCAAGGAGTAGCCCAATTTCACCCTCTCCAAGAATAATCTGTTTGTCCTCCTAGCAGTCCATGGTCTATCCAACACTCTTCTCCAGCACTACATCTCAAAGGCATCAATTCTCTTTCTTTCATCCCTAGTCACTATCTAGCTCCCCGATGCATTGTACACAATTGCGAGGACTATAACCTGGATCAGGCACACCTTAGTCTCCAGCCTGATGTTATTGCTCTTCAGTACTCTGGAGAGGTCCCTGACAGCTGACTTTCCCAATGCAATTCATCTCTTGATTTCCTGGCTGCTGGTACCAAGAGTGTTGACTATGTAGCCAAGCAAACTAAAACTGTTAACTATCTCAATTTCTTTGCCATCATGCTAATGCTGCCAATTGGCCCAGTGGGGAGAATCTTTGTTTTCTTGATGTTGAGCTTCAATCCATATTGAAGGCTGCAGTCCTTGACCTTCTGCAGCAAGCACTTCAGGTCCTCCTCAGTTTTAGCAACTAGGGTTGTGTGATCTGCATAAGGCAGGTTGATGAATTTTCCACTAATCCTCCTCGGATAGCCCAGGGTCCCGGATGATCTGTTCTGCATACAGATTGCATTAGAGTGCTGAGAAGCCAAAGCTAAAGGAAGAAATCAAGAAATTAAAGAGCAGAACAGAAAATTTCAAAGGGCAGCACAGGACGACAAAGTAAGATACTATAGTGAAATGTACAATGAGCTGGAGCCAGAAAATCAAGAGGGTCGACCTCATTTAGCGTTTCTTAAGCTGAAGGAACTGAAAAACAAATTCAAGCCATGAGTGGTAATACTTAAGGATGGTTTGTGTAGAGTGTTAAATGATCCTGGAAGCATTAAAAGATGATGGAAGGAGTATACAGAGTCACTGTACCAGAAGGAATTGGCTGACACAGAAGAATTTCATGAAATAAAGGATAAGCAAGAGCCTGTGGTGATGAAGGAAGAAGTTCAAGTTGCTTTGAAAGAACTGGCAAAAACCAAGACTCAAGGAGTTGATGACATACCAACTGACATATTTCAACAAACAGACACTGTCCTGGATGTGCTCATTTAGTTATGCCAAGAAATCTGGAGGACAGCCAGCTGGCCCACTGACTGGAAGAGATGGATATTTGTTCCCATTCCAAGAAAATGTGACCCAACAGAGTGCAAAAATTATTGAACAATATTATTAATATCACATGCAAGCAAGATTCTGATGAAAATTATCCAAAAACAAATGGAGCAATATGTAAACAGAAAACTGCCAGATGTGTAGGCTAGGTTTAGAAGAGGTCGTGGTACTAGGGATATTATAGCTAATGCTAGATGGATCTTGGCAGAAAGCAGAAAGTACCAGAAGAATGTCTATCTGTGCTTCATTGACTATGCAAAGACATTTGACTGTGTGGATCATAACAAACTGTGACTGACTCTGGGAATCCCAGAACATTTGACTGTGCTAGTGTGAAACCTATACTTGGACCAAGAGGCAGTTGTCAGAACAGAGCAAGGAGACACTGCAAGGTTCAAAATGGGAAAGGGCATCTGCCAGGGGTGTATTCTATCGTATATACTTTTTCAAAGCACTAGCAAAAAAAAAAAAAAAAGGAAGTCCCAGAAATGGATAGAATACCAATTGACATATTTCAACTAACACATGAGCCCTGGATGTGTTCACCAGGCTGTGCCAAGAAATTTAGAGGACAGCTGCTTGGCCAACTGACTGGAGGAGAGCTATATTTTTTTCCAATTTCCCAAAAAGGTGATCCAACAGAATGTCTAAATTTCTTAATAATTAATATCACACGCAAACAAAATCTTGCTGAAGATTATTCAAAATATCACTTAGTCTATTCAGGTTAGTGATCAATTCATAGTGACCCAATAAGACAAAATGTCACAGTCCTATAGAGTTTTGGTTGTAATCTCTGTGATAGCAGATTGCCAGGTCTTTGTCTGGATTATTTAACCGTTTGAGTGTCAACCTTCCAGTTATCAGCTGAGTGCTTAGTTGTTGCAGGTACTGATTTGAAAAAGGGGTCATTGGTGGTTCAATGGCACCATTTTCACCTTCCATAAAAAAGGTCAGATTTAAATGACTGGCCAGCATACCTCATGCACAGACATCAGGGTCTCTCAGTGCAGATTTATACTTTGTGATGCTGCCAAACACATTTCAGTGGAACTGAAAAGTGAACTAGGAAGAAAGGTCTGACAATTTACTTCTGGAAAACTGGTTCACAATGGTCCAGTTTCCCACTTATGGAGCTAGGAGAGCTCAGTGTTTTAGTCTATTGCGCATGGGGTTTTCATGATTTGGAAATCAATGCAACAGCAGCTAATAATAATACCATCACCACCAATACTCATTCAAAAGCCCAGTACAATCATTATGGGATAAATGAATTTTTCTGTTTTTCTTGCTTTTTATTCTAATCCTGATTTCTACACTAACAGTTACATAACATTGTTTATATACTTCAAGGGAGCTCTGGTGGCCTAATATCTGTGCTACTACACTGTATCTATTTACTGTTTCATCACCATTAATTTCATTACCATTTTCTGTCTCTTACAGTTCTAGGTTATAGTTGTAAATTTACATTCATAAAGATAATCCTTTGTGTGAGTGCTCTGCTTGAGACAAACGTGCTTTACTAAATTGGATAAAACATGCTCAGTTTAACAATGGCTCATAGAACAGTTTCATTTCAAGGTTTAAAGATTATTTCTGGGCATTAGACTTAGGGGATCCTCCAGTGTTAATGGATCTAGTAAGTCTGCTTTTTATGTAAGGTCTGTTCCACACTTTTTCTCCTTTTGATCAGGATCCTTGATCAAGTCCTTAAGCAAAAGATTCAGTAAAGATAGCTGGGTAGCATCTATTTCTTCTTGTCTCAGGGTAATAGAAATAGCAGCTTGTGGAAACAAACTTACAGTCTAGATATATTGTTGTTGTGGTTGTTATGTGCTGTCGAGTCGTTTGCGACTCATAGCGACCCTATGTACAACAGCCCTAAACTGTGCTCTATCCTGTGCCAATCTCATTGCCTCTGACACACCCATCCCGATTACCCCAGTCACTGAATCAATCCACCTCATAGAGGGTCTTCCCCTCCTGCACTGTCCCTCCACTCTACCCAGCATGATGTCCCTCTCTAAAGACCTGTCTCTCCTTACAACACGTCCAAAGTATGTCAGACGAAGCCCCAGAATCCTTGCCTCCAAGGAGAAGCCTGGTTTAACCCTCTCAAGGATGAATCTGTTTGTTTTCTTGGCAGTCCATGGTACATTCAATACTCTTCTCCAGCACCACAGCTCAAAGGCGTCAATTCTCCTTCTATCCTCCCTAGTCATTGTCCAACTCTGTGATGTATAACAAGTGATTGCAAAAACCATGGCCTGTATCAGTGTAGATATAGAAAAAAAATAAGTGTAGGGAATTACAGTATCTGAAATTTTAGAGCAATGTATCCTTAAATACCTAGCATCACAGAATGCTGTTGAATGTTCTGCTGTCATTTGCATGCACAGTTCCTTAGGAGATTTGGGAAGCACAAGATTTATTGGCTCAAGGTGAAAGGAGGAAGATGAAGGAGGAGGCAAGTATGACCACAGGAGCCTGGCTCCTGCAGGGTATACATATTAGTCCCTCCAAAGAAAGCTCTGTATGACAGCACTTTGGAATGTGGGTGCACAAACAAAACCAGTGATGCCAGGTTGGAGAAATGCCAGTGCTTCTGACTGAGCAGCTATCAGTGGCATCCATGTGTGAGTCTCATTATCATCCACACAGGAGAACAGACTGTGGTGTTGTCTGGTGTCCTGTCACACACTCTTTACTAATTTAAAATATATATATATATATATATATATCACCTACTCTAAAAGCCAGCCCTCAAGGACTCCCTGCAAATGTGTTCACAGAATGGTGCTGGGTGTTCTCCTGACTATGCATTTATATTACTCAATCAGATCAGCCCTGCATCTCAGACAGTGGCACAGGGGGTCAGCCTTGGAGTGAATGTGGGCCTAGTTGTCAAGGAGCAGAATGGAATGTCATGCCAAGATCTCGAAGTTTCCTGCCAAAAAGTGCTTTTTTCCCCCTACAAGATTTCTAAACTGTAAGAGCTTCCAGCTCATGATAGACCTAATTCTCACAGTACGGCCTCTTGTCACCCAGGTTACAGGATGACCTGGTTTTCCAAATGTCATTCATTTAAAAAAGTAGCCAGGCCCAGCACAAGGGTGAGGCATGCTGAGCTTTCATGCATCCTTTAATTTCCCCACTAAGCTGTGGGTTTAAATGGAACTCTGAGCCAGGCTGAACGCAATCAGCTTGGGCAGCAGAAAGAATGAGAAGGAATGAGATGTTAAGGCCATTTTCTGGTGCTTGTGCACAAAAACAAAAGCAGAGGCCAGCTTGGGTGATGGGGGTGCAAATGGATCTGTTGGAGGTGCTATTTCTGAGCATGTCAGTTCTGGCCTCCTGGTGAGAGGTTGCCCAGGAAACTAGAGCACAGCAGGAGAGGAGACAGAAAAAAACAACAGAACAGGGAGCCAGATAATGTGGACAAGAGCTAAGCAAGAACCAGAGGGAGATAAGTGGATCTTGCATTTGCAGAACTCCTGTGTCCACTCCAAGCCAGGAGCTGGGTAGCTCCTGTGACCAAACAGGATTTCCTTCCCTGGCCCCAGTGCATTTCCCCTTTGCACTGTGCTCCATGTACTCAGTTTCTGTACAGTTTAGGGCTTTCATGAGCCCTTAGAAGAACTCTGGGTGAGCTGCTTCTTAGTGGAAGCAGCCCCAGCACGTGAGTGGCTCAGAAGGGAGACAGGCCTTCTGCAGCTCACTGGCCTGGCTGGTACCCCTCCAAGTGGCTGGCTGTTGCTGTGGCAACAGCTGTAGCAGGTGCTTCTTTTTTCTTGGTCATTCCAGTTCATGACATCCTCCTGGAACCTGCTGCTGCTTCTGCCTGCAAGGTCGGCTTTCCTTCACTCCTCTGTTACCCTTCCTTCTTCCCTAGACAATCTGAAAACAAGATAATTGAGCACTTGCTATGTGGTGGATACTTTCTTGCTCTCAGTTTCTTCCTTATTGACATCAAATTGGAGCCCTGGTTGACCCTCCATTGCATTTCTGAGGCGGTAATATCAGAAATTGCTCATCTTTCTCCCAAGAAGCCACTAATGGATTTGAAGTGCCAGAGACATAGGGTTAGCAATGCTCTCCCAGAGACATGACCTTTCGAGTTACTTACTCTAAGGAGCAGGGATCTGTCTATAAAGACGTAAAGACCTGTAGGCGTTCATGGCTAGGGGAAAGGCCACCAATGCTATGTTTGACTACTAAGATAAAGACTGAAGGTCAGAAGCAATGCAGGACCTGGCACTGTCCTTCCAAACCATCAGCCCCTGAAAGCCCAGAGCAAAGGTCTGAGTTCTGCTTTGAGGTCACCTTGATGGCAATTGATGAAAGATGGGTACTACGGTGCTCCCAGATCAAGACACAAATGATGTAGTTGTAAGATGCAACAGATACAGACACCCCTGCTTAGGTACCGCGTGCCCCCTTATGGCACCTTCACCTGTGCTCCTGCAGTGTGTTCTCAACACAGTAACCAAAGGAAGGTTCTACAGTGAAGGCCTGGAGCGCTGGAATGAGACAGAGCTGCCCTGTTCTTCAGGCTCTTATTAATTTCCTGCTATTGACAAGGTCTGTCTCACCAAATTATGATAATTTTTTGTAACACTGAAAATGTTTTAATATTTTTTCGTTGTTGTACATTTTCTTTCCCCATCCCGAGTTCTCCCTGCAATGAACTGCTCGTTCCAGATTGTTGTCATGGATATAATGCCTAATCACATACTCTTTTTGGAATTTGATTCAGTGGAAAATACTTGCCTTTTCCTACAATGACAGGCTTCTGCCCTCTGCAGGTTTGACTTTGGATGACCTCAGGCCCCCAGTAACTTCTCATCTCACAGTGTTAAAGCCGAGGTCCCTATGGTGGCCCTCACAGCTATCACCCCCTCAGCCTCTTTTCCTCTACTCTCTGCCAGCTCCCTCTTGTCTGGCTGAACAGTTCTTCCTGCTCTGACATGGAACATATCGGAGGGGTCTTGCCTGGGGGGCACAAACACTAACTGTCAAGGCTGGGAGTTCAAATTCTTGCAGAATGTCTTGATCTGCTTCTGGAGAAGTCACAATCTTGTGTCATAATCAGCTCCATGACAACTGGTCTGGATTTTTGCTTTATGGTTAACTTTGTTTAAAATGCCCTCTCACTCACAGCTTCCTTTTGCTTATGTCTCTATACAGAAACAAGAACCATAATGTGTGAGAAGAAAAAATATTTGAGTGAAATGTGCGAAGAGCTGGAATTAGAAAACCAAAATACTTGGAATTTCTCATGTTGAAAGAACTGAGGAACAAGTTCAAGTCTCAAGTCTAATACTGAAGGTTATGATGGGAAAATTCTTGAGTCATTGTACCAGAAAAGAAATTGGTTGACACTGAACCATCTCAGGAAGTAGCACATGATCAAGAATCAAGTACAAGCTAAACTGAAGGCATTGGCAAAAAATAAAGTGCCACGAATTAATGGAATGTCAATTGAGGTGTTTCAGGAAACAGATACAACCCTGTTCTTGTTCTTCAGTCTCTGTCAAATGTGGAAGACAGCTACCTCGCCAATTGACTGGAAGAGACCATATTTGTTCCCATTCTCCAAAAGGGTGACCCAACAGAATGTGGCTATTATCAAATAATATCATTATTATCACATGCAAGAAAAATATTGCTGACGATTATTAAGACTCCTGAAAAAGTACATTGAAAGAAAACTTCCAGAAATTCAAACTAGATTCAGAAGAGGTGTGGAATGTAGGATATTATTGCTGATGAGAGAAGGATCTTGGCTGAAAGCAGTGAATACTAGAAAGATGTTTGTTGTTATGTTGCCCGTGACTTATAGTGAGAGACCCTATGTACAATATAACTCTGAACCCTGCCCTATCCTGAGCCTGTCTCATTGACTCCAACACAGCTAATCTCATCCCCCCAGTTACTGTGTCAATCCATCTCATCTGAGGTCTTTTTCTCTTATGCTGTTCCTTCTACCCTCCCAAGCATGATGTTCTTCTTGAAGGACTAATCCCTCCTGGTCCTGGTCCTATGTGAGATGGAGTTACAAAATCTTTGCCTCTAAGGAAAAATTTGATTTCACTTTTCCCAAGAAAGACCTCTTGGTGGTCCATGGTATATTCAATACTATTCTTCAGCACCACAACTCAAAGCTATCAATTCTTCTTCTGTCATCCTTAGTCACTTTCCAGCTCTTTGATGCATAGCAAGTAACTGCAAAGACCGTGGCTTGGATCAGGCAAACATTAGTTTCTAGGCTGATATCTTTGCTCTTTAGCACTTTGGAGAGGTACAGACTTCTGTAATTCAATTCATCTTTTGATTACGTTGCCAAGAATGTTGATTATGGAGCTAAGCAAGCTGAAAATGTTAACAACCTCAATCTCTTCTCCATCCATGATGTTGTTGTTGTTATGTGCCATCGAGTCGTTTGC
>NW_006400120.1:296493-306445 GCF_000299155.1 Elephantulus edwardii
GGCCTTATTTTTTGCTATTTCCTTCAAAGCAGCTTGAACTTCTTCCTTCATCACCATAGGCTCTTGCTCATATGCTATTTCATTAAATTCTTCTGTATCTGCCAATTCCTTTCTATATAATGACTCAGTATATTTCTTCCATCTTCTTTTAATAATTCCTGGATCATTTAATATTCTGCCCAAAGCATCCTTTATTAAATGATGGATTAAATGATCCATCCATGATAGTGCTGTCAATTGGCCCAGGAGTGAGAATCTTTGTCATTTTGATGTTAAGCTTCAATCCATATTGAAGACTACAGTCCTTGACCTTCTGCAGCAAATGCTTCAGGTCCTCCTCAGTTTCACCAAGGTTGTATCATCTGCATAATGCAGGTTATTGATGAGTCTTCCTCCAATCCTGATGCCACACTACTCCTCACAAAGTCCATCCTCTTAAATGATTTGTTACATATACAGATTGAGAAGGCATGGAGACAGGATGCATCCCTGATTGACTCTTTTTAATTTTGAACCATATTTTCTTGCTCTGCTCTGGCTATCGTCTCCTAGTCCAAGTATCGTTTTCACTTGAGCACATCAAGTATTCTGGGATTCCCATTCTTCTCAAAGTTAGCCACAATTTGTTGTGATCAAATAGTCAATGAAATAAACTGAAGCCTAGATAGACTCTGATACTCATTGTTTTCAGCCAGGACACATCAGACATTGGCAATGATGTCTCTGGTGTCATGGACTCTTCTAAACCTAGAGTGTATTTCTGGTAGTTCTCTATTAATATACTGTTCCAGTCATTTTTTTTATAATCTTCAGCAGGATTTTGCTTGTTTGTGATTCTAATGATATTGTTAAATAATTTTCACACTCTGTTGAATCACTTCTTTTGGGAGAGAAATAAATATGGATTTCTTCCAGTCAGTTGGCCAGGTAGTAGTCCTCCAGATTTCTTGGCACAACCAAGAAAGATGTTCATGTGTGTTTTATTGATTACACAAAGACATTTGACTGTGTAGATCATAATAAATTATGGCTAACATTGAGAATAATGGTAATCTCAGAATACTTAGTCATGCTCATGTGAAACCAGAAATAACAACTTACTGCTCTTCTTAAGTAAAGCTTCTGGCCTTTAGTAAGACACCTGGGTAAACATAAAGATACAAAGGCTCTGTTACTAAGAGTTTAGGATCTTCTGGCATCCCGCTTGAGACACCAGTGTTAGCCCATTTCTAGAAGACTATTACCTTTTCTACAATTGGTGGAGGGGTTTTGATTCTCCGGAAGATGTGAGTCCCAGTAGCCACACTGAGGGCCCTGTAGACTCCTTCCACAGGATTCGGATGACAGGCAAAATAAAGCAGCATCTGCGTGTAGTCAAGCAGAGGTGGATCTCTTTCGTAGTCAGTAAACAGCCGGAAGAAAAACTGTCAATGGAAAGCATTCAGTCAGAGATAAAAACTGGTACAACCAGGTTGTCCGCAGACAGACAGTGCCAGCAAGAACTCCTCTAAGAATTGACCTTCTGCGAATTCAACCCACAACCTCATCAGGCTGTTGTTGTTAGGGGCCACAGAGTAGACTACAACTCCTAGGTAACCCTGTGAACAGCAGATCTGAACCTTGCCCTATCCCTTACCATCCTCATGATCAAGGTCATTGTTACAGATACTTTGTCAGTCCACCTGTTGAAATTCTTGCTTTCTTTCTCTGACCCTCTGCCTTTCCCAGTATGATGTCTTTTCCAAGGACTGGCCTTTCCTGACAATATTCCCAAAGTATGTAAGGTGATATTTCACTGTCTGTGTCTTTAAGGAAAACTCTGGTTGTACATTTTTCAAGACAGGCTTGTTTGTTCTCTTGGCAGTCCATGGGATAGAGGTAGTTATACAACGGAGTCTCTGGGTGGTACACGTGTTTGATGCACTCAGTAGCTGGCTGAAAGGGTTTGAGGAGGGTTAGCATAAGCTGATTCGTGATGATGCTCCCTGATTATGAGGCTGTTGCAGAAATCTACATGAAATCATTGCAAGTTGCTCAAGTGGCAGCTGTAGGACTGGTGAAGAGTGGCCTGATTCTCACCATATTTTGAATGTAGAGCTATCATGTTTGTATGTGTATACTGGAGATGAGAAAAAAAAATTGGGAGTGACTCCTAGGATGTCAGCAGGGGCGAGGCCAGTTCTTCGACAATGACATCATTCTGAGAAAGGAGAAGGGGGAGAGAAAGAGAGCAAGACCCTCACTCAACACCATGGAACAATCCAGTGACTGTAACAACAGGCTTGAGCTTGTGTGAGGTTGTGAGGACGGCACAGGGCAGCACAAGGTTCAGGTCTGTTCAGAGTGTCACTCTGAGCCATAGTCACAACAACAGCAACAACCTCGGCTTTTGGATCTGGCAATTGTAGAAGTGTCATCGATTCCGATACAAGAGATTTTAGGTGAGGAAGATAAGAGTTAGATAGAAGGAAGGGAGATCAGACATCCAGGTTTTGGTCCCAACTAAGTACTATCTAAAGTGCTAAATAGCATTAAGGTCAGTTTAAAGACTAAGGTGCACCCAATCCCAGACATGATCTTTTCACTTACTTTCTATGCACCTGAAAGTTGGATAATGAATGAAAATGACAGGAGAATGAGTATGAGGATCCAAGGCAGGGGAAGTACAGAGATAGAGGGTGGAGGATGGGCCAGGGGTGGATGGGGGGATAGAGAGGTAATGATAGGGTTGTACAATTCGATGGGTGGGGGGGTGAAGGAAATGGGAAGGATCTTTTGTAAAAAACAATGTTTTCAAATTTTGTAAATAAATTAGTATAAAACACACAGGACAAAGTAAAGAAATGACTGCATAAAACTAAATGTACATGAATGAAACAATGTATATTAATAATTGTTTTACATTGAATGATGGTATAACTAATAATACATTTACAAATGTTTTAAAAAAGAAAAAAAATGACAGAAGAATTGATAATTGATGCTTTGAACTGTGGTGTTGGAGAAGAGTACTGAATACCCCCTGGACTGCAAAAGTACCCCAAAATATGTGTATCTTGGAAGAAGAGCAACCAGGGTGCTCCTTAGAGGCAAGTATGGGAGAACTTGGTCTCACATGCTTTTGGGAAAGTTGTTGGGAGAAAAATGACATTCCTTGGAAAAAGACATCATACTGGGACAAGCAGAGGATCAGACCCTCAGCGAAGTGGACTGACACAGTGACTGCACAACGGACTAGATCATGTGGGAGGTTTAGAGGATGGTGTAGGGAAAGGTACAGTCCCGATCTGCTGTTCACAGGTTTGCAAGAGTTAGAGTGGACTTGATGGCATCTAACAATGACAACAACAAGAAATATTTCAAGTGGAGAAATTCATTAGGCAGCCTAGAGCTGGGAAGACCCTCGATGAGATGGACTGACTCAGTGACTGAGATAATGGGGGTAGGTGTGTCAGAGACAGTGCGATCGGCACAGGATAGGGCAGGGTTTAGGGCTGTTGTACATAGGGCTGCTATGAGTCGCAAGTGACTCAATGACACAGAATGACAACAACAACAACAGAGTTGGGAATATAGGTGGGGGTGGAGATGGTCATTTGAAATTAATCAGCAAATAGATGGCATCTAAAACCACAAGTCTGGCTTTAACAAATATTAATGAGCCAAAGGGAATGAAAGGATGCTATAAGCTTTCACATGGACAGAAATGGCTGGAAGAGACAAGGGCAATGTTTGTGAGTTCCCATATGCCAAAGTACAAGCCACATTTCTAAGAAACACCTCCCAGGATTTCTAAATAGCGGAAAGGATGCTCTTGGTGCAGAGGTGGTGGGAAACTGGCCAGCCAGGACCCAGGTCAGTCACAAGGAAGTGCACTGTCACCATCAGGGAACAATGATGGGGTGCAACACAGAGTTGTCTCATGTTTCCTTTTTGGGGTTCACCCTGGGACTGTAAGGTCATCCAGGCCTAAGAATGGTGGCTTGAGCTCATTGTCAGGAGGCCCCACAGGATGTGAGTCAGGGGCAGGATCCAAATGACAGAGGGCAGAGGGCACTGGTAATGAAGCATGGGAGCTGGCCAAAGCCGAGACTCCACCCATGCTCTCCTTACAGGGAACAAGGCTTTGAAGGGGAAAGATGAAGGACCATCCCAAACTGAGTCCTGGAAAAACCCCTGGTTCCCCACTCCCAGGACCCTCAATTCACAGGGGCATTCCATTTTCCTGATTTGGTCTTTCCTATTAAATTATGGCCAGAGTACAGTTTTGTTGTTTAGATTTTTTTTTCCCCTTTAAATATCTTCTTTAGCAGGTCAGCCATTAACCACTGCGTAACCTGTTTGGCTAACATGGCTAGTTTCTGCTTAGCCAAGACACTGTCCTAACACTGCTTCTAACAGTAGCATGTGTATGATCTCTGTATGACCCATATGATCTGTATGATCTGTTTGTGTATGATCTCATGTGTATGGAGCGCTATATAAAGCTCCCAATTTATAATCAGCGGAGCTAAGAGGCAGGGTGGCACTTTAAATCCCAGGGTAAGATCTTTGAGGATTCAATAATGCAAAGTGTCTAAACCCTGGGGCAGTGAGATACCCTTCTTTGATACCTTTAAGACATTCCACCACAACCATCATCTCCTACAATCATCAAACTTCCTTCTCTCTCGAGCCCTAAACGAGTCATCTTCTGCCCCATAAAAAACACTTCTTTCTCAGTCTCTGGTATCATAGTGATTAAGAACTTGGTTGCTAACCCAAAGTTTGTCAGCTCAAACACCCTAACCGCTCTATAGGAGAAAGATGTCTGCCTATTGGCTTAGACAAGGATTACGGCCTTGGAAGCTGTGCAAGGCAGTTCTAGAAGTTAGTTCCTTACGAGGGGGAGCTGACTCTTCCGTAGTGAGTTTTAATGAGATGAACTAACTTCTGTTCCCCACACTTCCTTTTTCCTGATTTTCCAGCCATTTGGACATAGTGGGTGGGAGCCACACCCTGCCTCTTTACCTGCTGGAACGCCCCTGTCCATGTCTCACTGTTTCTAAAGTCAGCCTTCTGGACATAGAGTGCAGGTGAGCAGCTGAAAGGCTCACCTTCCAGCCTCACTGCTCAAAACGGATGCAAATAGAGACAGCGCTTTACACGTGGTGACATATTGAAGCTGCCAGCGTGCCAGTGCTGTCCAGTAATTAAGAGCCTGATGATGAGGTTGGCGGATATTCTGACAAAATATCAAGATAATTCAGGAGAATTATCTTGGTCCTTCAGTTTCACAAAAGAAACCACCAAATACCAAAAATGAACAAAACAAAACCTCCTTGTCAACTACCAATTTTTTTCTCTTGGTCAATTTAAAAGAAAAACAAACACAAAACACACACCAAAAAACCCCAACAAACTAACAAATAAGAAACACCCCAACACTTTCCTTTCTCCATGTGCTATCATGAAGCAGACGTGCTAAGAAAAAAAATGTACACGTCTGGTTCGGAGAAATGGCTCACTTTAAGGTTATAACTGGAACAGCATTCAGTTTTGTACATACTTTGGGCATGTTGCAAGGAGGGACCAATCCTTGGAGATGGACATTATGTTTGAGAGGTTTGAGGGCGGTGCAAAAGAGGAAGAATCTTGAGGAGATAGATTGATTCAGTGATTGGTGTAATGGAAGTAGGTGTGTCGGAGATGGTGAGGTTGGCACAGGACAGAGCAGGGGTTAGGCCTCTTGTACATAGGGTCGCTATGAGTCGTAAGTGACTCGAGAGCACATAACAACAACTGCAATTTGGAACTAATGGCTGGCAAGAAATTGGACAATCAATATGATACTATGTCTAGTTGGCCGCAATGTCCAAGTGTACCGTTTGAGTCCCTCACGTCTTATCGAATTTGGTCTATTTCTACATTTTAAAGATTTGCCAGAAGTCAAAGTAGTTTTGAGACTTTATATACAAGCAAACAATGATAACAGAGTTAGTCATAAGAATATCGAGAACAGCAAGCTCTAAGCGGCCTGGAGCAGTTCTGTATGCAAACCCATGGTATGCTGCACAGTTGGTCAAAATGAAAGAGACAAAACAGAGATCAGAGAAATAGCAGAACCTTATCCTAAGCTTTTAGGCTTGGAAAGGCTCTTAGAGACAAAAGCTCTGAGGAACATATTAGTTTATTTGACAGATGAGGAAAGTGAAGGAGACCCAGAAAGGCTGTGGGAATTGTCCAGCATCACATGGATAATGGGACTCTGCTGAAGCCCCTGGCCTTCCTTTCCCCTGAGATCTTCCTCAAAGCATCCTTTGTGACCACAAAATCTGCATTTGGGGATAAAACTGAGGAACTGAAGAGGATGAATCCAAAACAAACTTCACAAGGGGAAGGAAAGACAAAGAAGGTGATTGGCAGCATTGCAATACATTTTTAAAGGTCTTATCCCAGCAATTCCACGACTCGGAAAAGACCCTAAAGAACCAGAGCTGCAGCTCAAGTAGAGGCATGCACATCCATGTTGATTGCTGGATTATTCACAACAGCAAAGAGATGGAATCAACCCAACTATTCATCAACAAACAAATGGATAAAATAAAAAACTATGGTACAATCACGGAATAGTACACAGCACTGAAAAACAATCAACTTGTGAAACATTACACATAATGGGTATTATGCTGAGTGAAATATCTCAGTCACAAAATGACAAATATGGCATAACACCACTGTTATAAAAACAGGACTGATATGAACTGCTAAGGGGAGAATGGGAAAAGAGTGGGTAGCTAATGAACAATGCATTGGAACAGAGGAGGGAAAGAACCGTTATGAAGGAATACAGGATTAGGTGTTGTATGTATGACAACAATACACAATAAGAGGTGCATTGCAAAGTGGCTTGGGGGAGGAAGAAGGGAGGGGATGTGGGAAATGTGCAACAATGAATAAATGAAAATCCAACTTTTCTGTAAACTTGTGTTAAAATCATACTAAAATCATATATACATATACATACACATACATACTTCTATTTATTAATAGATATATAAAAGTAAAATATCTTAGTAATTACCTCTATCAGGTGTTCCTGCCTATTAAAGGGCAGGGGCTCAAGGGGATTTTCTGGAATTTTTATCTCTTCATCTCCAGTAAACCACAGACCAGCCTACATAGAACACAAAAAGGAATATCATTAAAGTATAAAATGGAAATGTCATGATCCCTCTAAAAGCAGATGAAGTTGAATCTTTTCCCCCTCCAGTTTCCTAAAGCAGTATTTTCCACAGTGGGGCAGCATGGTGCAGGGGAAAATACTAGAACAGCTATTTACATTAATTTTTTAAAATCTCCTTTGGTAGGAGCGCTAGGGATGTAGTCCACTGGGAGTTGTGCTGCTAACCCAAAGGCTAGCAAAGTGGTTCAAGTCTATCAGAGGAAGATGGACAATCTCTTTCCACACGCTCTACAGTCACAGAATCCAGTGGAGGGTCAGCTCCATTCTATTCGAGGGCAATGAGATTGAAGTTTTGAAAGTTTTCTTTTAATACTCTTTAATGTAATGTGTTTTCTAAGACATTCAAGTATTATTAGTACAGTGGCTGTAGTTACTCCTAGAAGTTCCAATTCTGACCCATGGCAACATTGGTTTTCAAGGCTGTGCTCTTCCCAGGCTGATCATCAGGACAGGTGACTCCATGAAGGCTCGAACCACCCATGTTCAGCTAGTAGTTGAGAGTTCTTAGCTGTTTGCACCACTCAGCCTGCCAAGTCCAACTTGTTGTCTTTATGTGTCATCGAGTTATAACCCACTCGTAGCTGACCCTTCAGCAGGTTTTCTAAGGCTATAAATCACACAGAGATTATCTCTCTTTCTTCTTTGGAGCAGTTGATGGATTAGAACGGTGTGGCTTTGGGTTGGCAATTCAACTTCTTATTCACTAAATCACCAGAGCTCCCTTATGTGAAAATAGTTTCTATATTAAAATGTACAGATTGAAGATACCAGTTGCATATTAGTTTTTGGAGGGTGAGATGAGGTTGGCCACCACCAGCTTAGGATATGTCTACATGATTATGTTTTGGGGGAATCTCTGCTCCGTTAACAGGAGTGATGTCCACTTCCTAAACAACATGCCTCCAGAAATTCTATGAACTTTGATAAATGTCAATAGTTATAGAGGGGTTTCAGGCCTTTGGTTCATAGGGTCGCTATGAGTGTTGCTCGACTCGAAGGCAATCAACAACAACGACCCTGTTCAAAACATTTCCAAAAACAAAACAGAACAAAAAAACAAAACAAAAACCATTTCTGACTACCACTGTTTTGCTCACAGTCTCTCTCTGACTTAAGGTGATCTCTGTTAACTTTGATACTGAGTTAAGGCTACTGAGGCTTCCAAGCTGACAAAGGTCACAGCAGGCCACATTCCCTACCCTGTGAAGTCTTCTCTGATTCCCTATTTGACTTGCTGCTTAGACCACACACTTGGCATTTTGTACATTCCTCTGGGCCCCTGTAATTAAACTCTGCTGTTATAAAGACTTCAGGTTCAATGACTGCACCTTGGCAAGTTTAAAATGTCAGGCATGGTAAGGAATTAGCAAATGCCAGCAATTTGTTTCTAGGTCTTGTTCTTGTATTGTTTTCCAGAATGACAACTCACCTACCCCTTACACAGCCTGCTACCAAGAGCACTGGCTTGCTCGACCTGACTCTGGCCATTGTTTCCTGGAGAACTACCTGTGCTTGGGAGAAGGCTGGAGAGGCATGAACAGTAAGTAGGTGAGGGAATATAGCATCCAAGGTAAGGACTGGGTGCTCCTTTCATTTGGGTGGAAGTCTGTAAAGGCGAAGGGATACAGAAGCTAATGACCTGGCAGAGGCTCAGACTTTGAATATATGTGGCTTTGACTTGGCATTGACTTTAATTTCCTGCCATTTACTTAGTTCCAACTCATAGCTGATCCTCCACTGGGCTTCCGAGGCTGTAAATCAGAAGGAGGAGACTACTCATCTTTCTCCTGCTGTCACTGGTAGTTTGGAATCTCTGGGGTTGGAAGGAACTCATAGCTGATCTTCCACTCAGGCTGTAAATTACATGGGAGGAAATTGCCCCCTTTCTCCAGTGATACTGCTGGTGGATTTGAACCATAAAACAAGAATAGTCTGAGTTAGCAGAGAAATTCTACCAGGGCTCCTTGTTAGTGCCTTAAGAGTAGGGTCAAATTAACCCTATGCTAAAGGCTGCCTGTCACCATCATTACAAATAAGCAGGACAACTTGCTACAGACAAAGCTGCCTGAGCTCCCCTCTGCATTGACTGTTTTTGCTATGTACTGGTGAGTCAGAATCAATACAAAGCTGACCCTCCAGTGGATTTTTAGGAACAGTAAATCACATAGGAGGAAACTGATCATCTTTCTCTCGAGGAGAAGCTAGTGGACTCAAACTGTGTGCTTTTGGTTTGGCTGTGCAGCTCCTTACCCAGTAGGTCAACGGAGCTCCCAGCTGATAAGAGGGAAAGAGATGGTGGCAGGGGGCACAGAGGTAAGAGTCCTGCTTCTATTCCCATTTCCCAGGGAGTTACCAGTCCCACATCTGTATGTTTGATGGCACAGAAATTGTCTTTGATCCTTAAAAATATATGATATTTAATGAATTAGAAAATCATTTCAAAGTGCTCCATAAACAAGGCCATTTTAGAAGAACAACACAAGTAAACAAGCAAGCAAGCAAACAAACAAACCACCACCTATATACCTAAACAACATATACATATGTTTAAAAACCATTCATGAAAATTTCAGCAACATAAAGTGTTAAATATGACATCCTACTTCATAGGATTATTAAGTGATGTCTCTTTAAAATACAGAAATGTCCTCTGTACTTGCTAACGTAAATACTATGCTGCATTAAAAAACAAGGAACTCATGCAATATTATTCAAAATGGTTGACTC
>NW_006400120.1:307225-330744 GCF_000299155.1 Elephantulus edwardii
AAACATGACTCAAGAATTCTGAGGATTGTACTTCTCTTCAGAGAACAAAAGTTCTGTTGTTTGGATCTTGGATCATCTGACCTATTTCTCCTATAATAACACACATCCTCACGGATGAAAGCTGAGTAGGTAGTTTAACATCAAAGATTTCTAGAGCAGTATGACTAACCGTCCACACATGACAGAGGGAAGCTTGTGACAGGTCCAGAAAGGCTGAGCACAGAGACTCACACAGACTCTCCTTCTCTCTCATGCTAGATCAATTTTGAAAACAGTCTGAGTCCATTTTAAAATTTGGGGAAATCAGCCATATTCTCAGTGGCCAGCATAGTGTATTTGCAAGTAGTCAAAGGAAATAAAAAAGAAGGAGAGAGAAAAGATTCTACAGCACAGTAGAGAGTCTTTGTCTCACCAAAAATACCAGGTCAGCACAAGTTACATTATCTTTGTGCTCCAAAGTGGTATTTCCAGCAACTCTTATAAAAATTTCCCCTAAGAAGCTCTTTTGACTTATGACATGAAATGGCATTTTTGGAGGGGAGCTGGCAAATATCAAGGATCCAGAAAAAAGCACCCAGGAATTTCCTGTGGGCCTGGGGTTTGAAGGAGGAAGTTGATCAGCAAAGGAGAGGGCAGAGCTCTGAAATCAATGTACTCCCTACAGAGCAATTGCTGGGTGATTTCCTAGTCTCTGTTAAACACAGCTGTGTCAGTGGCTGCAAAGGATCAAACATGTCAGAGGTGATAAGGATGATAATAAGGATGTGATAGGACGGGACAAGGTTTTAGATCTGTTGTTCATAGGGTCACTATGAGTTGTACTTGACTCGATGGCACTTGACAACAACAATTACACTCAATGTCCCACTTTTTCTAAGAAATTCACACCTCTGGTAAAGGTGTGCTCTGGTTTTGATTCAGCACTCTGTTCTTGTCATGTTTGTTCAAAAAAATGTTCACACTGATATCCTGTGTTAATTGCCACATACTGTGAATAGCGCTGGGTTGATCATTTCACAAAATGCCAGTTTTGGAACCCTAAGCCATCTACTGCTTACCAAGGCAAAGGTGGGTGACTTTTAATCCGCTGCCCTCAGGCCTGTCTTTTATTGTTTTTGTTCAGACATTCCTCTAGGTCGTATAGTTCTGGTGTACAAATTGCCGTACCGCGTTCACTTTGGTTGCTGTGAGGCTGAACACCGTGACACTGGGGTGTCAAATGTGTTTATAATTGGCTGCCCAATGCGGACAGAGAGTGGGGTGGAGCTCCCCGATTAAAACAAGCTTAGAAGGAGGAGTGGCATCCACTTCCATAATAGCTTGCCTCCGGAAACCCTATGAACCTGGAGAGAGGATGAAAGGCACCCAAGCATTGAGGACTCTGCTTCATCGGGTCCCTATGAGTCGTCTGCGACTCCACCGCACTTAACAACAACAACAACAAGCCATCGACAGAAATGAAGTATATTTCACTCTGCTGCTGCTGTTTGTGAACAAGATCATCTTTACAAAGTTTAACCAGGACAGTGGGAGCTTTCCTTATCGACTCTACTTAGGAGATAAATACACCAGAACCGTGTCAGCCCAGGGCTTGTCTTGTTTGCTTAGCTCTGAAAGAGTTTCCTAAGTATTCAAGTGGCTTCTTCAGGTGCAAGACTGTCTAAGATCACGCCATCTTCATTGAGGACATCAGAGGAGGTATTCATCTTTCAGTGCTGACATTCATTTAAGATATGGGCATCTGTACTCTATTCTCCTATTTCAGAATGCTGTTGTTGAGTGCGGTGGAGTCGAGTACGACTCATTGTAACCCTTTGAACAAAAGCTCTGAACCCTGTTCTATCCTGCGCCGTCCTCTCACTTCCCGACACACAAGAGCCCAATGTGTCAGTCTCCACAATGAATGAGCATCTTATAAATACCTCATCTTTTGTGTCTACACAGCAAGGTGGAATGGGGAACAAAGGGATGTCAATGAATGAGTTATTAGATTAACAGAGACAGCACAAGCCACTCAGACTCCCCTCGGAGAATTGCACTCACATTCCTGCCTTCCTCACACTTCTCAAAGACGAGCTGACTTTCCGGGACCTTCCCTTCCTAACGATCTTATGTATTCCTTCAACTCACAGCAATGTGACTTGGGCATTTATTCAACTCAGCAACTCAACTCATTGTCTTTGAGTCAGAACTGACTCCTAGCTGACCCTCCAGGGGCGGGGTTAGGGTTAGAATTAGGGTTAGGGTTAGGGTTAGGGCTGCAGTGGATTTGAACTACCAGAGAAGTGTCAACCTGTGGTTTAGCTGCATTAACATGTTTCAGACGTGGCTACCACAGTCTGCTGAAAAGGCTACCACTTGCATCTTACCTTTGCCACAGTCCATTGCCAGCTCTTCTGTTACTGAATTACTCATCATTTTGCACATATTTCTTGAGTAATTGAATCCATTCTCATCAACTACCCATAAAGGGCTGATTTACAATGTCTTCTGCATCTGCCATTCCTGTATGTATTTCCTGATTTTTCAAACCCAGCTTGTCTAAAATGCCCTCATCATCCATCCCCTTCATCTAAAGGGACTAAATACGCTCCTTCTTTCCTGACTTCTTTTTTAGTATGGATGTGTCTTTCAGAAGTGCGGATTTCATTTATCTGGGGCGAGCTCAGGCATTCGGTTTTTTAAAGTTCTCTGGGTGATTTCACTGCATAGTCTAAGCTGAGAACCACCAGTCAGGAGCTGAGCTAAGGTCTATGTGACTCCTTCAGAGCCTTAGCTCTTCCAGAGTCCAGATATGAACAGTTCTGATATGTTGAGTCTTTCCTTGGGTGGAGAAGGTAGACTTTGGGCTTGGGCTTAAATACTACCTTTGACTCTTTGGAGCCTTTGGGAAGCACCGTTAACATGCTCAGCTGTTAACTGAAGGCTGGTGGTCTAAGTCCACCCAGAGGTTCCTAGAAAGAAAGGCTTAATGCTCTGCTTCTGAAAAAACCCAGCCACTGAATAACTTACGGAGCATAGTTGTATTATGATACACACTGTGTTGCCATGAGTTGGAACTGACTTGAGACCAGCTGATCTGTTTTTGCGTGAGGAGCTCTGGGTCACTGGCTTTGGGCAGCCTAGGAGCAAAACTGTGACTTGAGACCTAGTGATGCAGTATGTGGGAATCAACATTCTTCTTAGGTCAGCTCCAGATTTAGCACGACACCAGGTGTTCATAGTCACCTGCATATACTGCTCGAAAGTGACCATGCCCAGCTGCTCCTGGTCCACGGTCTGGAATCTCTTCAGGGTCTCCAGGAGCTCATCTTCAAGGGGGATGGGCCATGGCAGTGAGACCACTAACAGGAATTTCCGCCAGTCCACGAACTCCGAGTTCACTATTAATAAAGACGTTAACTCCTGCAACTAGAAGAAAACAGGAAATGGCATTGAAATATGACTTTGCCTTGGAGCTGTCTTTGCTGAGATTCTCACAGTAAGAAAGAAGCTGACTGCATACAGGCAAGAAGAGGCCATCCTGACCCGTGTTAGCCTAGGGTCTGCCAACCACTCCACACACCAGGCAGTAGGAACACAAGAGGGCGTTTCACTTCTGTTTCCTGGACATTCATCTTTTGCTTATGTTATACAATCAGTACAACTAGCTGCTACACAAGTAAAACAATGTACAATCAAATGACATACATGACTCTTGTCTTCCTTGTACCTACTTGAAAACAGAAATAACTTTGAGAGCTGTTGTTTGTAGAACACTCCAGAACAGTGCCGAACAAAATTCCTCTCACATTTTCCCCCCTGGTATATTCTTAAGGAACTCCTTATGACAGAAAACGAAGGGTGCCAGAGCATTTACCGTTACTGGTGAGGATCATCCCATCTGGTAGTGATAGACGCAAACTCACCCCTTGCATGGCCTCTGTCTCTGTCTGCACGTGTCATCATTCATTCTTCACATAGTGAGCACGTCCACATTATAGTTCTCCATTCAAAGGCCGTTCATCTCCTAAGTCTTCTTGTTTAGTATAGCAAATGTCAGCCTTTGTTCAAGTACTATTTCGTGACTATTGACTCTTTGGTCAGGTAAGAAGAATGCTCAAAGCTTTGAAATCCAGACAATGAGAGGACATAAGGCCCAACTGAAACTTACATCAGGTTGGGTGAGGTGCATCCAACTACTAGGAAAGTTGTTTGTTCCAAGGTTCAGGGTAACCAAGTCAAGCAGAATGTCAGTAAATGCTTTACTTCCTATGAAGCCTAGTAATATAAGGAAAACATACTTTGTTATTTATATAATGTGATAGGGCATTTCCCCCCCTCAGTAAAATAATTTCATTCCTATATTTTTTGAGAATGTAACCTTTAGAGAAACATAAAAACATTCAGAAAAGCCCCCAATAATAACCAATTTGCTATTGCTCTTTCATTATTATTTCACAGCTAAGTCAAAATGTTCTGTTTTGCCTAGTAGTAATGTACTCTTACATGGGCAAAATACTGAGACTTCATTTTCTATTTTTTACTTTGACCTTTTACTCAAAATACAGTGGATTTTTTTTTAAATTCTCTAATATTTCTTCTGCTCAGATGATCAAACTGACTAGTGAGTGATTACACTGGAGAAAGATGTTGCCGTCTGCTCCCTGCAGTTGGGCAAAAGTAAACATGTTGGTAAATATAGGATATAAATGTCTGAAAGATATGCACAGCTCCACGTGATTAAGGCATCCTGATGCATTTGTTCTCATAAACGCAGAGAATTTGGAATGCATTGATTTGAACCCAAGCCCACCCATTGCTAATTGACTCATTTTGACTCATAACCACTTTCCAATAGCTTTTGGAGGCCATATACCTTTACAGAAGCAGCCTCATCATCTTTATCCCCAACAGCAGCTGGTGGATTTGAACCACTGACCTTTTAGTTAGCAACGTGATAATGTTATGTGTTACACCTTCAGGCCTCTTTAATTGGATTTCAAGCACTAGTTTAATGATATAATGGTTCTGTATTTCCAAGTAGGTCATACAAGATCTGTAACCTTGCAAATGCTTTGCCTTTTTATCTACTAATCTACTTTATTTTGCCCAAAAAAAAAAAATATCTATTTTGTCAGTTTCTCAATCTAAATTACATGCACATGCATTAGCAACAAGGGAAATAAAAGACAGACAGCAAAATAAATGAATATGTTTTAAAAAATAACCATACAACTTGGCTACCAACATACAACAAAGATACCTGTTAGAGTCAGGACAGAATCCTACATGTATTCAGGTATCTTTCAGGTTCACAGCACACAGCTATTCTTTGATGAGGAATAAAAAGAGTGAAAAAGGACAGAGCAACTCAATTTTATTCCCCTTTTACATTTGAGTTTTAGCATTTCTAAACTTCCAACCTCATTTCCTCTAACCTTCAGGAAAATGCACTAAACCTTTAAGATTGCAGCGGTAGATCGACGCGGACAGTTCAGAGATTGAGAAGATTGTTTTCAGAGCAGCCGAGCTGATGTTTTTCTTCCTTTGCTAGGAATGGTCATCCGTTAAGTTGTTCAGAATAAGTTTTTCTTTCTTTTTTTTTAAACTCAAACCTGAGCATTCAATTTTATAGACACAAGAACATGTTCTCAGGTTATAAAATGCTCTCAGTATACTGAGCTTTAGGTAATCCATTGGTTTTCAGATACATCAGACTAAATCATTCATGTTCTTCCAGATGAAACCAAAAATAAGGGCTGTTGATGAAGTCTTCACAGTATTTAAAAATTCCAGTGACAGAGCAATAATTTCCCCTGTCCCCAGTGGCCATGGTGGAAAACAAAGTGGAGAAGAGCAGTATTTTCGGTTTACAGAGAAACCACCTGAAACTCTTAATCAGAAACATAAAGATGACCTTAATGTTTGACCTCGTTACTTAAAAGGCCAAGGTGTGCGCTAATGGGATTCTCACACAAACGAAGCACCAGATGTGCTTAAAATTGTGCTCATGTCTACAAAAGAAATTCTCTTTCAGTATGGTCCAATGTAATTTCCTAATTCGCTGCAATTTATTATTATCCAGGATAAACAGTTAGTATACTAGACTTTAAGGAGCTCTGATGGCCTAGTGGCAAGAAGCTGCGCTGCAATCCCAAAGACATGGTGTTCGAGGCCACCAGCTGAGAGAAAGATGGGTAATCTCCTTCCATGTGATTAACTGTCTCTGAATACCCACCAGAGGGTCAGCTATGGGTCAGTTCTGACTTGATGGTACACAACAACAACACCACGATGCTAGATTTCAGTGAATTTAGCAAAAAGGAGGAGGGCTTTCTTAAGAAGACAGATTGACATACAGGTTGCAAGAAGAGACTGATGTCCAGTAAAGGTTGTGTGAGGCTGGTGCAGGACCAGGTAAAGTTTCGTTCCATATGCGTGAGGGTCACTGTGAGGTGAGATCTGTTCTTGGGCACCTAACGACCACAACGGCCACTTTTACTGACAATTGTCAAAAGATAATTTCAGAATAACACCTTGCCCAAAAGCACACCTCTCCAACTGAAAAGTTGAGGAAGAACAAATTGAAGTTGCACTCTGTGTTTGGGAGATATCAGATATCTTTTCTGTTTGATGAAGACAGATTACTGTTTTCCTTTCACATTCCAGGTTTTTTTGAAATCTTTTTTTCCCCTCTTTTTTCTTTTGTTCCCCCTTGGCTATGCTCAGTGACAGTGACACACTTAGTGTTTTTTCAAATTACTAATAACTTTCATAATGGGTTTCTGAGTCTGACGAAGAATCAGAGCTAGACCCTGTATCACCAGCTGCAGAGGGCGTCGTGTTCCATAAGTGGATCGCTTTCCTGGGGTCAAAGTTATTAATGTCTGGAGAATTCAACTGGATGATCAGGAGATCTGTCAGACTCTCAGCCTTGGTTTTCACACGTGTGTGGGAAGTGGCACGGCTCATCTGACTGAAGCCACGCTCTGCTTCGGCAGAACTTGCAGGCAGGCTCAATACCAGGTCAACCAGTGCCAGGATATTTGGGTACTTGTGGAAGTAAACAGAATTAACAAAATCCCAGGTCAGCTTGCGGATGTTCTGAAACCTAGAAGGGAGAAAGAGGGGAAATGTGAAGGATTTAGAGTGTTCATGTTTTGCCCTGATATTTACAAATGTCTCTGAGCCTGTTTGCTGACCTGGCATAAATCTCCAATTTAAACATGCTCCATTCAGTGTCCATTTCATCGATTTTCACATTGGCAGCTTCCAACACTGGCTCGTAATGAGTGATCAGGACAGATACTTCCTTTTCTCCAAATTCTGCATTGAAGACATCAAAGTCAGTGTTGCATATATGAAAGAAGCCCACACAAGGAAACAGAGGCTCCGGTTTGCTACACTTCAGTTACCTTGATTGATTTTTCCAGGCCACAGCTTGAAGCTTCCAATCATGGATGCTCTCACCACATCGTGGCTGGCATCCCGGAAACAGCCGTGGAGCCTCTCAATGAGATGTGCTAACACTGTGTTCCTCACGGCAGAAATGCTTCCCTCTCCTCTGAGATCATTGCCATGAAACTGTGTGGCTGAATCCACCTTGCGTTCTTTTGGCCCTGGTCTAGGAACAGAAACATCACCCCCCCACCAATAAAAAGGTACATGAATAAACATCCAGTAAATAATTTCCCACGTCCAGCTGTCCAGCTTGACAGAGCCTTAGGTAGGTCCCAGCCCCTCACCTTGTCTGGTATATTCTGAGCATCTCTAGTGTTGACTCTAACGTGGCAAATATGTCTGCGATGGAGGACTCTCTGCTCTGGATGACACGGGACAGAATGCTGAGGACACTGAGGACATCCACCAAGAAATGGGCAAACTTAATGATGTCAACTTGCAGAAGCAATGAGAGAAGGTCACTGGCTTTTCGCTGACTGGCGTCTTCTCTGCCTCGGCCTGCCTGCAACATAGGTTGGGAACAGCATACTGGCTTACCTTTCTCAAGGTTATTGCTTCAAATGTGTTCACAGAAGTCTTTCCAAGTATTTTGAAAAAGTGAAATGACTTACTGAATGCAGCTGCTGGACAATGGCAGGGTAGCCTTTCAGAAGGTTCTGGAGGGCAGTCTGTAATCCCTGAAGCCATCTCCGGCCTCCAATCTGAGAGGGTATTACCGGCCGGAGGTGAAGGCCTTTGAAGGTTGTTATCAGGGAACTCCTGTGTGTGAGAGACTGGTGGTAGAAGTGGTAAATGCCGTGGAGGAGGTCTGTGACATCGTTGTACAAGGGAACATTCTGGAACACCACCTGGTAAGATAGTTCAAGGCGATGGGCCAAACAATGCACGGCCTGCATGCACGGCTGGATTTCTCTGAAGAGTAGGGCCACCCCGTTGTTCTCACCCTTCAAGGCAGGAGCTCCACCACTTCCAAAACCAACTAGCTTCTTGGCCCAGTCTTGGCTTGACAGTCTGAGCTGAAGATTCACCTCCAGAGTCTTCTCAATGGCATGCTTTATTGCCTGAGGGTCCTGTTTTTCTACTGTCTGAACCCCAACGATCTGACAATGCACCTTTCCTGCATGTGCAAACTGCACGTAGACCAGTTCAGCTTGCTTGACTGGGCTGTCTGTGACGCCGTCGCTGATGACAGAGAAGAACTTGGACTTTTCTAGTTTCTCCCGGAGGTTTCTCCTTTCCACTTCTGCAATGAAATAGGCAAACAGTCTTGCTGATCTGTTGGTCCTGAAGACTGGACCAATGTCAACGCCCTTCATGTCATCCAGATTGCACATCCAAACGAAATCTTTGAGGGGATGGCCCTTCTTGGCAATCGCATGACATGATCTGAATAAGTTCTCCACTCGGCCCCGGGTGACTTTGCTCATGGTCTTCACCATCAGCTCACTGGAGGCTCGGTTCATTGGAGAACCACTTGTCGCTTCCATCAACGAAGCCTTGGCATGGGCCTCGCTGAGGTGATGCGCATTGAGCAACTCAGTCCGGAAGTTGTCAGTGCCGTAAAAGAAGCTCACCTGGCCTCCCCTGGATGCCACGCCGTGCTTACGACACAGGCCACAGAACATCAGGTTCAACAGCTCATCATATATGAGCCAAGGATATTTTTTCAGCCAGATTTTCAGAAATTGATTATTCCTCTTGGGAAGGTAATGGTCAAGCGTCTGTGTCTTTTTCTGGTCCTTGGTGACTCGACCCACATCATCTGCAGTGTTTCTACCTTTAAAATAACTCCATGTGGTTATTTTACTTAATCACCAATATCTAATACTCATTCCTGTCAAGTTGGATCCAACTCATAATTGATCCTCCAGCAGGTTTTCAGAAGCTGTCAATTGCTTAGGAGGAGATTGCCTATCTTTCTCCTGTGGAGAAACTGGTGGATTTGAACCACAGAGAGGTGCCACTTTTTAGCAGGAGAACTCCCTACTCACTAGCTAGGCTGCCAGGACTATGGTAGCCTAGTGGTGAGGAGTTGCTCTGCCACCCCAAAGGCACTAGGTTTGAATTTTCCAGCTGTTCCATGAGCAAAAGGTGAGCAATCTCCTCTCATGCAATTTACAGACTCTGAAAACCCACTGGAGGATCTGCTATGAGCTGGTTCCAATTTGATGACACATAACAATAGTAGAACGCCAATATCTAGTCTCAGTCTTTCTTTATTACCTTTGACCTCACATTTGCTCATTGTGTCTAAGAAGAATCATTGTGCATGGTTATGATTTAGCAAGTATTCTGGTAAGTTGTTAAAATTAGTTGACTATTGTAAATGGTTTATTTTATTTAACCATCACAATGTATTTTCCCCATTTTATAGTTATGAGATTAGACTGCCAACTAGTAAAGCCAGAGTGCTCTGATGGTGAGATTTCATCTCATGTACCTTCAGCATGTTATCACAAAGGTTCTGTCCCTGGAAAAATGTGATTTTTGGAAAAGTAGAGCATGAGCAGAAAAGAGGAAGCCCCTCAATGAGATGGACTGACAGAGTGACTATAACAATGGGTTTAAACCTGGCGGAGATCGAAGTTGGCAAAGGACTGAGTGGAGTTTTATTCTGTTGTATATGGATCACTATGAGTCAAAGCTGACTTGATGGCACCTGGACACAATAGCTATTGTCACCAGAATCCATGGGTGGTATAAATCATTAAACTATTTGGCTGCCAGGTTGGTAGTTCAAGTCCACCTAAAGGCATGCTAGAAGAAAGGTGTCAAAATTTACTTGTGAAAGATGACAATTCTGAAAATCTCACATAGTACACAGGTTTTCTCTGGCTCACATGGGACAGCTCTGAGCTGGACTTGACTAATGTCCATCTGTGGCTCTTTTTTTCTTTTAGCTTTCTTGGTTTTATACTCCATTTATGATTCACAGCCCCCCCCCGCCTCCGGCATGGTCCTCCTGAAAGTCAGAGAGCACACAGGGCACATTATCTTCTCAGGAATCCCTAGATTTTGCCACCTAGCAAAGTATCTGTTAATACTGTCAATCCCCTATCATTGCTTTTCTAAGAAATCTTTCTTGATTTCTTGGTTTGAGTAAATGCCAGACTACTTAGAGAAATTTACATTTCAAAATATGGCACTTACATCCCTGCAAATATCTTTTCTTCACACTTTTACAGTTTTCTCAGGGATGCTTCTTCCTATTTCTTGGAGAATCCATAAAACACTTCCATTATCTCTTTCAGGCTACAACCCAGGCTCCTTTTCCCTTCCTCTCGGCTCTTTGAAGATTTGTAGACAGATTAACGTTGTCTGTTCAGCCCAACACTTTGCTCCTCTCATCTATTCTCCGCCTGCCTTGACTTTACCCATGATACCTCTCCCTGTGTGTTCTTTGCATGCCACGTGAGACTTCATTACAACCTGTCTTTGTGGTCTTACCTTCTGTCCTTGCTCCCACCTGATTTGTTTGCCATTCCCTAGAAATGTTCTAACAACTGCTGTTAAGTTGATTCCAACTTACCTCAACCATGCATGATGGAGTAGACCACTGCACAAGGTTTTCAAGACTGTAGATCTCAATGGGAAAAGACTGCTACCTATTTGTACTGAGGAGTGGCCGGTCAGTGTGAACGACCTATTCTTTGCTCAGCAACTGAGCACGTCACTTTGCAAATCTCCATGAGTTCTCCATCTTCCCTTTGCTTGAATGCTCTCCCTATGCTTGTCTTCCAAACTCGAAACTTCCTGCCCTCTGGTTGGTTCTGACTCATAGCTGACGCTCTATCAGGTTTCTGAGGTCATGGGAGGAGACTGCTCATCATTCGCCTGCAGAGCCAGTGTTGGATTCACACTACTGGAGATGCTCAGCCTTTGGGTTAGGAGGGCAATTCCCTAGAGACTACAAGCCAGGGCTCTCCAGCAGGCAGCAACAGGATCAGCTGGGCATAAAATACAATACCTGAATACCATTTTTATATGGTAATAGTAATTTTCTCCTTTGAACTCCTGTAAAAGCTAGGTAGCTGAATGAACCACCTTAGCCATGACAGTCTTCTTGTTGTTGTAATGTGGTGTCAAGTCGCTTGCGGCTCATAGCGACCCTATGGACAACAGCCCTATACTCTGTTTTGTCCTGTGCCAATCTCATTGTCTCTGACACACTCATCCCTATTACCCCAGTCACCAAATCAGTCCACTTCCTAGAGGGCCTTCCCCTCCTGCGCCTGTCCTCCACCCTCCCAAGCATGATGTCCTTCTCCAAGGACTGGTCTCTCCTTACAACATGACTAAAGTATGTCAGACAAAGCCTCAGAATCCTTGCCTTCAAGGAGCAGCCTGGTTTAACCAGTCTAGAGCTCTTCATTTTGGACCTATGACAAGAGAAGTCCAAAGACTGAGTCCTCCTTGGATTATCAGAGCAATGTCATGGCATTTGAAAAGGACCCAGTGTCTCTCAGGAAGAAGGGGTGTCGAGGAGGGGTCTGTTGGACTCTGCTCTCTCCAGATAACCTCTCAGCAGAGACCAAAATCTCGGAAGGGATTAGTCCTAAAGTATGTGCCCAGAAAAGGAGATCTACGTTTTGAGCAGGAGAGAGGAGCAGTGCTTACATGCTGTACCTTCCTCAAACTCTGGCCCCTTCAGTTAGAGGCAGGCCATCATTCTGATCTATTTGGCACTTTAGGTTTGGAGAAAAGATGTACCTATTCCAAGTGTACTACAGTCCACAAAATGAGTGCTTTTCCTCTGGATGTTCATCACCCCTGAGGAACCACTTACTTATGCTTTAACTCTACCAGCAGTGTCACTTTTTTCTGGAAGCATTCTTGGGAAATGCTGCATGTGTGTGTGTACATTAGGGTATGTGAACTTTAGAGCAACGAGCTCACATTTTCGAAGGACAAATGAGGAAAGTTTGCATCAATACTCAAATTCAAAAGTCAGTACCCTGTAGCCTGTTCTGATGCACGGCTATCCTCCATCGGGTATCTGAGATTCTAAATCTTATCGGGAGGAGACCGCCTCTCTTTCTCATGAATGTCAACATTGTTGTTATGTGCTGTAGGGTTGGAATCAATTCATTAGCTGACCCTCTAGAAGATTTTTAGAGGCTGCAAATCACCAGGAAGGACACAGCCTATCTTTCTCCTGTGGAGCAGCTGGTGCATTTGAACCTACCTGGGAGCACAACTCTTTACCCACTGGGCCACCAGAGCTCCTTCTAAAGTGGTTGTACGTGTCATCAAGTTGGAACTGACTCATAGCTGACTCTAGTGGATTAGAACAGTGTGACTTCAAGATTGGAGCCCAGCTTTTTACCACCAGGCCACCAGAGCTCTATTAGAAAATGTTATGTAACAACTAATATTGTATCATTCACCCACTCACTTATCGCCATTGAGTCAGAACAAATTCAGAGCTGACCCTTCAATGAGATTCTGAGGCTATAAATCGAATGGGAGGTGACTTCCTGTCTTTTCCCCACAGAGCTTCTTGTGGATCCAAACTGTTTTGGTTTAGCAGTGCAACTCTATGTGAGTACACAACCAGAGCTCTCTATAATTAGCCAAATATAACAAAATATAGAGGAAGGCTCATCAATAATACACGTTACACAGATGACACAATCCTGCTTACTGAAACTGAGGAGGGTCTGAAGCACTTGTTTCAGCAGGTCAAGGACTGCAGTCTTCAATATGGATTGAAGCTTAACATCAAGAACACAAAGATTCTCACCACTGGGCCATTTGGCAGCATAATGATAGACGGTGAAGAGATTTAGATTATTAACAGTTTTAGTTTCCTTGGATCCATAATCAACACTCTGGCTACAAGCAGCTGGGAAATTAAAAGATGAATTGCATTGGGAAAGTCTGCTGCCAGAGACCTCTCCAGACTACTGAAGAGCAACAATGTCAGTCTGGAGAATAAGGTGTGCCTGACTCAGGCCAAAATTTTTGCAAATACTTGATATGCATCTGAAAGCTGGACAATGACTAGAGATGATAGAAGGAAAATTATTGCCTTTGAGCTGTGTTGTGGAGAAGAGGATTGAATGTACCATGGATGGCTAGGAGAATAACTGCTACGTTTGTCCTTGAGATAGTGAGACCTAGTTGCACCTTGGAGGCAAGGATTCTGGGGCTTCGTCTGACATACTTTGGACATGTTGCAAGACAAGATCAGTCCTTGGAGAGGGACATCATGCTTGGGAGGGTGGAGGGATAGTGCAGGAGAGGAAGACCCTTGATGAGATGGATTGATTCAGTGACACATATAGCATGGTTTAGGGCTGTTGTCCATAGGGTCCTTATGAGTCACAAGTGACTCAGCACACAACAACAACAACAATTAGAATAGAATAGAATAGAATAGAATAGAATAGAATAGAATAGAATAGAATAGACTAGACTAGACTAGACTAGAATAGAATAGAATAGAATAGAATAGAATATAGCAACGATGCCATTCTGGAGACTAAAGTGCAGCTTGATACAGGCCATGGTTTTTGCAATTACTATGCATCAGAGAGCTGGACAATGACTAGGGATGATAGAGAATTGATATCTTTGAGCTGTGGTACTGGAGAAGAGTATTTAATATACCAAGGACTGCTAGGAGAACAAACAAGTTTGTCCTAGAAAGGGTGAGACCAGGCTGCTTCTTAGAGGCAAGGATTCTGAAGCTTCATCTGACATACTCTGGACATGTTGCAAGGTGGGATCAGTCCTTGGAAAGGGACGTCATGCTTGGGAGGGTGGAGGGACAGCGCAGAAGAGGAAGACCCTTGATGAGATGGATTGATTCAGTGACTGTGGTAGGTATATCAGAGACAGTAAGATTGGCACAGGATAGAACAGGGTTTACAGCTGTTGTACATAGGGTTCCTATGAATCACAGGTGACTTGATGGCACATAACAATAATGTTATGTTATATTATAATTAAATAGTGCATTGCATTGTTGTTGTGTACCATTGAGTCCAAACCAACCCATAGACCCTCCTGTGGGTTTTCAGGAGGAGATTGGCTATCCTTTTTCCACGGAGCAGCTGTTGGACTCGAACCACATGCCTTTGGGATTGCAGCACAGTTTCTTGCCACTAGGCCACCAAAGCTCATACATACTTAAAACTGGCAGAAGATATCTATCATCTATCTTTTTATATATAAAAAGTGACTGCAGCAATAAGCTCAAGAGTGTCAGAATGATAAGGATGACACAGGATAGCACAGGGTTCAGATCTGTCATTCACAGGGGTGCTATAAGCTGTACTCAGCTCAAGCACCTAACAACAAGAACATATATATAAATGATTATAACTCAGCTGGAAAAGAAAAAGATATAAAGAGTTTGCTCCTGGGCTCTAAGTGACCTTAAGAATGAAAATCCCCAAATACCATAGTAGTATTCAACTTTGTAAATTCTGTTGAGATTATAAATATTATTATTATTATTAATTCTAGTTTAATTCTCCAGGCTGAGTGGGCAGAATTGAGGCAGAGAAGCCTGCCTCTGACACCAGCCCAAGCAGAGAAGGCTGCCTCTGACCCTGCCCTCTGTCTGCAGCAAGCTCAGCTGGTGTCAGTAAAGCACAGCTTTCTCCTCAGCACCCTCTGAAGATTCACACATATTCCATAGTCACAGGATGATTGGAGGCAGTTTCCAGACCTTCAATCAACATTCACATCCTTGCCATCACCCACTCCCTACTTCCTTCACCTCACCCAACCCACAGAGTGTTCCTTCACAGAGATTTCCCCAACCAATCTCACCGTACATGGATCTCTTGTTTTATATTCTTGAGCACATTTATAAAGGTAATACTTTATTTTAGGGAGAATTTAAGTAGTGGTTTGTATTTTTTGTTATTTTTGCTTGCCTTTTCAGATTACAGAATAAACTACCTAGGACAAGTGGTCTTGACTTTTCTCAGTTGTTTTGGAGTTGATTCTGACTCATAGGATCTCGTGTATGTCAGAGCAGAACTGTGCTCCACAGAGTTTCCAGTGGCTGAGTTTTAGGGAAGTAGAATGCTCCAAGGTCGTTGCTCCAAGGAGCCATTGGGTGGACTCAAACTAATAGCCTTTTGGTTTTCAGGCAAGTGCGTTAAGTGTTAACAGCACCCAGAAACTCTGCTTTGCCTTTTACTGCTCTCGTTAGGTGCCGTTGTGCCAATTATGACTCATAGAAACTCTATTTGTCCTATCCTGGGCCATCCTCCATAATCTCTGATATGCTCAAGCCTATTGCTACAGTCACTGTGTCAGTCCATCCTGTTTTTCTCTCTGACCTTCCACCTTTCCAAGCATGATGTCCTTTTCCAAGGACTGACCCTTCCTAACTACATGTTCAAAGTATGTGAGATGAAGTTTCACCATCCTTGCTTCCAAGGAGCACCCTGCTGGCACTTTCTCCAAGACATAATTATTCTTTTGACAGCCCATGATCTCATGGACTCTTCTCCTACGTCACAACTCAAAGGTATTGATGTCTTTTTTCTCCTATTCTTTTTTTCCCCCCAAAAAACCCCTATGCATCTCCCTTCCTTCTTCCTTACTCCTTATTTCTCCTCCACATTCCTAGAGTACCCCACATACTTAGAAAAATATGTAGCTGTTGACATCTTTTAGCTCTAAGGGTTTGTAGAATTAATCTTCTAAGACATACACAGTCAAGTAAAAGGTGCTACTTGTGACCCAACTTTAAAACTTTTAGCAAACTCTGCTTTTGAGTCTGAAGCCAAGACTGAGAGACAATTATCATCAGCAATAGAGTCACTTATAAAAGGGCTGGAACAATTGATAATTTTCAATTTTCCAAAGCTATTTCCACCTACTCAAGATTCTCAATAGTTTTAAGTTTTGACCAACTAATTGGGTCACTTCTTCTCATCACCCTGGTATAAGGCTAAAACTCAACCAAACTCTCGTTATTTTGATGCCCTTGAATTGGAATTGAATCATAGTGACCACCCACTGATGGGCCAATAGTTATGTGACAGAATTAACCAGGAAAATGTGACTGTTAAAATAGAAAATAATATTGTGAATTAAGTAAAGTGCAAAAGCAGCTTTGAAGGGGGAGCTACTTAATAGAGGGTGCAGTGAAAGCCACCAATAGGGAAGTGGAAGGAATCAGTCTGATGGAATGATTTCCCCGCCTGGCTCTAGAAAGATGATGATCTTTCCTTCCTGTCCAAAGGCTGCCAGCCTGAACTGTGACCATCTAGATCTTGTGCTCACACACAGACTTCCTCGCTGAGATGAAGCAGGAGGTGGGTGTGAACCTCGAATCCTTCCCCTGGATGGCAGCTGCCCATCTAATCAACTTGAACAGCTTTAAGTCTCTAAGAACTCAAGTTTTCAGAATCAAATAGTGCCTTTAGTGGTGTCTGATGTGGGTTTCTAGAAATAGGGCATTTAAAAAAAATGGGGAAAAACACAGTCACTAAGAAAGTGTATTGGTATTTTTAGAAAGTGTTGTTGTTGTTAGGTGCCATCCAGTGACCCTGTGAACAATAGATCTGAACCTTTTCCTGTCCTGTGCCATCCTCACAGTCTCTGACACACTCAAGCCCATTGCTGCAGTCACTGTGGCAATCTATTTACCTGGTTGAGGATCCTTTGATTTTAATGTTTTTATTTTCTCTTTATTTTTAAATAAAATTTTTATATTATACTGTTTACTTACAAAGTTCATATACATTGTTTCTGACATTGGATCTTTCCCATTTCCTCTACTCACCCCTACCTCTATCCATCAAACTGTGCAATCCTATGATTACCCCTCTACCCTTCCCTCATACCTCTGTTCCTACCCTCTCCCCCTTGGATTCTCATACACGTTGTACTACTTACCCTTCTACTTCTACAATAATGGTCTTATAGATATTTGTCTTTATGAGACTGAGTTAGTTCACTTAGTATAATGCTCTCCAGTCCTTTCCAACTTGGGTAATGGTTTTCAAAATCATTACTCCTGTGTGCTGTGTAGTATTCTTCTTTTATGCCAGCCCTTCACCTTCCCAAATGTGATGTCCCTAAGCAAGGAAGAGCCTCCCTAGCTACTTCCTCAAAGTATGTGAGGCGGAGCTTTATCGTCTTTGTCTCCAAGGAGTACCCTGGCTGCAATTTCTCCAAGACTAAGAATATGAAATCCTGTTTTCAGTAATGCTGACTACTTGTTATGAAAAGAAATTATTTTTCTAATAAGTACAAAGAGGCAGGAGATAAAATCAGCTTGTTTCAGAGGTTAACTTAGTTTAGTAAGAGAGGGCAGGGACCCTGAATCTGCAGATTCGTGACCACTGCAAATTGCTCAACTGCTCTGTTGCTCAGTGTCCGGACCTTTCCAATGAGATAATGACCGTCTGCACCTGGATTAATGAGCTGTGCCATCAATTGATGGAATGCACTCAAGGATAGCTTGCTGGAGAAAGAACCCAGATAAACAAACCTTGCATGCATAGTATGGAGCCATGATGGTAAACTGTGAAGGAAATAGAGAGATTGGGTACAGAAAACACCATGCACACAATGAGAAAAGGATTTAAGGAACAATTTGTTAAGAGCTTAGTTTTAGTCATTGACTATGATGCATTGAGGGAAAGGACAGATATAAAAGGGAAAATTTTCAACGTTCTGGTTTCCCTTCATGTATAGCAATGTAAAGAGCCAAGATGAGAAGGAATGATATAGTTCTGGGGGCAATGAGGGTTGGTGTGATGAAATTAGTGAGACCGGCTCAGGATGGGGAAGGGTTCAGAGTGGCTGTATGGAGGGTCACTATACGTCACAGATGATACAATGGCACATAACAAGAACATACTATATGGGTTGTTTTTTACGTAAAACTTTTGTTTAGAGTCAACAAGACTTCGGGGGAGGGCCTTTGTATTTAAAACTCAGTTTTCATTATATTTTGGAGGAATCTTCTAAGTGGTACAGCACTCTTCTGTCAATATGCTGTACTGCAGTAACCTGGGGTTGCTGTGATGCTGAACCTTGTGCCACTGGGGTGTCAAATGCCATTAACGGTTTGTTTGGTAGAGCTCCCAGTTTAAGACAGGTGTGGAAACAGGAGTGTCATCCACTTCCTAAACAACATGCCTCTGAAAACTCTGTGAACTTTGAGACACAAATTATAGAAAGGTTTCAGGTCTTTTGTTTATAGGGTCACTATGAGTTGCACTTGACTCAACAGCAATGAACAATAACAACAAGATAGCAAAGCAAGCTTATGATTCCAGTGTAAACTTTAGACTGGAAACACACACGAATGTTGCCTCTCAATTCCCACATGGAGTTATACTCAATACTTAACGAATTTCTTCATAAGGGCCCAAGAGGACAGGAGAGAGAAATTACCATCACATTGTTAAAGTGTTAGGTGATTGATTCTCCAGTTTCTTTAATTCAGATCTATGTTATCTGAAGCAAATATGTGATAAATCCTAACAGAGTAAAGGCTTGTTTTAGTGCTAGAGAATCCAATGGGCTGATTTTCCTTATGGACATGTGATTATTATTTGGCTTATTTGCAGCCTTCTTATTATCCTTATCATGAAAATGATTTTTCCTACCTTTAGGTGCTGTATCTAAGAACTGACTTTGAAGATTGTCAAGTTGTTTGATTGTCAGGGTTCCATTTTCTTCTTTTTCTACAGGTGGAGGACGTATTGGTGGTTGGGAGTCTGGAAAGACTTTGATGTCGCCATTGATGAAGAAACAGTCTTGGCCTAAATACAATTCATTCTGGATTTTTGTAGCTGTTTCAATGTGATAGCGTGCTACTTCTGTTAAGTTTTCAACACTGAAAGAGGAAAAATAGCTATCTTGATTAAGGATTCTTATGAAATAGTGTTTGCTTATAATACATATATTGTTGTTAGGAGCTGTTGAGTGGACCACAACATATAGTGAGTGATCCTATAAACAACATATTGCAAATAAAGACATTTTATAGTTAACTTGGATAATTCAATCTGTGTCTTTAAAAAGTCCAGTTTCCCCTCAAATCCATTTTTCAAGATAGGGCAGAGTAGAAAACCAATTTTCTATAGATAGAAAATATAACACATGCTCATCACTATCCATACTTGTAAGAAAAGAAAATTGAACAAAACAACACATTGTGGGAGTTAGGACTGACTCATAGCTGACCCTTTTCTGGATTTTCAAGTCTGTAAATCATACAGGAGGAAACGGTTGATCTTTCTCCCTCAAAGCCAGTGGTGGAGATGAACTGTCAAGAGGAACTCAGCCTTTGAGTTAGCAGTGCAACTCTCTATGGTCTATGTCATCACTGTTCCCTAGCAGTACCGGTAGTTAGAAACCACTTATAAATGAAAAAGTTGATACAGCACTTGTCTGTCAGTTTACTGTATTGGGAAAACTTGTGGGTTGCTGTGATACTGAAAGCTATTCCACTTGTATGCCAAATGCTACAAGGGTTGGTTACCCATGGTGGACAGGTTTTAGGAGAATTCCCAGATTAAGACAGACTAAGAACAAAGGTTGGTAATCCAATTCCTTTTTTTCTCATCAGAATGATTTAATAGTGTAGAAAAGTGCAATTTAGATGAAAAATAGTCATGTAAAACCAGACAAGATTGACTATTTTTATTGAAGTATGAGATAATGCTTAGAGTTTTAAAATTTCTAATACAGCTATAGTTTCTTAAGCCTTGATGACCAAATTTGTTTTATCCACCCAAAGGTATTATTTACTTTTATAATCTCCATTTATAATTAATGCTGCTGTGCTTCATATCCACTTCTTAAGAAACAGGACTCTGAAAATCCTATGAACAGTAGAAGAATGTGGATAGTTAATAGCAGTGTTGCAGAGAAGCCCAGCTTGGAAGTTAGTTGAAATGAGCAAAAATAAGGACAAAGTTTAATAACTGGAACATGGAAATGTAGTTTGAATGTTGGAATACTAGAAACTGAAAATGAAACACATAAACAACAACATTCCAGGTATTAGTGAGATGAGATTTGGATACTTTGAATTAGATAATCACATACGTTGGAAATGAAAAACAGAAGAATGGTGTTGTATTCATAGTGAAAAAAGTCCATTTCAAGTTCTACCCTGAAATGCAATGCTGCGAGTGATAGGTTATTATCCATACTCATACAAGGTTGTTGTTGTTAGGTGCTATGGAGTTGAGCATGACTCATAGCAACCCTATGAACAAAAGATCTGAACCCTGTTCTATCTTACGCCATCCTCACACTTCCAGACACACAAGAGCCCATTACAGCAGTTGCCAAATCAATCCACCTGGCTGAGGGTCTTCCTCTCCTTTGCCGACCCTACACTCTTCCCAGCATCATGTCCTTCTCCAAGGAATAGTTCCTACTAGCAACATGCCCAAAGTATGTGAGGTGAAGCCTCATCATTCTTGCCTCCAAAGAGCACTCCAGCTATACCCTTTCCAAGATATATCTGCTCGTTTTCTTGGTCATCCACAAGACGTTCAGTGCTCTTCTCCAACACCATAGCTCAAACATGTCAATTCTTTTCTGTCATCCTTATTCATTGTCCAACTCTCAGACGCATAGCAAGTAATGAGAAAGACTATGCCTGAATTAGATGCACCTCAGTCCTCAAACTGACATCACTACTCCTCAATATTTGGAAAGGTCCCTAACTGCACATTTCCCCTGTGCAAGGTGGCTCATTATTTTCTGACCGCTGATACCAAGGGTGTTAATTGTGGATCCAATCAAAATGAAGCTGTTGACAGATTCAATCTCCTCTTCATCCATCATGATGCTGCCAATCGGTCCAGTGATAAGAATTTTCCTCCTAACACTGAGATGCAATCCATACCGAAGGCTGCATTTCTTGATCTTCTGCAACCAGAGCTTCTAGCCCTCCTCACTTACAGAAAGTAAGGTTATGCCATCTGTATAAATGCAGGTTATGGATGAGTCTTCCTCCAATACTGATGTCATACTCCTCAGAGTCCAGTTTCTCAGATGATTTGCTCAGCATACAGATGGAATAGGTATGGAGAGAGAAGACAATCCTGGCACACTCCCTTCCCAATTTCAAATCATGCTCTGTTTGCACAACAGCCTCCTGGTCCAGGTGTAGGTTCCCCACGAGCACAATCAGTGCTCTAGAATTCCAAGTCTTCTCAATGTCAGCCACAACACCTTTGCATAGTCAATAAAGTACAAATAGGCATGCCTGTTAACTATTCTTGATATAGTACCTACATCTTAAGCCAAAGATGAAGAAATTGAGACTTTTTACCAAATCGTGTAGTCTGAAATTGACTGAATATGCAATCAAGATTAATAATAACTGGTGACTTGAATGCAAAGGTTGGAAACAGTGAAAAAGGAATAGTATTGGAAAATATGGCGTTGGTTATAGAAATAAGACTGGAAAGAAAATGGTCACATTTTGTATTTTCAGTGATTTATTATGAAAATACCTTTTTAAAAATATATAAATGATGACTTAACACATGGATGGCACCTAATGGGCTACATAGGAATCAAATTGACTACATATGTGGAAGAAATCACAGGAGAAGTTCTACATTGGCAGTCAAAAAAACTAAGCAAGGCTTGGTCTGTGGATCAGATCAATTACTCATGTGCAAGTTCAAAATGAGGCCGAAGAAAATGAAAATAAGTCTATTAGAACCAAGGTATAATCTTGAATCTATTCCTTATGAATTTCAAGATCTTCATAAGAATAGGTTGAAGCGTTGAACACTAATCATCAAAGACTGGATAAATTGTGGGATAATATCAAGAATGAATTCATCATCCATGAAAAGAGAGAAAGGTCATTACAAAGACAGAAGAGAAAGAAAAATATCCAAATAGACATCATAAGAGACTCTCAAGACTGTACTGAAGTATCAAGAAGCCAAGACAAAGGGGAAAAAAGTTTTCAAAGGGCAGCTCGAAGAGACAAAGCAAAGCAATATAATGAAATGTGAAGAGAGCTGGAATTGGATAATAAAAAGGAAATAACTTATTCTACATTTCTCAAGGTGAAAGAACTGAAAAACAAATTTAAGCCTTAAGTTCCAATATTAAAAGATGCTATAGGTAAAGAATCACAAGATGAGGAAGAAAGAACTGACACCGATAAATTCCAGGAAGTACCACATGAGCTTTGCCTCACATACTTAGGGAATGTTGCTGGGGGTGGGGGTGGCAAACTATTCCTTGGAGAAGTACATGATGCTAGGAAAGGTGGAGGGTTAGAAAAGGAGAAGGAGATTCTAGACCAGGTGGATTGACACGGTGACTGCTGCAACGGGCTCTGTGTCAGAAAGTGTGAGGATGGCTCAGGATAGAACAGGGTTCAGATCTTTTGTTCAAAAGGTCGCTGTGAGTCGTACTCAAGCAAACAGCATCTAACAACAACTCACAGCCACTTGAGCAGGAGCCAATAGCAATGGAGTAGAAGCTGCATTAACGGCACTGGCAAAAAAAATAAGTCCCCAGGAACTGATGTGATATCAATTGACATATTTCAATGAATAGATGCAGCACTGGATGTGCTCACCAGTCTATGCCAGGAAATTTGGAGGACAGCTGTCTGGCCAATGAATTGGAGGAGGCCCATATTTGTTCCCATTCCCAAGAAAGGTGATCCAACTGAATGTGAAACTACTGAACAATTTCACTAATATCATATTAAAACAAAATTTTGCTGAAGATCATTCAAAAAGTACATAGATATGAAACTGTTACTTGAGCACCACAACAAGATAAAGGTAAATAATCCAATAGAAAAATGGGCACAGAATATGAACAGACACTTCACCAACGAAGACATTCAGATGGCTAACAAGCACATGAAGAAATGTTCAAAATCCCTAGCTCTAAGAGAGATGCAAAGTAAAACAACCATGAGATACCATCTCACCCCAGTCAGAACTTCAAAATTTAACAGAACAGCAAGCAACAAATGCTGGCAAGGTTGTGGAGAAACTGGAATCCTTATTCACTGTTGTTGGGAGTGTAAAATGGTGCAACCACTGTGGAAGATGGTATGGCGCTTTCTCAAAAAGTTGCAAATAGAGATA
>NW_006400120.1:331380-334935 GCF_000299155.1 Elephantulus edwardii
TAAATAAATAAATTTAAAAAAATTATAGGCAGCCTCTGAAGCTGGGGGCAGGGTAGCTATACAGCCCTGAAATGGATTAAAAGTCCCTATGAGTAGAAATTAGGTGAAATGTAGTAAGCAAGTGTGGTGATTATAATATAGGAAAAATTACCTTCCTTAAGCATTGCTTTCAGTACATCATCAATCATTTTTTCATAAATATTTAAGGGCTTTCAGCAGCTCCTCATAGAAAGTTTTAGAAATTTGTACTAACCCTAGTTGATTGTTGTTGCTGTTATGTGCCATTGGGCCAGAGCCCATTCCTAGCTGACCCTCTGCTGGGTTCTCAGAGGCTATAAATCAGACGGGAGGAGAGTGCCTATCTTTCTTCTGCCGAGCAGCTGGTGGATTTGAACTGAATGCCTTGCTCAGTTGCTGTTGTTGTTGTTGTTGCGTGCCATCGAATCGCAACTTACCCATGGCTGACTCTCCAGTGGGTTTTCAGAGGCAGTAAATCACACGAGACAAGATTGCTCATCCTCTCATGGAGCTGCTGGTGGATTCAAACCAGGTGTCTTCGGGATTACAGCAGATCCTTATCACTGAGCCACCAGAGCTCACAATAGTCAATAAAGATGGCCAGTGTGGTTGATGTAACTCAGATATACTTTTCTCTCTCAATTGTCATGCCAAAATGTTCTTCAAACCAAACAATCAAAGGTTCCTCGTTCACCTTAGAGTGTCTGGGGGGCCCATACTCTACGAAACGCTACTGTGCACGGTACACTACTAGTGTCCTAGCCCCTGCCAACTAGTTGATTAGATATTGTAATGAAGCAATTATTAATAATTATCTTAAAAGTGACAATTAATGTTCTAAAACTAAATGTCAAGAGAAGAGAAAAACCCTAAATGTCTATGAATGAATGTGTGAAAACCAATATGATTTGTAATCCTTCACTCATTTTTTTTATCATGAAGATGGCACAGAAAACAAATAAATTTTGCATTGATACTAAAAAAAATGAGATCAAACAGAATTTAGAAGAGGTCATGGCACCAGGGATATCATTGCTAACGTCAGATGGATTCTGAGTGAAAGTGAGTAATACCAGAAGAATGTCTATTTATGCTTTACTGACCGTGCAAAGGCATTGGACTATGTGGATCATAACACATTATGACTGACATTGAGAAGAAAGAGAACCCAGAACACTTAATTGTGCTCATGTGAAACCTATACCTAGACTAAGAAGCTGCTGTGTGAACAGAGCAAGGGAACAAACACCACATGGTTTAAAATGAAGAAGAGTGTGTCAGGGTTGCACTCTCTCTCCATACTTACTCAATCTGTATGCTGAGCAAATGATTTGACAAGCTGGCCTACAATGTGGCATCAGGATCAGAGAGGAAGACTCATCAGCAACTTGCTTTATGCAGACGACACAACCTTTCGTGAGGAGGACTTGAAACTCTTGTTGCAGAAGATAACCTTCAATACGGATTGCATCTCAATACCAGTAAAACAAAAATTCCTGCCAGTGTACTACAGGCAACATCATAATGGATTGGAGAAAGGACTAAAACTTTTAATAACTTCACCTCTTTTGGATCCACAATTAACACCCTTGGTACCAGCAGTCAGGAAATCAGCAGACATGTGAAAGTCTGCAGTTAGGGAACTCTCCAAGTTACTGAGGAGTAATGACATCAGTTTGAGGACTAAGGAGCATTTGATCGAGGTCATGGTCTATCTGATCACTTGCTTTGCATTAGAGAGCTGGAGAATGAATAAAGATAACAGAAGAATTGATGCCTGTGAGCTGTGATGTTGGAGAAGAGTGATGAACATCACATGCATGGCTAAAAGAACAGACAAATATGTCTTGGAGAGGACTCTTTGGAGGCAAGGATGGTGAGGCTTTGCCTCAAGCTCTTCTGGGATGTTGCTAGGAGGGGCTATTCCTTTATGAGGGACATGGTGCTTGGAAACATGGAGGGTCAGCAAAGGCGAGGATTACCTCGACCAGGTGAATTAATATGGTGACTGCTGCAATGGGCTCTATCTAGTGTGTCAGGAAGTGTGAAGATGGGACAGGATAGGACAGGGTTCAGATCAGTTGTTCATAGGATCACTGTGGGTCATGCTCAACTTGATGACACTTAACAACAACAATGAAAAAAAAAATCACTCCTGTTGAGTCAGAAGCAACTCATAGCTAATTCTTCCCACGGTTTCCAGGGCTGTAAAGGGCACGGCAGGAGATGGCCCATCTTTCAGAAACTGCGATGATAAGATAGAAATTCGTCTAGAATCTGGTCTCTCATTTGTGGACAGTCTCTCATCCTCCATCCTCAGTCATTTAACTCTCTGAATGTCCTGGTTTTCACAACTGAAGCTTCAGCACGCCATTCCCCAGCTTAGGGCAGCTAATGTGCAACATACAGCATGGATTTAAACTGTGCTGGAGATTACACTTATGATCCTAGTCAGGGAAACGTTTTAATGGCAATGCATAAATATGAGTATTTTGAATAAGTGTAAGCACGGAGTTTATTCATTCACACACGAGTAAGTAAACCAGCACTGAGCTGTCTCACCCATATCTGACAATGACAGACTGTCACGGGAAAGACATACAGTTAATGTGCTTTTTATGTCACTCAGGAGCATCAAATCATTAGTACATTGGAAGTGGAAAATTGTTCTAGGAGCTACTTTCTTTCAACATGTTCTTATGAATTCACTTCAATGTCTTTGTGAGTGTCCATACAGCAGGTTATCTCGTTAGCTCATGCTTGGGGTTGGTTGTGTGTGGGTGGGGGGCAGGGAGAAGGGCCTTGGACAACAATTTACCAGAATGTGAAGAAGGGTTTACAAAAGCAGACAGACTCAACCTCAATGATGATTTAAAAACAGGTGTGTGCCACCTACTGGTAGGTTACCGGGCTACCAGCTTGGTATGCTCTCATGTAACCATTGCCCTCAAGTCCCAGTGACTCCTAACTGAACCTCCAGGGGGTTTATAGATGCTGTAAATCCCCCAGAGGAGACTGCCCATCTTTCTCCCATGAAGCTGCTGATTGATTTGAACTGTGAGAGTGACACCACCTTGAGGTTAGCAGTAAAACTAGGGACCCTGCCACAGTTGTTGTTTGCCATCAAGTTCATAGCTGACTCTACAGTGGGTTTCCAGGAACAATAAATCACATGGGGAAAAAACTGCCCATCAGTCTCCCACGGAGCATCTAGTGGATTTGAACAACATACCTTTGAGATTGCTATGCAGCTTCTTATCACTAGGCAACTAGAACACTCTTTTACTCTGCTGTTGTAATTGTTGTGTACTGCTGAGTCAGAGTCACTCCCTAGTGGGTTTTTCAGAGACAGGTGATCACATGGGAGGAAATTGCCTATCCTTCTGTCCAGCAGAGCAGCTGGTGAGTTTGAACCATCTTCCTTGGAGATTGCAAAGGAGCTTAGGAGCTTTTTACCACTAGACCACTAACACTCCCTATTATGCTACTACAGCTCCATAAAATGAGAATAGGTCTATTAAAATTTAGGTATTATGT
>NW_006400120.1:335230-336019 GCF_000299155.1 Elephantulus edwardii
CTGGTTTCACATTTTCCAGGATGAACTTGTTTGTTCTCCTAGTAGTCCATGGAATATTCAATATTATTCTCCAGCACAACAACTCAACGACATCAATTCTTCTATCATACTTAGTAATTGCCCAACTTTCTAATGCATAGAAAGTAATTGCACTGATAATTATATTTAATAGTGACACACACATACATGTGCGTACACCTGAGGATCAAAAGTTCAAAACCATGATGATTTTACAACAGAACTTTCCTTATGAGACAAGGAAGTGGGAAAACAAATCAAAATCATTGGCTTTTAGAGGGCCGTTGCTGCTTCTGAGAAAACTGACATTGAATACTATGTGCATGCAAGTTCTAAATGTTGCAAACTGCAGTGTGTCATAGGCTTGAGATCTAGTGGAAACCTCTCTAGAGCCTACTTTGAGTGTTGCCCTCAGTTGATGATGGTGAAGCCCAAAGAAATTGGGCTTGCTGCTAATTTGTAGGCAAAGTAGGGCTAGAAATCAGATCTCTTGACTCTCAGATGAGAGCCATTTCCACTCTCCTAAGCTGCCTATTTCTGCATTTTAAGGGAGAACTCAGAGAAAGAGACTCTGCCCCTCACTAGCAGTGATAACCTGGAATGCCTTTGGGAACAAACAGAAAAGCAAAACTAGGTATATTACCCACACAGGGCAATCAGCTTAACTGGGCAAACATTCTGGTGTTGAACAGCAGCTTCTTCTTCTTCTTCTTCTTCTTCTTCTTCTTCTTCTTCTTCTTCTTCTTCTTCTTCTTCTTCTTCTTCTTCTTC
>NW_006400120.1:337729-339581 GCF_000299155.1 Elephantulus edwardii
TTGCACAATAATTGGGATAAAAAGGGTAGGTATGTCAGAGACAGTGAGTTAGCTCAGGATAGAGTAAGACTCAGAGCTATTGTGCATAGGGTCACTATGAGTCACAAGTCACTCTATGGCACATAACAACAATAAGGCATTTGACAGTGTGGATCACAATAAATTACTGATAACATTGAAAAGAATCAGAATTCTAAAACACTTACTTGTGCTCATGCAGAACCCTTACATAAACCAGGAAGCAGTTATATGAACAGAACAAGTGAATACTGAATAGTTTAAAATCAGGAAAAGTATGGTTTGTATGCTTTCTGCATACCTATTTTATATGTTTGCCAAGCAAATAATCTGAAAGATTGGGCTGTATGAAGAATGTGGCATCAGGATTGGAGGAAGATGGATCAAAAACCTTTCTTATGACACAAATTGAGATTGTCAAGCATGAAGAAGACTTGAAATCTTTATGGAAGAAGGTAAAAGGCTATAGCCTTTATTATGGATGTCATCTTAACACCCAAATCCAAAAACTCTCACAAATGGATTAATAGGGTTGAAGTTATCAAGGATTTAATTTTGCTTAGATTCTCTATCACTACCCATGGAAACAATAGTAAAAATATTAGAAGACATACTGCATTGGGTAAATTGATGATTAGGCATCTTTTGGAAGTGCTAAAGAGCAATGTGTCCGTGGCCTTTGATCCAAGCCATGGTATTTCAACTGCTTCACATGCATGTGAAAATTGAACAATGGTGAATAAGGAAGAATGAAGAAGAACTGATGCCTTTGAGTTGTAGTGTTTGTGAAGAGTACTGAATGTCCCATGGACTGCCAAAAAGAACAAACAAATGTGTCTTCGAAAAAGTGTAACCGGGGTACTCCTTAGAGGTAAGGGTGTGAAAGAGAGCAAGACCCTCAAAGAAGTGGACTGACACAGTGACAGTAGCAATGGGTTAGAACAAGGCAGAGATTATAAAGATGATGCTATTCATAGGGTTGCAATGAGCTGTAGTCAACTTGATGACACCTAACAAAGGACGTCTGAAAGTAGCCCTGATGGCACAGTGGTTAAGTGCTCAGCTGACAGTTCAAACCCACCACCTTGTCCACAGGAAAAAAAATGTGACAGTCAGCTTCTATAAAGATTACTGTGGTTGTTGTGTAGCAGCAAGTAGAACTGACCCACAGCTGACCCTTCTGGGGATTTTCAGAGGCAGTGAATCATATGGGGGAAGACAGCCCATCTTTCTCCCATGGAGCAGGTGGTAGATTTGAACTGTGTGCCTTTGGGTTAGTAGTGCTATTCCTTACCACTAAGCCACCAGCTCACCTTGAAAACCCTGCGGGACAATTCTATTCTCTCCTACAGGGCAGCTATGAATTAGAATTACTTGTCAGCAACGATCAATGGTAGTAGTAGAAAGACATGAAAAAATATTTTTGGAGAAAAACCTGTAATTTTACTCTGTAAATCAAGGTTTTAATGATCAGTTAAAAACCAAACTCATTAACATAATTTTAAAAGCTGGATATTTTTGTACACTGTGTAATTTCCTGAATGGCCAAAATGCAGTTGATGTAAATTACAGTAATATAAATTTACCCTTGACAATTTTTCCACTGAGGAATTAACAAGGCACATATTTTTTTAAAAAACCATGCTGTACCTTACCTGGCCATTTCACACAAGTACCTTTCCCCAAGCCACTTTTCCATCAGTTTATATACATCCACCACCTTTGTGACTAGATCTTCAAGAGCGGACAATGCTTTTGTCTTTATCAGTCCAAGGCGAAACTGTGTGGCAATCTCTGTGTGGAGAGAGAAACAAAGTTTATTATAAAATAATAT
>NW_006400120.1:339681-341889 GCF_000299155.1 Elephantulus edwardii
TTGAAAATATTTTAGATGGATGAATTTTCTGCTGAACTGAAGTTCATTTCACACTGATTATGTTTGAATGTTCGAAGCCCTAGGTGCCCATTTACTCTACAACACAGAGACAGGCATATTGCTATTGTCACTGGATACCATTTTCAGTAGTTTCCAACCCACAGCAACTCCATGTACAAGAGAATGAAATACTTGCCAATCCTCATAATTTCTCTGTAGCCTACTGTTGCACTCTTTGCACCAATTCCGTTTGTTGCTGGTCTCCCTCTTTTTTATTAGTTTTCTCCTTCACTAAAGTGTGAAGTCCTTTTCCAACAACTGGTCTTCCTGACTGTGGTACAATTGGTTGATTGTGTAAAATGACTTTCGTAGGCCATTGCTTTTGATTCTTGACCCTCAGCTGGGCAGGAACATGTAGAGTGTGGAAACTATCAATATCATGTTGGGACTGGCTAATTTTGACATCATGCCAGGTTTAAAATAAGCAGGATTAGCATCAGAAGATGGGAAATTCATTATCAATAAGGAAGAAGCAGCAGAGAACACAGTATGCATCCCTTGGGGTGAGATATTCTTTCACATCTCGGACTGACATCTAGATGAAGGCAGCAGCCGCAGGAGCAGTAGAGAATTTGCAGTCGAGGTGAGACAGAGTTGACTTGAGACTGTGACCCCATAGAACCAGGGCCAGGAGCCTTCAGCCAACCTTGCCAAAGGACTTGGAGTGGGGGGTAGACATAATTAGCAGGACTAATGTGACACTAACCTACAATGTGAGGCCAAAGGTCAATGGGCTTGGAGAAGCTTGAGAAGCTGTCCTGACTGAAGAATTGCATTCTGTTTCCAATCTGAATTGTAGTCTCTTAACTTTGCTAATAAGTCCCATGCCTGTGAGCGTGGTTCTGTGAGTTCTGTGTGGCCACTGCAGTAGATTAGCAGACCCAGTTGCAAAACACTGAGAGCCCTGGGCAGGATGACTGGGTTTGACAGGAGAGTGGGGAACACGTCTGACCTCCTAGGATTGATTTTATGCTGTGGGTGTTGTTTATGGGGCTGCTTTCCACTATGGAACTTTTGCTGTTAGGTGTTGTTGGGTTAAACATGACTCATAGTGAACCTGTGGACAACAGGTCTGAATCCTGTCCTATCTTGTGCCCACTTCACAGTCTCGGATATCCTTGAGACCATTGCTGTAATCACTGTATCAATCCACCTCGTTTAGGGTCTTCCACTCTTTTGCCCTCCCTCCACCGTTCTAAGCATGATGTCCCTCTCCAAGGAGTAACATTTCCTAGAAACATGCCCAGAGTATGCAAGTTGAAGCTGTGCCATACTTGCCTCTAGGGAACACTACGGCTTCACTTTCTCCAAGACCTATCTGTTCTTTTTGCAATTCATGAAATATCAGTACTCTCTGCCAACACCACAGTTCAAAGGCCCTCATGCAGGTTGTATTCTTTTCACACATGTTCAAAGCATGTGAGATAAAGTCTTGTCATTTCTACCTTTAAAGAAACATTCTCAAAATCTCAAAAGAGATTTGTTCTCTTATTCTAAAAATCCACAGGATATTATTCTTTGCTAACATCATGATTTGAAGGAATCCATTTTTTGGTCTTCCTTTTCCATTTTCTAGCTTTCAAATGCCTATAAGTCAGGCTCACATTGGTCCTTAAAGTGACCTATTTGCTTTTGAACAAGTTAAAGGAGTCATTTCTATATTTACCCTATGCAATAGGTCATTTCTTATTTCTTGACTGTGGCTTCCATGAGCATTGAGTGTGAATTCAAGTACAATGGAATCTTTGACAACTCAAATATTTTCTTTCTCATGATACTGCTTTTGGTCCAATTGTGAATATTGTATTTCATTGTGTTGATGTGTAATCCACACTGAAGGCTACAGTCTTTGGTCTTCATCAGTAAGGGCCTCAAGTCTACTTAGGGTATAGTAAGAAAGGTTGTATTATTTGTATATTATAGGTTATCAATAAGTCCTTTTTTCAACCCTGACACCACATCCTTCTTCAGAGTCTAGCTTTTTCCTGCCTTCTGAGATTTGCTTTTAGGGAAGTTCTGCCCTTTTGGTCTTTCATGATTCATTGTTTTGAGGAGTGCTTTTGTTGTTGTTGTTGTTGGGTGTTATTGTTTAGTACTCTTAATACCAGCAGTCAGGAAATCAAAAGACAAATTTCACTGGAAAAATCT
>NW_006400120.1:342439-343554 GCF_000299155.1 Elephantulus edwardii
CAGGTGACTCAACCAACAACACATTCTATGAGGTTTGGAAGCAGGAGTGGCATCCACTTCCTAACCAATATGCCTCCAGAAACTCTATGAACTTTGATAAATATCAACAGTTGTAGAGGGGCTTTAGGCCTTTTCTTCATAGGGTCGCTATGAGTCATACTTAACTTGAAGGCAATCAACAAGAATAACTGTTCACCTTACAGACCTATTGTTTGGCAGAAAGGTGGTATAAGTTTCACAAATCTCTAGCAGACCAGTAATTCTGCTCTTTTTTATGAATTTAAATTTTGAAATCTGCCTGAGAAGAAGTGCATCCAGAACTCTCCTTATACTGTGGGTGAGATTTCAGGAAGGGCCAGTCTCTAAAGGACATCAGATTTAGAAAAGCAGAGTTAGTGGAAAATTGAATAACCCTCTAGGAAGCAAACTGACACAGTGGCTGGAATAATGGGTTTAAATACAACAGAGTTTGTGAAAATGGTGCTGCTGCAACTGTTGTTATTGTTGACTGAAGTCAAGTCAAGCACAACCCAAAGTGACCCTATGAACAAAAGGCCTGAAGTCATTCTATAACTATCTACAGGAAGTGGATGCCACTCTTTTGGTATAATGTTCTGTTGTACATATGGGGACTGTGAGTTGGAGCCAACTCAATGGCTTCTAACAACAAGAAGTAAGTCAAGGGGCCTCAGGTTACCTAATGCTATATCTGTTATGGTTATTTAGTATATTGACCATGATTCCTTTTCAATTGGGACATTGTGCACAAATTTCTGAAATTCCCAAACTTAATTTTGAATGACATTACAAATACAACTGGAATATAAATATATAGGGGGATATATCTTAGAACCATTGCGGTCTACAGAGAAGGACATTATACATCCACCACTGCCTCTTCTATGACATCTACTTCTAAGGTTCTAGTCTCAGAACTTTTTCTATTTTAGTCAGGATTTTCCTAATAAAAGGCCCACATTCTTTTTCTTCTTGTTACTGTATGCTTTCAGGTGAGAGGTGACCCATAGCTGACCTTCCAGTTGGTTTTCAGAGGCAATAAATCACATGGGAGGAGAGAGTCCATTCTTCTCCCACAGATGAGCTGGTGGATTTGA
>NW_006400120.1:350456-351297 GCF_000299155.1 Elephantulus edwardii
GGATTTGATTCTTAGAAGATCCCATTCATCTATTTTATCTTCTCCTGGTTGTTTGTAGGTTTTTCAGGATACTTGGAAGACTGTTTATGTTGTGGATTAGGATTTGTAGCATTCTTCCAAGCTTTTCTTTAATGAAGCTTATACAGGACAGCTTAGTCCCAGCCAAACTTATTCTTAGGATGATTTTGAAATTCAGATGGAATAGATTCAAGATCATATTTTGGTTCTTGTGGGATTGTTTTATTATTCATCCTCAATTTGAACTTGCACATTAATTAATTGATGGTATGATCCACAGCCTACCCTGAACTAGTTTTAACTGCCAATATTGAGCTTCTCCAACGGTTCCTTCCATGGTTGTAGTCAATCTGATTCCTGCACAGCTCATCATGTGAAGTCCATGTGTAAAACTGCCATTTGTGCCTTTTAAAAGATATTTGCAATGATTGAATAATTGAAGATAAAAAATTCAGTCATTCTATTTTCCAGCCTCATTTCTATCATCAAGCCATATTTCCAATTGCTATTCTTTCTTTACCTGATGGGCTGCATAGGAATCAGATTGACTACATTTGTGGAAGAAATCATTGAAAAAGCTCAATATCAGGAGTCAAAACTAGACCAGGAACAGACTGTGAGTCAGACTATCAATTACTCATATGCAAGTTCAAATTCAGGCAGAAGAAAATGAAATTAAGTCCACAGGAACCATGCACGATATGATCTTTAATCAATTCCATTGAAATTTCATGATCATCTGAAGAACAGGTTTGAGGAACTAAATATCAATGATTGAAGACCAGGTGAGTTGTGGGATGATATCAAGGTATCATTCATGAAG
>NW_006400120.1:352225-367364 GCF_000299155.1 Elephantulus edwardii
TGTGTGGATCATGACATGTTGTGGCTGACATTGAGAAGAATGAAAATGTCAGAGCACTTATTTGTGCTCATGGGGAACCTACACCTCATTCAGAAGGCTATTGTGCAAACAGAGTAGAGGAGCACTGCATGGTTTAGAATTGGGAAGGGAGTGTGCCAGGGTTGTATTCTCTCTCCATACCTATTCAACCTGTATGCTGAGCAAATTATCCAAGAAGCTGGAGTCTGAGGAGTGTGGCATTAAAATTGGTGGGAGACTCATCAATAACCTGAGTTATGCATATGACACAACATTGCTTGCTGAAAGTGAGAAGGACTTGAAACACTTATTGCAGAAGATCAAGGAATAGAACTTTTAGTATGGGTTATATCTCAATGTCAGTAATAAAAAAATTCTTACTAAAAAAATTCTTACAGTGGACCAATAGGCACTGTCATGATGGATGGAGAGGAAATTGAAACTCAACTTTATTTTGCTTGGATCCACAATTAACACTCTTAGTATGAGCAGTCAGGAAATAAGGAGATGCATTGCACTGGAAAAATATGCAGTTACAGACCTTACCAAATATTGAGGAGTAGTGATGTTACTTTGAAGAGTAAGGTGCATCTGACTCGGGTCATAATCTTTCCAATTACTAGCTATGCATCTGAGAGTGGAATAATGAATAAGGATGACAGAGTAAGAATTGACACCTTTGAGCTGTGATGTTGGAGAAGAGCACTAAACATTCCATGGATGGCCAAGGAAATGAATAGTTAGTCTTAGAGAGGGTGCAGCCAGAGTGCTCTTTGGAGTCAAGAAAGATGAGGCTTCACCTCACACACTTTGGATATATTGCTAAGAGGTGCTATTCCTTGGAGAGGGATATGATGCTGGGAAAGGTGGAGGGTCAGGAAAGGAGAGGAAGACCCTCAACCAGGTGGATTGACACGATGACTGCTGTAGTGGACCATTGTATGTCAGGAAGTGTGAAGATGGTACTGGATAGAAGAGGGTTCAGATATTTTGTTCATAAGGTCGGTATGAGTTGTGCTCAACTTGATGGAACACACAACAACAACAACATTCCTTCTTCACTGTTTCCAGCTTGCATTCCAGTCACCAACTAGTCTTGATGGCATGTTTGGTTAATTTTGGACTGCAAGATTTGGTAAAAATTTCAATTTCTTCCTCTTTGGCTCTAGAGTAAGAACTGTATATTTGATTAATAGTTTTAATAACAAGTCTTCCTTGTATGCATATAGATAATATCACTCACAACATTGAATTTTAAGATAGAACTTGAAATTGACTTTTTGCCCATTATTAATTTGACACTATTCTTCGTCTGGGTTTCATTCCCAGTATAGTATACCATTTGATTATCTGATTCAAAGTAGCCAAAACTAGTCCATCTTATTTCATTAATACCTAGAACATCAGTGTTCATGTGTCCTATTTCATTGTTGACAATTTTCAGTTTTCCAAGCTTCAAGCTACATACAATCCATTTTCCAATTATTAAAGGACTTTGGCCACTATTTTTCCTATTTTCAATTGACTTCCAAACTGAGCTTTACCACTTCATAACTCAATGCAGGATCAGCAGGTGCTGAAAATTCAAAGAGTGATGGGGCTTGGCTGGGTGCGTAGGACAGAGGTCTTGGCTGGTACACCTACAGCTCCTCTGCTGGTTTCCACGTCAACTATTTTCTTCCTTCTCCTAAGTGTAGCAAATTACAGCACAGGAGGTAAATTAGTCTCTTGAGTCAGGCTGGATGGATCCCCTTCTGTTATCATCCTTGTGTCATCTTGGGGAAATCACCTAACCTCTCTGAGTGCAGAGAATTTCTTTAATTTACCAGGCTTTGGATTAAATGCAATACTGAGTATAAGGCCATAACTTTCCCAAGACTCTGGCCCTGTGGAAAATGCTTTGGGAAAACTAATTACCATTGTTATTCCAGTATTCTTAGTTGGGTTGATGAGAAGGCAGGAATGCTTACTCACTGGGAAGTTCCAGAGATCGACCATCCTATAAATACCATAAAAGGTGCTCAGAGGAAAACAGGGTGATGGTCTTCTTGATTTAATTAACAATCAGTTTTGGACCAAGACCTTCTTGTTTAAACAAATTAGGATTCAATGGGTAGGCCTTTGTGATTAAAAGTTGGTTGGGCCTGAGTGCCTATTACTGCAGGCCAGAGGGTTTATTGTGAATACTGATTTACTATTAGAATTACAAACTAAATTGTTAAGTTTGTTATGTTTGACAAGAACATTGTTCCAGTTGATACAGTACTTGTCTGTCAGTTTGCTGTACAGAGATAACTTGTGGGTTGCTGTGATACTGAAACTACACCACTGGTGTGTGGGTTACCTGTGGTGGACAGGTTTTAGTAGAGCTCCCAGATTAAGACAGACTGGAAAGCAGGATTGGCTATTCACTTTTTAAATAACAGGCCTTTGAAAACCCTATGAACAGTAGAGTTGTTGTTGTTGAATGCCTTCGAGTTGAGCATGACTCATAGTGACCCTATGAACAAAAGGCCTTAAGGCTTTCCATAACTATTAACATTTATAAAAGTTCATAGAGTTTTCAAGAGGCATGTTGTTTAGGAAGTGAGTGGATGCCACTCCTGCTCTGCTTCCAAATGAACAGTAGAGAGCTCCCTATAAAACCACTTAATTTAGAATCACATCAATTCCTTAAGATTTTCTTTCTATTTCTAATCTTTTTTATTTTAATTCCTGATGCTACTTTTTTAAGTTCTTTCCAAATTCTCAGGTCCCTTTTTGAGATCCTGACAGACAAACTGCTACTGTGATTAGGGGTGCCAATGGGTCTGATTGTGCTGCTGGTGCAGGACCGGGCAGTTTTTCCTTCTGTTTGCATAGTGTTACCATGAATCAGAGCTGACCTGACAACACCTAACAACAACAACAACAACAACATCAACATATCTGACATCTGTCAAATCTGTGGTTTGTTCCATATAATCAAAAAAAACCAGCTACATGTTCTACTTTTCTCTCTGTTTGCTTTGTGATCTACAGATGGTTTGAGGACACATTGGTGTGCACTATTTTCCTATTCACGTTCTACTGAAAAACCATCATCTTAATTCTTTCCAATTTACCTTCAAACTGCAAAGCAGCAAGATGTTCTTCCTTTATCTTGAGTTTCAGCTCATTTTTCCTTTGCATCTCAGCGATTTCCTCTGGGGTGGCTAGTACAGGTGATGATTCTGCTACAGGTGGTGATTTACCTGAAAGGGCAACAAACATGCTGAGCAAACGAGCAAACACATACATGCTCACACACACAACACTTGGACAAAATGAATATGGAGCTTATTGCTGTTGTTGGTAGGTGCTGTCAAGTAAACACAATTCATAGCAACCATATAAAACTTGTCCTATTCAGTGCCATCCTCATCTCTGACACACATCATCACATTGCTGCAGCCATTAATGCCATTGAGGGTCTTCCTCTCTTTTATTGACCCTCTACCTTTCCAAGGGGATGCACAAGGACTTGACTCTCCCAATGATGCGCCCAAAGTATGTGAAAGGAAGCATCGCCAACTTTGTCTATAAAGAGCACTCTTCTGGCTGCACTTTCCTCTAGGGTTTTAGAAACCCGTAAGTGATGTAATCTTGATAGTTATAACTAGCTTGAGCTCCTCCTTCTGGTGTCTATGTTGGACTCATTTATTTTTTTTAAATCCCATTTGTACAATTCCGTGGAGGCATGAGTTATGCAGTAAGTACAGAAATGGAGATGCAATTAGCCAGAAGATGACTTGATTTCCAGATTGTCACTGAGAAAAGGTGATCCTCTGTTGGATTTTGAAGGCTGTGAATCTTTACAGGAGATTACCTCATCCTTTTTCTGACAAGTGTCTGGGAGATTCGAATACTAATCTTTTGATTAGTAAAGAAACATACACGGCATAACAATCTCAGAAAGATGTGGCAGAAAATAGCAACCTAAAATCCATGTAATTATGGCTAATTAGTGCTTAATTATAAAAGGGATCTCTGGTGACTGAGTGATAAGAAGCTGCCCTGACAACCCAAAGGCAAGTAGTTCAAATTCATTAGCTGCTCTAATCCACTAGCTTCTCCTTGGGAGAAAAATTGGCAGCCTCTTTCAATATGATTCACTGCTTTTGAAAACTTGCTGGAGATTCAGCAATGAGTTGGTTCTGAGTTGGCGACACAACAACAATAACAAGGTTTAAATATAAACATAAAAATTTTAGTGATTGTACAAGATAAGTAGAAAACAAGGATTTGTAAATATATGTCTAAAGATGTAGACTGGGAGACAGCAGTGTAATGTTAGTTGTGAGTGCTAATTTATATAATTCCGCCTAGTTAAACAGCCTACAGCACATGGTATTCCCAGGCCCAACCCTGGTTAGTTTCCATGGTCAGATGTGTTCAGTATGTGATGGCCAGGAAATTTGGAGGACAGTTGTCTGGCCAATGGTTTGGGAAAGGTACGTATTTGTTCCAGTTCCTAAGAAAGGTGATCCAACAGAACGTGGAAAGTATGTAAGCAATTTCATTAATGCCGCATACAAGGAAAACACTGACGATGATCATTCAAAAATGGATGGAATAGTACATAGAGAGGAAACTGCCAGAAGTTCAAACAAGATTTAGAAGCAGCCGTGGCACCAGGGATATCATTGCTGATGTCAGATGCATTCTGGCTGAAAGTAAAGAATACCAGAAGAATGCCTATCTATGCTTCATTGACTATGAAAAGCATTTGACTGTGTGGATCACAATAAGTATGGCTAACATTGAGAAAAATGGGAATCCCAGAGTACTTAATTGTGTTTATCTGAAACCTACACTTGGACCAAGAGGCTGTTTTGAGAAGAGCACAGGGGAACACTGTATGGTTTAAAAGGAAGAAGAGTGCATCAGGGTTGTTTTCTGTCTCCATTCCTATTCAATCTGTATGCTGAGCAAATTATTTGAGAATATGGACTCTATGAAGAAGGATGTGGCATCAAGATCAGAGGAAGACTAATCAATAATCTATTATACAGATGAGAAAATATTGCTTGCTGAAAGTGAGGAGAACTTGAAGCACTTGTAGAGTGCTTAGAGAAATATAGCCCTCAATATAGATTGTATCTCAGTATCAAGAAAACAAAGATTCTTACCACTGGATCAATAGGCATCATCCTGATAAATGGAGAAAAGAATGATACTGTCAACAACTTCATCTTACTCGGAACCACAATCAACACCCTTACCAGAAGTCAGGAAATCAGCAGTTGGATTGCACTGGTAAAACCTGCAATCAGGAACCTTTCCAATTTATGACAGCAATGACGACAGTTTGAGTACTACGGTGTGTCTGATTCAGACCATGGTTTTTCTGATCACTTGCTATGAATCTAAGAGCTGGAAAATAAATAAGGATGACAGAAGAATAATTGACACCTTTGAGCCATGGTATTGGAGAAGAGTACAGAACATCCCATGGACTGCCAAAAGAACAACTCACTATGTCTTTGAGAAAGTATAGCCAGAGTGTTCTTTGGAGGCAAAGATGATAAAGCTTCACTTTATACACTTTGAACCTGCGATTGGAGAGGGTATTCCTTGGGGAGGGACATGTTTCTTGGAGGGTCAGCAAAGGAGAGGAAGACCTTCAACTAGGTAGATTGACCCAGTGACTACTGCAATGGGCTCAAGTGTTTCAGGAAGTGTGAAGATGGCATAGGATAACAGGGTTCAGATCTATTTTTCATAGGGTAGCTATGGATTGTACTCCACTTAATGGAACCTAACAACAACAACTTCATTAAAAAATTCTTTAGCATCTGGCTTCAGTGTATTTATTACCTTCTGGAGAAATTAATGTAAACAAAGGAATTGTGATAGATATATTATTCGAAATCATTAACGTATGTACATGTTATAGAGGAAAGAGTTTAATTTATCTGGATTTATGTTTTATCAACTGTAAAATTAAGGAATTGCTTCTGACTAGTTATTTCACAGGGAGTTTTGATGGCTTTGTGTTAAGGACTTGTGCTGCCAACCCAAAGACATGCATTTGGAATTCACCAGCTGCTGTGCAGAAGGAAGAGGGGCAGTCACCTCCCATGCAATTTACTGCCTCTGAAAACCTATTGAAGGGCCAGCTAGGAGTTAGTTCTGCCTCAACAAGACTTATCAACAAGAAGTTATTCTACTAAAGTAGACTGAAGCGTTTCCCTCCAACGTACTTATTTTCTTTGTTGTTATCCTCTGAGATAGACTGAAGAGGCACATTCTTTACTGATGTTCTACTCTTCTTTCAAGTGTTACTAAATCTCATGTTTTCTGCCATGTTTTAGTGCTCTGTTTTGCCAGCTCCTATGAGTATTACTTTGTTACTTCTACATACTCTACATGGGAAGCATTTCCCTGTGCTTTCAAATAGAAGACGACGTTGCCTCCAAAATACCTGTAACTTCCTTATCAAAGAACAAGAATTATTGAGCATTTGGCCCTGCAGCTAGATAAATGAATAGAAACTGTGTTAGCTATTTTTGTTTGGCAAGAAGCCGCACTGCAATCCCTAAACCATGCAGTTTGAGGCCACCAGATGTTCCATGGGACAAGGATGGCCAATCTCCTCCTATGCAATTAACAGCCTCTGAAAACCTGCCGGAAGGTCAGTTATGGGTCAGTTCTGACTCTATGGTACTCAACAACAACAATAACAATAAGAAGTTGGTTTTTAGGTAGAAATAGTCCTGGGGTGGTGTAAATGCCTAGACTGTTAAGTGAAAGCGTAGAAGTTCAAGTCCACTCAGGTGAAATTAATGGGTGAAAAATAATTTCTGAAAAAAATCAGTCATTGAAAGCCCTATAAAACACATTTCTACTCGGACATGGGTCACAATAAACTCTTGGAATGGACTTGTGGGCCATTGATGATGATGTAATTGGCATCTATAGGGGTAGCTCACATAGCTGACTCCTTATGAACATGCACAATTGATTAATAGAAGTCTTTTCCTCTATCGTGCCTCAGGCCACTTGTAAAACGTAAACATTCAGAAGGGAGTGGAATTCTTATGATTGAATTGTTTTAAGATTAACAGGAGGTCTCCTCTAACCTGAGTTTTCTTTTTACTTTATATTCTATGATGGCCTGCAGGCAAAGATTTAGGTGGGATGCCTCTCAGAGAAGGGAGTACAAAAGTACAAGCAATTGGCTTTTAAACTTCTCTGGTATATTAAAGCAAGTTAAGGCATCTCCTTACCGTACAATCTTCCAGTTTATATAGTCTCACTTTTGTTGTTCTTTGTACCATAGAGTCATAACTGGCCCACAGCTGACCTGCCGGATGGGTTTTCAGAGGCGGTTAATCTCATGGGAGGAGATTGCCCATCCTTCTCCTGCGGAGCTGCTGGTGGCCTCGAACCACGTGCCTTCAAGATTGCAGCACAGCTTCTTGCCACTAAACCGTCTGAACTCTGGAGTCTCACATTAGCAGTTCCCCTCTGTGATTTGCTACCTTCGAAAACACACTATGATCAGCTATGAGTTAGTTGTGACGCGAGGACCTGCAACAACAAACAACATACTGTCTTTGAGGATTATTCCACCTAAATACTCTGGATATTTGGATAAATAAATTGGATGGCATTGACATACAATGTAATTTTCTAACTAACACCCACAGGCTTACAGAAACCTGAGTCCTTTTAAGCCAGGACTTTGAATGGATTTGAGCTAGTTCAATCACGGTCTATACAGTAACACTAGAACAGATTCAAATGTGTAGAATGTGATTATTCTGCACCAATAAAGGAAATGGGGGAAATGGCACATGGAAGCCAAGGAGAAGCATTGAGATCTCTTCTGGGTGCCTGCTATGAGTTCTGGACTGCTGCCAGGACTGTGAAGCATGCCACACATTCAAAGGACATCCTTAGCCACCATCTTTGAGCAGGGCATTATCACTTCTGACTCTGCCTGTCAAGAGATTTGGTTGCTATGCAATAGACATAGTGGTCTTTGGATTAAGTGTCCAAGAGGCCATCAATCCGTAATTTTTCTCTTTCTAGTAATTCACATTTTATAAAACTAAGAGCAAGGGAACACTGCATAGTTCAAAATTGGGAAGGGCGTATGCCAGGGATGCGTCCTAACTCCATACCTTTTCAACCTGTATGCAGAACAGATCATCCAGGAGGCTAGGCTCTATGAGGAGAAATGTGGGGTCAAGATTGGTGGAAGATCTATCAACAATCTGCGTTATGCCGATGACACAACCCCGCTTGCTGAAACTGAGGAGGACCTCATGCACTTGCTGCAGAAGGTCAAGGACTGCAGTCCCCAATATGGATTGAGGCTCAATGTCAAGAAGACAAAGATTCTCACCACTGGACCAATTGGCAGCATCAGGATGGATGGTGAAGAGATTGAGATTGTACACAGCTTTAGTTTGCTTGGCTCCACAGTCAACACTCTTGGCACCAGTAGCCAGGAACTTAAAAGGCATATTGCCATGGGAAAGTCTGCTGTTAGGGACCTCTCCAGAGTACTGAAGAGCAATGATGTCTCTCTGGAAACTAAGGTGTGTCTGATACAGGCCATGGTCTTTGCAATCACTTGATATGCATCAGAGATTTGGACAATGACCAAGGAGGATAGAAGGATAATTGATGTCTTTTGAGCTGTGGTGCTGGAGAAGAGTATTGAGAGTACCATGGACTGCTAGGAAAACAAATAGATTCATGCTGGAGAGGGTTAAACTGGGTGGCTCCTTGGAGGCAAGGATTCTGAGGCTCCATCTAATATACTTTGGACATGTTGTAAGGAGAGACCGGTCCTTGGAGAAGGACATCATGCTTCGGAGGAGGGAGGGATGGCGCAGGAGGGGAAGACCCTCTATGAGGTGGATTGATTCAGTGACTGGGATAATCGGGATGGGAGTGTCAGAGACAGTGCGATTGGCACAGGACAGAGCAGAGTTTAGGGCTGTTGTACATAGGGTCGCTATGAGTTGCAGGCGAATTGACAGCACATAACAAGTCCATTCCCTGATTTCAAATCTAATAAACCATATTCTAGTGGCATAGGGATCCATATACTTGACTAAGTGTTTTCTACCAAGAAGAGCTTAAAACATCCAGAGTTGTGGATGCCAAAATCAGGAATACCTTTAGCCTTTTTCTCTGCTTTTTGCTTCTTGGGCTCCTTTTTGGCTTTTTTGTTGACACCAGCCTGAGTAGGTTTGTCTCTTAGATCTACTGGCTGCATTTCTTTTTCTTCCTCCATGACTCTCTGGTGAACTTCAGCAGCTACCTGGTTATGTAATAGCAAAATATCAATTAGTGTAGCATTTATGAGATAAGATAGCCATTTGAGTTTATCATCACCAGATCTCATTGAAATTTCATTCCACTGTAAACCTGCCCATGTATTCACTTTCTAACAGAATTCACGCTGTGAGTTTTTAACTTAAATGGAAACCCAACATCAGTTTCCTCACAACCTACTATGTGAAGGCTGCTCACTCTCTCCAACCCTTCCTATAACACACCATTCATTGTACTTCTTTCAGTGTATCATGGCTCCGTGATTAAGTAAACATTCCTGTATTTAAGTCTGTGGACTTACCCTTTATTCTTCTGAGTTCCTGTTATTACTGAGTCTCCAATCATAGGAATTTTGCTAGGTCAGTGTTTCTTAATGTTGGTTGCTGTGGTTTTGTTTTTTTCTTTTGTTTGTTTTTTTAAATTATTTTAAATGATTTTATTTAAATTTTTAATTTAGTTGGAGAAGAGATCTTAACATCCCATGGACAGCCAAGAGAATGAACAGATATGCCTTAGAGAGGCTGCAGTGAAAGTGCTCTTTGGAGGAAAAAATAATGAGGCTTCACCTCACTTACTTTGGGGATATTGCTAGGAGGGGCTATTCCTTGGATAGGGACAGCATACTGGGAAGGGTGGTGGGTCAGCGAAGGAGAAAAAGACCCTTAATTAGGTGGATTGACACAGTGACTGCTGTAATGGGATCTTGTGTGTCAGGAAGTGTAAGGATGGTGCAGGATAGAACAGATCTGTTGTTCAGAGGGTTGCTTTAAGTCATGATTGACTCGATGGCACCTTACAACAGCAACATGGACTTTAGACAATTTCCCCACCTCCTATGAAATTTTAATATAACAGTTACACCATACATTTTACTCCTTATCCATTAACTATATAATCTGACATATCACATTTATGACAACAATAAAATCTGCTATAATTTTATACAAATGCCATATGTCTAGTAATAACTAATGTCAAGGTGTAAGGCAAGAATAATGCTGACTCTGATGATTAAAGTTATGTATCTGTTTGTCTGAGTTATAGCTTAGCTGTTACGTAAAGATTTAATTTGGTAGTTATGTAATGCTATAATTTGGCAGTTACATAATCATCTTCCACTTTGTGTACTGATGTGGTTATTCTCTATTTCATGTCTTTTTTTTTTCTATAATGACCTTGTCTTTGGAACCTAACCATATCGATAAATGAGGAACTATTAGTATATGTTTATATGTTCACAACTGTGCTTCATATATAAAAACATAAAAGTTTTGGGTTATTTCTTTTCTTTCCCCACCAGAACTGACTGCTGAGAATGTATGCTTTATACTGCCTGGGGAGTCTCTAGATGTGTATAAACAGCTAGTCAGTTTTGTTCAATATTTTACTGCACAAATAATGAGGAAATGAGAGCTTATAGGAACTCATATATTGGCATGCTTTCTGTTACCAAATCCAAGGTTAATGATGGGAGAAAAGGATTAGGAGACAGGAGAAGGAAGGTTGTTGGAGGTGAGGAGGGAGATGAAGAAGACAACATCTCAACCCTTAAGAAGAAGCTCACAGTCCTGCAGGTGAAGCACACTAGTCAATCTTGCTTTCTGGAAATTTCTGCCACATTTGCTGCCACTTGGCTCAACCCTTAACCATTTCCAACAGTTCCATTAAAGTTAAGTCTCACCCTACCTTCCAACTGAGATGTGTTCCTCTCCAGAGCTGGACTAGTTCTACGTCTCTGTACTTGTCCTTGCTGTTAGCAATGACAAACAATGCTCATAGAGGATGCCCAGTAAGTGTTTACTGATTGATCAGATGTCTTTCAAAATAATCATATTCTAGTCAATGCACCATCATCTGCTTCAATCTTAGCAGACTCTTGTGGGGAAGGCACAGACAGAAGGTCTTCAGAGAGTAAGCCAGTTTTTAATCAGATGCCTTTTTGATACAAATGGATTTCGTGCTGTCTACTATACATTCAAGTTCTTGGTAAAGCTGGCTTGCTAACATTCGTGGTAAAGCAGACTTGTTAACATTGTCTGCTAAATGTCAAGCAATTCATTTTTTAATCTGTTCTTTGCCAAACACGAGTTGGCAATTTCCTTTAAAATTGGAGCTTTCTATTTTGTAAACAGCTCTGCTGTGGTGACGGTCAGGATGGTAATTATCATCATCTTCATTTTTCTGGGCTCCTTGTCTCTAAGAACGCTGAGTGTCTTTCAAAAAATTAACACATTTCACAGTATGTCCCCAAAACTATCTCCTAACTCTGGAGATAACTTGACATTGTGGGTGTTAAATGTGACTTATTTCTTCCAAATTATTTCATGCCTGCTAATTAGGAGAAGGTCCTGTTAAAATTACAATGGGATGCTAAATGTGTAGCTCTTGGGGAAACTGTTCTGTAGAAGAAAAGTGAGGTTGAAATGCTCTAATTTAAATTGCACTATCTTAGATGGCACTGTTTCCACCCAAATCCCAATTACTGATTTTCTATTATTGTGATTGAGTGACATTTTCCACAGCTAATTGGTTTCATTCTATCATTCATGCACATTTTGTTTTATAATATAAATTACAATATTCACAATATAATCCCACTTTGACTCCTTCCTCCCTGCAATTCTTATCTCTGTTAATCCTTCTGGGCTACCTCTTTCTGCCTTTAATATTTTATCCTTGGGTAAAATGCTGCTTTTTAAAAAAGTTTATTTCATTTAATCATTCATGTACATTTATAACATTAGTTACACTTGATCAATGCCATTTATCACATCACATCAAATCTTCACTCTACTTCCTTTCCTTCGCCCTACCTATCCAGCCACTAATCTCTGCTCACTTCTTTCTCATCTTTTTCAATCCTCCATGTGTGTTTCTGTTTCCTTAGCATTGTGATTTTTTTCAGTCAATCAGTCATGCTATATAGGATGTTATTCTATGGAGGGAATGGGTGACTCTCAAAGGTTATTCTTCACCTTCTAGACCTGCTGTTTGGCTGAAAGTGGAGCCATTGCAGTGAGTTTTGCTCTTGGCTCCATGGGTGACTAAAGGCCATAGTTTCAGAGATTGTATAGGTCTTTTATCAAGCCAGTAAGCCTGTCTTTTTTATGTTTTTGAGTTTTGCTCCACATTTTCCTCAGTCTATCCAGGATCTCCCACCATGATCCCTTTTAAAGTGATCAGCAGTGGCCCTGAAACATCTTAGGAAATCATGTCTGCCTCTTTTGGAACTCAACATTTGTGAAAGTCATGGGACACAAAATCATAAAAATTGATTGTTTTTGTTTTGTGTACCATCTAGTCGGAACCGACCCATAGCTGACTTTGGAGAGTTTTCAAAAGCAGTTAACCACACAGGAGGAGACTGCCCATCCTTTTCATGTGGAGGAGCTGACCTCAAACTGCATGCCTTCGGTATTTGAGTGCAGCTTCTTGCCCCTAGGCCACCAGAGCTGTACAGGATTCATATATAATTATTAGGAATATCATGTAATTGTTGGACTTGACTTCCTGCTATGCTTTCTGTGTGACTTTAAAAAAAAATCTTAAGAAGACTGGGATAATAGCATCTACTTCCTAAATAACATGCCTCCAGAAACTCTATGAACTTTTATAAATGTCGACAGTTGCAGAGGGGCTTCAGGCCTTTTGTTCATAGGGTTGCGATGAGTCGTGTTTGACACGAATGCAATCAACAAGAATACTTAAAATTTAAAAACCATTCTCATATGTTGTTGCTGTTGTTATGTGCCATCGAGTCACCTGCAACTCATAGTGACCCTATGTACAACAGCCCTAAATCCTGCTCTATCCTGTGCCATTCTTATTGTCTCTGACACACCTAACCCTAGTACCTCAGTCACTGAATCAATCTATATCATTGAGGGTCTTCCTTTCCTGTGCTATCTCTCTACCCTCACGCTCTCCAAGACTGGTCCCTCCTTGCAACATGTTCAAAGTATGTCAGACAAAACCTCAGTATTCTTGCCTGACCTAACTGTCTCCAGGACAGTTCTCTTAGCCCTGCATGGTGTATTCAAAACTCTTCTCCAACACACAGCTCAAAGGCATCATTAACTCTCATATAGCTTTTTTATTTGGATTCCTTCACAAAGCAAGTGAGGAAAGAGATACATATTAATGTTGATATAGAAATGAAAGAAGAAATAAAGAAATACAGAAATGAAGATTCAGAAAGCTTAAGTGATTTGTCTACACTCAGCCAAATTAATCAAGATCTGGCACCAGCTAACATTGTGCTGTGTGACATTCTGTTTAATAATATAGTATTTTAAAATGTCACTTTGCTCCAGGTAGTTTTAAATTCAATTGGTAAGATTTGTAGTTTTTCTGGGTAGCATAATCAGTAATAAGAATAACAATTCATCTACTTTGTAGCACTACCAATTTGGTTTCTGTTTTCTAGTTCTTGGCAAAACACATTTAAAAATTCTCAAAATGGATCTTCAAAACAAATATGAAATAATTTCAATAGCTTTATATGAAACAGTGTACATTCTTTGTTTAAAATGTAATTCAGTCAGATATAATTAATAAAAAACACCACATAATAATGAAAACCATTCTCTTTGTAAGCTTTCACTAAAATCACAATAAAATAATAATAACAACAACAAAATTATCATGACTTGAGTCAGGCACAACTTAGTCCTCAAAGTGACTTTCTTGCTGTCTAGAAATTTAATAAGGTCCTTTGGGACAAATTTACTCAGAGTGGTTTATCACTGTATTTCTTTACTGCTGCTTCCATAGGCAAAGGTAAAATGCTTTGCCAGATGCTTTCAAATGGGTGACAAAATTAACGACATACCAGAACTTTTGAGATACAGCAAAAATAAATAATAGAAGGGGTTTTGTCTTTACACGTGAATTTGTTGCTGTTGTTATTGTTAAGTGCTGTTGAGTCATAGATGACTCATAGTAACCCTATGAATGAAAAATCTGAACACTTGTATGCCTTGCATCATTTCTCCAAGTTCATAGAGTTTCCAGAGGCAAGCTATTGTGGAAGTGGTTGCCACTCTTGCTTCACAGCTTGTTTTAATCGGGGAGCTCCACCAAACACTGTCCATCATGGGTAAACATTATCGCATCTGATGCATCAGTGTCACAGTGTTCAGCTTCACAGCAGCCGTGAGTTATTACCTCTCTACAGCAAATGGACAGACCAGTGCTATATCACGTAGAAGAATGTTTGATCAAAAATGAAATTAAATTTAAACCAGGCCTGAGGGCTGCAGATTAAAATTCCCCACCTTTGGCTTGGTAGCATCACTTTCTATCCACTAGGCCAACAGAGCTCTTTCTATGTTGTTGTTGTTAAGTGCTGTCAAGTCATAGATGACTCATAGTAACCCTGTGAATGAAAGACCTGAACAAAATTGCTTGTATCCAGAAACTCTATGAACTTGAAGAAAGTGCATTTATTAGAAAAGAGGAAAGAGTGAAAATAATGAACTATCAAGCATCCCAAAATCTTAGAGGAAGAATGGCAAAATAAACTTAAGAGAGCAATATGGGGGGAAGATAGGTTAATGTAAGGGGGGTAAGTTCTGGTGAAGCTGATTAAAGAAGAGGAAAAACAAAAGTAATCAAAATCATGATTGGAAAGGAGCAATAAAATAGCTACTACACCATCAAAGAAATAATCCATCATGACCAAGTGGGATTTATAACAGGTATGCAAGGGTGGTTCAACATAAGGAAAACAATCAATGTAATTTATCACATTAACAAAGCAAAGAACAAAACCACATGATCCTATCAATTGATGCAGAAAAGGCCT
>NW_006400120.1:369797-370817 GCF_000299155.1 Elephantulus edwardii
TCCACTTCTCTCTTAAAAATGTCCAATTTTCCTACATTCATGCTTCTCACTCTCCACATTCCAATACTAGAGTCTGCTTACAACTGTTGTTCCTCTTTCTTTGTGTTTCCATATTTGAAGTATCAGCCTCAGTTGACATGTCTGCTACTCTAAATGTGCTCTAGTGTACATAGGTCTTTTGAAGGCCTGTTTATTTGGAAGTGGATGGCCAACCCTTCTTCCTAGTCTGTATTAATTTGAAAGCTCAGATTTAGAACAGTATCTGACAGACATTTTACAGAAAGGAGCAGATGAAAGACATTTCCCAATTATAGAAATAATCAATAGATTTAGTGTTGTCCTGCCTTTGACAAGTGGGTCTTGACCTACCCCATTCCCTACTCCACCAGCATCCCCTTCCACTCACCCCTATGGAATTCAACATCTGCTTCCTTTATCCAGCCTTTGATGGCTTAGGTCTCAAGCCTTCAGGGATTCTAGGATTCTGAACACCTCGCACTGCTGCCAGTTTCTCATGCTGTGACCATTATCTCTTGAGCTTAGGAGTCTCTAAGTCCAAATAACATGTACTAGTATCAGAAAGACTTCTTATCTCAGATGGTTCAGAGGAAAAGTCATTTGCCTTGAAACCTCTGCTCCAGGACTGACTTCTTACAGGTAATGTGTTCAGGCCCAGAATGACAGCTTGCTAGATCTGTGAGTCAAAATTGGTTTTCTGAGGTTTTAATTTTATGAGTAAAGACTGCTGTCTTTCTCCCTTGAAGCAACTGGTGGACTCAAACCATGGACTTTTGCTTAACAGCCAAAAAATTACCCACTAAGGTCCTTCCAGAGAGAAAGGAAATACACTCAGATTAATTTATGACTTGTATTACACTGATGCTGACAACAGAAAAGAATAGTATGGCCAAGGGAAATTATAGCATTCTCTCACTCAAGAGTACAGGTTAAAAAATATCTATAAACAAATTGTTGGGAAAAATATATGATAATCTCAGTATATGTATATAAAGTATTTAA
>NW_006400120.1:372617-375323 GCF_000299155.1 Elephantulus edwardii
TCTAACAGCTGGACAGCTAATGACAATGACAGAAGATGTCTTTGAGTTGTGCTGCTAGGGAAAAATACTGAATAGACTTACAAAAAGAACAAACATACAGGTCTTGGAAAAAAGTGCAGCCAGAATGCTCCATGGAGGCAAGGAGAATGAAGTTTCATCTCACAGATTTTAGACATGTTGCTGGGGAACACTATTCCTGTGGAAAGAGACATCATGCTTCAGAAGGCTGAGGGTCAGTGAAAGAGAGGAAGACTCTCAATGAGATGAATTTATGCAGTGACTACAGCAATGAGTTCAAGTGTATCAGAGATAGCGAGGATGGCACAGGACAGGGCAAGGCTCAGATCTGTTTTCATAGGGTTGCTATGAGTTGTATTCCAAGGCACCTAACAGCAACTATATTTTAAAAAAAAAAATCAAAACCCAGCAGTTTTGAAACTTCACAAGCTATCTGTAAAATTGATATGATGCTGTGGAAAGACACCAAGAAGAACCAAAATGATCTCAATAGGCAAGGGGGTGGGGAGTTTTTTTCTAACAATTCTTTGGATAAAATAAGCAGCATGCTTTTGTCTTATTAATAAGGGGACAGAAAAATAAAACAATGCAACAGGTTCACAGGTATGTGTCCATCTTATTTATAACAAAGATGATATTGCAGTGGGGAAAGGTATTAATGTTTCCTAATGGCTCCCTGCCAAAAACAAGCTTGGAAGCAGGCATGGCATCCACTTCCGTAAATAGCTTGCCTCGGGAAACCCTATGAACATGCAGAAAGGATGAAAGTCACGAAACTGTCGAGGACTCTCGTTCATAAGGTCGCTGTGAGTCACCTACGACTCAACGGCACCTAACAACAACAACAGGAGTGCTGGAGTATTAGACACCATTTTATCTGTTAAAATTGAGGCTATCACATAATTTGACATATGATGTATATACTCAGCGGATATGTGTGCATCTGTGTGCTTACAGACATGTACAAGATCATACACAATGGCTCATAACCTGCAGATGGCCCCAAACTGAAAACATGAATGTCTATTAATAGTAGACAATGCCACCCCTAAAGCTGCCACATGCACTAAGACATAATGGGACATTAACCCACTGCCACCAAGCCGGTTCCATCTCATAGTGACCCAAAAGGAGGACAAAGTAGAACTTCTCCACAGAGTTTCCAAAGCTAGAAAGCTCTATGGACACAGACTTCCTCATCCTCCTCCCAAAGCTGGCAGATTTGAGCCACCAACGTCTCAGTGAGAAGCTCCATGCTACGCCCATATCACTACCAGGACTCTTTTTCTTAAATGGGACACTAAATAACAACAGAATAAAAGGCCAGTAACACTCAACAACTTGAGATGGATCCTACACATGAGGGTGAGTAAAAGAAGACACAAAAGAGACAAAATTTACAAGTCTATTAACTTATAATTCAAAGCAGGCAAAGTGAAGCTATATTGCTTAGAGATACAAACTTGGGTAATAAAACCCCGAGGAAATTCCAGGAACAATCACAAAAGTGGCATGATTGTAATTCCTGTCAGTGAGGGCAAAGCGGGTGGTGACCAGAAGGGGCAGGAGAAGGATTTAACAGGTGCAGTTATGTCCCGTAACTGGCTACATGAGTGTTTGCCCACGGGGGCTTGGAAAACACAGCATCATGTTTCCTATACCTTCTGTTTGTGTGGTAAAATTTCCGATGTTGTTATTGAATACTGTAGAGTCAGAACTGATCCATAGCTGACCCTCCAGCAGGTTTCAAGAGGCAGAAAATTGTATAGGAGGAGATTGTCCACATTTCTTGCACTGTGGATTTGAACTGCACACTTTCTGGTTAGCAGTGCAATTCCTGACCACTATACCACCACGAAAGTTTAAAAAGAGCTAATTTCACACTTACTTATAAGCAAAAGAAAAAGTGGGGGGGGAAGTGGTGAGGAAAAGAAAAAAGAAAGGAGATGCAAGACTGCAGGATGAGAGGGCCAGAAAAGAGACCCTGGAGGCTTAGGAGGAAGTCCAGCAAGCTCTACTGGCAACAGATGTTTGCTGTAACACCTGTGGACCAAGTTCCTTGTACCTCTTTCACAGAACTTTGGAAAGTTGACACTATTTTCTGTTTGAATGGGTTATTTTGGGGAAACTGAAAGAATACTGGCACAGAACAATAATAGAAACCACACCAGTATCAGGAGGATGAGCTGTAGTTAGCCATGTTAGACTCTGTGTGTTTCATGTGATGTGAATCCCTCTGCGTGGATTAACCTTATTTGCATGCTTCTCTTTTCCCTTTGGATTAAACATAAACTTCTTACAGGCAGGGACTGTGTGCTCTTTGCCTCACAAGGAGCGTGTGGAAAGTGGGAAAGATTGAACTTTGATGTCATAAAGATCTAGGTTCAAACCCCATTTCTTCTATCTACACGCTCTCTCTGTCTTTCTCTCTGTCTCTGTCTCTGTCTCTGTCTCTCTCTCTCTCTCTCTCTCTCTCTCTCTCTCTCTCTCTCTCTGTGTGTGTGTGAGTGTGTGTCTGGATTGCCTTTGAGTCGATCACAACTCATAGCGACCCTATGAACAAAAGGCCTGAAGCCCCTTCTATAACTACAAGTGGCTGGATCAAATTACCTCACCTTTTTCAACCTTACTTTGTCCACTGTAAAGATGGCACTAATACCTACCTCAAAATCACTTGCATAAAATGAC
>NW_006400120.1:378683-379697 GCF_000299155.1 Elephantulus edwardii
CCTAGAATGTGGTCTATTCTGGAGAATGTTCCATGCACATTGGAAAAGAAGGTGCATTGTGCTTTTTGGGGGTAGGTTTGCACAATTTTATGGGTGGGGGTTGGTGGGTAAAGGAAATGGGAAGGATCTGGTGTGATAATAGTGTAAGCAAACTTAGTAAGTAAACTAGTATAAAAAAAGAAAATAAAGTTACTAGCAGACAGACTAAAATAAATAAGGAGATGTAGAAAGCAGATGTGTTGTGTGTTTTGCTTGACTGCACAATATTTTTTTAAAAAATTGGTTTCATTTAAAATATTTAAAAATCCAGAGAATTCACTTAAAAAAAAATCTTGATTTTTTGCTTTTTCTTAGAATATATGGCCAGGCTGGACTTTATTACATGGGAAAGTTGGTCAGTGTGGAGTAGCAACTGCCTCTTCAAAAACAAGGTCACTTAACCACTATCCCAACTCTCTTATACTTGACCAACCAGTCAAATTTCCTCATTATTATTTTAGACTGTTGTACTTGGAACTCTCACCTAACAAATAGTTTTACTTATTTCTTTCAGAAAGCAAGTTTGTGGTGTTTTTTTTTTTTAATCTGTAGATATATGTTGTTGTTCTTAGGTGCTGTTGAGTCAAATGCACTCAAAACAATCAATGAAATAGACTGAAATCTTGTTCTAGGTGGTACCATCCTCAAGATGTCTACCATCCAAGACCCTAATGCTGCCGTCACTATATTCAATCCATCTTTTTGAGCATTTTCCTCTCTTTAACTGACTCTTTGCTTTTCCAAATATACTATCTTTTTCCAACTTGATTGTGCTTATATGAAACCTCTACTTGGACCAGGAAGCAGTCCTCAGAACAGAGCAGGGAAACACTACATGGTTCAAAATCAGGAAAGGAGTGTGTCAGCGATGCAACCTGTCTCCATACCTTTTCAATCTATGTGCAGAACAGATCATTCAGGAAGCCAGACTTTAGGAGGAGGAATGTGGCATCAGGATTGAAGGAAGACTCATCA
>NW_006400120.1:380762-382609 GCF_000299155.1 Elephantulus edwardii
GTTGTCAGGGACCTCTCCAGAGTATTTAAAAGCAACAATATCAGTATAGATACAAAGGTCCACCTAATCCAGGCCATGGTCTTCATAATAACTTTCTTTGCATCAGAGAGCTGGACAATGACTAAGTATCACAGAGGAAGAATCAATGCCTTCAAACTGTGGTGCTGGAGAAGAGTCTTGAACACACCATAAACTGCCAGGAAAATAAATAGGCCTGTCTTGGAGAGGGTGAAACCAATTTTCTCCTTGAAGGCTAGAATTTTGAAGCTCTGTATCACATACTTTGGTCACATGGCTAGGAGAGACCTGTCTTTGGAGAACGTCATCATGCTTGGAAGGGTGGAGGGACAGTGCAGGAGATAAAGACTATAGATGAGATGGATTGATACAGTACCTGGGGTAGTGGGGGTTGGTATATCAGATTTAGTGAGACTGGCTCAGGACAGAGAAGGGTTCAGAGCAGCTGTTCATAGGGTCTCCATGGGTCTCAGGTGACTCGATGACACATAACAAAAACAACAGTGTATTCTGAAAACATGCACAAAATACCTGAAATGAAATTTTATATTTATACCTCTAAGGTGTACCTTGGTATACTTTGTCCAAGACTTATTTGTTTGTTTGATGAGGATAACATAAGATAGGCTTCAGATCTGTTGTTGATAGGGTTGCTATGAGTGCATTCGACTTGACAGCACTTAACAACAACAGTAATGATTTATTCAGTATTCTTCTCCATAATTCAAAGACATCAATTCTTAGATCTTCCTTAGTGATTGTTCAACTTTCATATGAATAAGCAATAATTGAAAATACCATGATTAAGGCAGATGCACCTGAGTTTTAAACTGACATGCTTGGTCTTTGGTACAGGATAGAACAGTAGTCAGATCTGTTGTTTGTAGTTGTTTAATGAGTTGTATTCCATTTGATGGCACCTAACAACAACATCAACAACAACTGACAGAAGAAAAGCCCATCTGTTTGCAAACTCATTTCTGCAAGTTGGAACTAACTCAAAGCTCAGTCTACAGTGGGTTTTCTGAGGCTGAAAATCAGACTAAAAGGGATTGCTCATCTTTCTCTATGGAAGCCAATGGTGGATTAGAACTGGAGACAGGAACCACCTTGGGTTTACGAGCATAACACCCTAAGACACTGAAAATGTAAGTGGGGAAGAGTTATTTCCTCAGACAGAGTCTAGTCTAATGATGTGCATAGACTGAAATTTTCACCCTTTATCTGCTAAAGTGATAAAGCCTTAAAATGAGGAGAAAGAGCTGAAAACATCCATTCATATTTGGAACCTGGAATGCATGCAGCTAGAAAAATTAGAAGTCATCACAAATGAAATGGAACATGTAGTTGTTGTTGTGGTTTTCTCCCGTTGAGTCACCTATGACACATAGTGACCCTATGTACAGCAGTTCTAAACCTTCCCTGTCCTGAGCCAGTCTCACTAAATCTGACACACCAACCTCCATTGTCCTAGTCACTGTATCAATCCTATCAGCCCATCTCATCTGGGGTCTTTCTCTCCTGCACTGTCCCTCCACCTTTCCGAACATAACGACCTTCTAAAAGGACCAGTCTCTTCTGGCCATGTGCCCAAAGGTATGTGAGACAGAATTTCAAAATGCTAGCCTCCAATGTGGAACTCAGTTTCACTCTCTTCAAGAAAGACCTATTTGTTTCCTTGGCAGCCCATGGTATTTTAAAGACCACAATTTGAAGGCATTGGTTCTTCTTCTGTCATACTTAGTCATTGTCCAGCTTTCTGAAGCATAACAAGTAATTGTGAAGATCATGGCCTGGATTAGGCACACATTAGTCCCCAGACCAAAATC
>NW_006400120.1:383049-403558 GCF_000299155.1 Elephantulus edwardii
AAAAAGTATGGAGGCAGGATGTATCCCTGATGTACTCCTTTCCTGATTTTGTACCATGCAGTGTTTTCCTGCTCAGTTCTGAGAACTGCTTCCTGGTCCAAGTATAACAAGAAATAGAATATATCAAGTTGGAAATTTTAGGCATTAGTGAGCTGAGATGGACTTGCATTGGCCATTTTGAATCAGAAAATCACAGGCTATACTATGCTGGGAATGGCATGTTGAAGCTGAATGTTAGGTATCAAAAAGAACATTTCAAGGTCTGTCTTGAAATACCACATTGTTAATGCTAGGATACGATATCCATAGGCATGCCAGGAGTGCCTCCTAATACAACTACTATTCAAAACAAAGGGAAGAAATCAAGAGTTATAGAGTGGAACTGAAGATTTCAAAGGGCAGCTCAGGAAGACAAAAGAAAACATAGTAAGAACTTGCTTGGCATTTCTCAAGCTGAAAGGACTAAAGAACAAACTCAAGCCTCAAGTAGCAATACTTAAAGATGTTATGGGCAAAATATTCAGTGATCTAGAAAGCATCAAATGAAGATGGAAGGAATACACACAGAGTCACTATACCAAGAAGAATTTACTGAAACAGAATAATTCCATGAAACAAGATATAATCAAGAAGTAATAGTGATGCAGGATGAAGTCTAAGGTGATCTGAAGGAATTGGAAAAAAAATCAAGGCCCCAGGAACTGATGACATATTTCAACAAACACATGCAGCCCTGGACGTGCTCACAGGTTATGCCAAAAAATCTGGAGGACAACTACCTGGCCAACTGACTGGAAAACATCCTTATTTATTCCCATTCCCCACCCCCCCAAAAGGTAACACAATAAAGTATGGAAATTATCAAACAGTATTAGGGAACTTTCTAAAGTACTCAAGAGCAACGGTGTCTCTCTGGAGACTAAGGTGTGCCTGATACAGGCCATGGTCTTTGCAATCACTTGTTATGTATCAGAGAGTTGGACAATGACTAGGGAAGATAGAAGGAGAATTGATGTCTTTGAGCTGTGGTGCTGGAGAAAAGTATTGAATGTACCCTGGACTGCCAAGAAAACAAACAGATTCATCCGGGAGAGGGATAAACCAGGATACTCCTCGGAGGCAAGGATTCTGGGGCTTCGTCTGATATACTTTGGAATGTAAGGAGAGACAGGTCCTTGGAGAGGGACATCATTTTTGGTAGGGTGGAGTTACAGCGCAGGAGGGGAAGACCCTCTATGAGGTGGATTGATTCAGTGACTGGGGTAATCGGGATGGGTGTGTAGAGGCTATGCAATTGGCACAGGATAGAGCAGGGTTTAGGGCTGTTGTACATAGGGTCGCTATGAGTCGCAAATGACTCGACGGCACATAACAACAAAAACAACAACAATAACATTACCAATATCACATTCAAGCAAAATCTTGCTGAAGATGATCCCAAAATGACTGGAACAGTACATCAACAGAGTACTCTTAGAAATACAAGGTGAGTTTAGAAGAGGCCATGGCACTAGAGATCTTGGTGGAAAGCAAAGAGTACCAGAGGAATATATATGTTTCATTGACTATGTAAAGTCATTTGATTGTGTAGATCCTAACAAATAATCTGTGGCTAACCTTGAGAAGAATGGGAAACCCAGAACACTTGATTGTGCTAATGCAAAACATATACTGGGACCAGTAGGTAACAGTCGCAACAGAGCAAGGAAACAGTGTATGGTTCAAAATTAGGAAAGGAATGCATCAGGGATATGGCCAGTCTTCATACCTTTTCAATCTGTATGCAGAACAGATCATTTGGGAGGTTGGGCTTTATGAGGAGGAATGTGGCATTACGATTGGAGGAAGACTCATCAACAACCTACATTATACAGATGACACAATCTTGTTTACAGAAACTAAGGAGGACCTGAAGTGTTTCCTGCAGAAGATCAAAGACTGTAATCTTCAATAGAGATTGAAGTTCAGTATCAGTGTTTCCTGCAGAAGATCAAAGACTGTAATCTTCAATAGAGATTGAAGTACAGTATCAGGAAAACAAAGACTATCACCACTGAGCCATTTGGCAGCAACATAATAGATGGAGAGGAGATTGAGGCTTTTAATAATTTCAGCCTGCTTGGCTCCACAGTCAACACTCTTGGCACCAGCAGTTAGGAAATCAAAAGATGAATTGCATTTAGGAAGTCTGCTCTAAGGGACCTCTCCAAAGAGCTAAAGAGTAAGGATGTCAGTCTAGGGTCTAAAGTTGCCTGATCCAGGCCATGATCTTCGCAATTATTTGTTATGCATCAGAGATTTGTGCAATGACTAAGCATGACAGAAGAATTGATGTTTTTGTTTTGTGGTGTAGAGAAGAATATTAAACATACCTTGCACTGCCAAGAGAACAAACAGGTCTGGAGAGGGTGAAGCCAAGTTTCTCCTTGGAGAAAAGAATTTTAAAGCTCCATTTCACATACTATGGGAACATGGCCAGAAGGGACCAATCCTTGGAGAAGGACATCATGCGTTGGTGGAGGGACAGTGCAGGAGAAGAAAACCTCACATGAGTTGGATTGACACAAGAACTTAATGGAGGTAGGGGTGCTGGAGTCAGTGAGACTGGTTCAGGATAGGGCAAGGTTGAGAGCTTTTATACATAAGGTTTCTATGAGTTGCAGGTGACTTGATGGCACATAACAACAACAACATGAACTCATCAACCAACTGGAAGCAATTCATTTTTGTCCTCATTCCAAAAAAACCAACGAAAGTGCAGAAATCATCAGACAAAATCATTAATATTACATGCAAGTAAAATCTTACTGACGATTATTCAAAATAGAGATACAAACAATGCTTAAAAGCATTCAATCCAACTTGCTATTTAACTGACCCACTTCCTAAACAACTTGCCTCCGGAAACTCTATGAACGTTCATAAATGTCAATAGTTGTAGTGGGGGTCAGGCCTTTTGTTCATAGGGTCGCTACGAGTTGTGCTCGACTCAAAGACAATCAACAACAATAACTAAAAGGAAATGTAACAGCAATGGCGACTTACCATGTTGGATATCGCTATAGAAGCCTGTTGCCACGTGTCCATAACCAACTTCTCATCTGCCTCCAAGTTTGTCTCTATATTTTCTAATAAGTTGTCCATCTTGCCCTTCAGTAATGTTCTTAATTTTGGTTTGGCTACAGTTATTTCTGGAAAAATGGATATTCGCGGAACTAGAGGAATCCTTTGGAAAAAACAAAGACAGGGATATAAAGATTTTATATTTTTGTGGCTAGCTTACTTTGCAAATTTTATTTAGTTGCTTTAATTTTTATATCCAAAGTTTTCCTGAAAGAGTTTTTTGAGTGAAAAAAAAGCCCCATAAAATAGTATATTGACTTTGTGCGTGTGTGTTGTAGAAAGTCTTACTACCAAGGAAAACAAAAAAGAAATAGTAACAATAAAATATCATTTCCAGATACACTCTCAGAAATAATGAGATGGGCAAGGGTTATTAGAAAAAAGGTAATTTTGAAGAAATTGATCCAGAGCATAAACACCTGACCAAAAAGAAATCAGACACAAAAGACTAAACCAAATGGAACCGGATGTCCTCAGGTTAAGATAAAAAGTACTGGCATCCTGAAGTAGATAAGTTAGAAAGTAGTATGAGCAGCTGTGAGGTTTGAAAGGGGTACTGGGCTACCTCACACAGGCAACCAAGATTTGCAGAGGGCAAAGAGAAGCTCCAGTAGCTTTCTCAATGACGACTGGTAAACTTTGCTCTGCATTTTAAATGGACAGAGTCAATTTAGACAGTGCCTTATCTACTTTTCTCTCAACCAAAAGTTGGACGTTTTTCCACTGTTTCTGGTCACATTCTCTCTCCTCAAATTTTCAGTGTCTAAATGACACTGAAAGGCTTAGATGGCCTGAAGGCTGAGAGGTGGAAGGTGGATGCTTACTGTGATAGAAGTCCACCCTCAGGGCAGGTACAAAGAGCCCCCACTGCTTGGGGTGGGAGTGGACAAAGAGGACCTCCAAGGATGCCTTTGTTAAAAATCAAGGAAGGTTAGGAACGACAATGTTGTTATTGCTATTAGGTGTTCTCAACTTGTCTTTGACTTATATCAACCTTATGCACAACACAATGAATCCCTGCCCTAACTCCTATCATCCCACAATCCCTGCTGTGCTCACGCCCACTGCTGCAATCACTGTGCCAGTCCATCTTGTTGAGGGTCTTCCTCTTGCATTGACCCTCTACTTTTCCAGCCATTATGTCTTTCTTCAGAAACTGTTCCCTCCTAATAAAATGCCTGATTAAAAACATCTGAGTTGGAATCTCATTACCCTTGATTGCAAGGAGTACTAACAGGAGCACATATTTGATTCTGCAGACTCTAGATGCCAGGAGAACAGAAGAGTGTTTCAGAAAGGTAAGTGTGAATAATGAATTAGTCTAATTTTGTTGTGAAGCATCCAATAAGTTTGTGAAACTCAGCATTCAGTATGCCATGCATGTAAGGGAATTTGTTGAGTATCCACTATTTACTGTTTACACCTAGCCATAATAATGCATTGCATTTTAAAAAGGAAATAATGCCATATCTCAATCATTCCAAATTGACGGCAATTATTGTGTCTAGGTAGATAAAGTCTGTGTGACCAGGTATTAATAGTTAAGAAAACACTAAATGTATTTCTCAATACCTTGCTTCAGAGGGCAACAATGGTGGCCAATCATTTAGAAAGAGAGTATGGGTTTATTTCCTGGAGAAAAAAATCTGGTCTTGCTAACTTTGCCATTATCATATATGAACTTAGACCTGACATTGACTCTTGAGAGCTCAGATCAACCTGGAATAATACAAATATAATAAGAGTAATAGTGATAATGATGATCCGGTAAAATATAATAAAGCCTTGTTGGGAGAAATAAACTAGACAAGTTGTAGGAAATGCTTAGCTCAACGCTTATTCTCCTCTGTACGTTCAGGAGCCTGTGGTTGAGTTTTTGGCTGGTTGGTGGGGTGTTGACTGACTCATATGCACATGCCCACAACAGTGATTTACATTTGAATTTGGTGCAGAGGTGCTTTTGCAGAAAGTAAGAACTGGCTGTTCTTTTGCCCATTTTTTCCCCCACTAACCAACATTAATAGCTTTGCCATTATGCCTGAGTTGCTATTTCATTCTAAGAACAGGATGCACTGCTACTCTAGACATTGCAACTCTGCTCTTTTTAGTGGATCTGACACTGAATATTGCCTTAGAGATGAAATTTCTTCCCTTTTGCAAAGAATTTCTGAGTTCTTTTTCAATAGCTGAGTTAAGCACCTCTTTTACTTTTGTCAAGATGTATATGTTGTCTTCCTGTGTACTCTTATGTGCAGGTGGGTCTCAGAGTCTCTGATGGAACTAGGTGGAAGAATGTTAGAGAGAGAAAAACCTTTTAACAATCTATCATGGTCAAACCCTCTCCAATCTTCTTCTTCTTCTATTTTTTTTTTTTTTAAAATAAGGAAGGGTAAAGCAAACAAAGCAAAAATAGGTAATATGCAATTAAAATACTAAATGAAAACTAAGCTGTAATACCAATTGTTGTTAGATACTGTCAAGTTGATTTTGACTCATAGTGACCCCATGTGCTGAGAGATGAATTGTTTCATAAAGTTTTCTTGGCTGTAATCTGAACAGAGGGAGCTCTGGTGGCCTAGTGGTAAAAAACTGCATTGCAACCTGGAGGCAAATCCACCAGAGGAAGGATGGGCTGTCTCCTCCCATGTGATTAACTGCTTCTGAAAACCTGCTGGAGGGTCAGTTATGCCTTGGATCCGACTTCATGGTAAACAACAACACAACAACCTTAATAGAAGCAGATCACCAGGCCTCTTCTTCCATTGTGCCTGGATAGCATAAATGTTTAATTACTTGACTACTAGTCCAAAGGCTGAGAGTTCAAATGTATCTAGAGGTTCCTTAGAAGACACAACTGAAGATCTATGAATTTTGCATCCAAAACTCCAATGCCGTCAGTGAACTTGAATTCATGAGGACTCTCCATTAGTTTTTTCAGGCTCTAAATTTTATCAAGATTACTTCATCTTTTGTATAAGACCCTCTAACCCTAAGACACCACAAACAGATTGAAAAATGTCTCCATTTGCTGTTAAGTCCATTCTGACTCATAGTGATCCTTTGTTGGGTTTCTGAAGCTGTAAATCTATACAGTAAGAGGTTGCACGACTTTCTCCTATGGAGCAGCTGGATGATTTGAACCAACAATATTAAAGTTAGCAGTTTAATATATTATACACTATGCTACCAGAACCTGTGAAAACACTTGATAATAAAACACATTATATCTCTTGGAAAAAATATATAACTATTCACTGTAAATGGGACACATGTAAATTAAACTTAAGTGGAAAAAAATTCCTACTCTTTAAAGCTCTTGTAGATTTCCAGAGGAAAGATTATGAATTTTATTAGTGATGTTTAAGCATACTTTGGGCATGTTGCCAAGAAGGACCAGCCTTTGGGGAAAGACATTATACTTAGAAGGGTAGAGGATCAGCAAAGGTTGGGAAGATGTTTGATGAGACAGACTGACACGATGGCCGTGGCAATGGGACAGAGGCGTCAGACATGGTGAGGTTGGCTCAGGAGAAGGCAAGGTTCAAAGCTATTATTCATCGAGTCTCTGTGAATTGTAGTTGACTTGTTAGCACATAACAATAACAACAACACGTGTAAAATCACAAAGCTTAAGTTCATGGCAGTGGAACAGGGCAGCTTACTTAAGTTGGTTTTCTGAAATTTCTTTATTATCCAGTTGGACCAATGGGACTCGTGTGAATTTCCTATTGGCTTCTATTGGGATTTTGTTTTCCATTGCTCTGTAATAATCTTGAAGGAGTCTCTTTGTATCTTGGAAACGGTTGACTTCTGCCTTTAAAAGAAAATGTAACCATTAATAACTAAGAACAAGCTGATCTATATTGTGTTACCTAACTAGGATCTTTCAAGCGCTATTTAAAAACCATTAGATTGAAATACATCTTCTAAAAAATTAGGAAGGAGAATTAGCTATATGCGAATACTAAAATTCTATAAAAACTCAAGATAGTGATTTTACCTTCTCTTTACTTATTTGTATGCTTCCACTTGACTTCAGAAGCTAACATTTATATAGCTCTTAATATTGACAAAAATTCAGTATGTATTATATCTGAAATAGTGTAAATTACACTCTTGGCACCAGCAGCCAGGAAATCAAAAGACGTACCGTGATGGGAAAGTCTGCTGTTAGGGACCTCTCTCTAAATTACTCAAGAGCAACGGTGTCTCTCTGGAGACTAAGGTTCGCCTGATACAGGCCATGGACTTTGTAATCACTTGTTATGCATCAGAGAGCTGGACAATGACTAGGGAAGATAGAAGGAGAATTGATGCCTTTGAGCTGTGGTGCTGGAGAAAAGTATTGAATGAACCGTGGACTACCAAGAAAACAAACAAATTCATCCTGGAGAGGGTTAAACCAGGATACTCCTTGGAGGCAAGGATTCTGGGGCTTCGTCTGACATACTTTGGACATGTTGTAAGGAGACAGGTCCTTGGAGAGGGACGTCATGCTTGGTAAGGTGGAGGGACAGCGCAGGAGGGGAAGACCCTCTATGAGGTGGATTGATTCACTGACTGGGGTAATCGGGATGGGTGTGTCAGAGGCAATGCGATTGGCATAGGATAGAGCAGGGTTTAGGGCTGCTGTACATAGGGTCGCTATGAGTCACAAACAACTCGATGGCACATAACAACAACAACAACAACATACATTAATTTCAATACTAGACATTCTTCCTGTGTTCTATAGTCAGCCAATGTATTAACAAATATTTGACTGTCTCTGTGTAATAGGTAACATATCAAGTTGGTTTGAGATATATTCAAAATAAGCAAGACTGAAGAAGGATCAGTGTCTTTGAAGTGTGGTGTTGGTGGTTGTTGTTATGTGCTGTCAAATCAAGTACAACTCATAGCAATGCTATGAACAATGGATCTAAGTCCTGTCCTATCCTGTGCCTTCCTCACCATCTCTGACACACTTGAATCATGGATGCAATCACTATTTCAACCCATCGTTATGGTGTGTGAATCCACTGTCGTATCATTGAAAGTCTCTCTTTCACTTAGCCTCTACCTTTCCAAGCTTGATATTCCTTGCCAAATAACAGTGTCTCCTAGCAACGTGTCTAAAATATGAGAGATAAAGCTTTGCCATCCTTGTCTCCAAGGAGTATTCTGGCTGCACATTTTCCCAAGACATACATGTTTGTTCTTTCAGCAGTACAGGGGATATTCAGCACCCTTCCCTAATACCACAGCTCAAAGGCATTGATTCTTCTTTTGTCATCCTTATTTATTGTCCCACTCTCAGATGCATAGCAATATCCCATGGACAATCAAAACAACAAACTAGTCTGTCGTTCAGGAAGACAGAGTTCTCCATAAAGACAGAGTACTCCATAAAGGCAAGGATGGTGACCCTTTGTTTCACTTACATTGGGCCTATTTTCAGGAGGAAGAAATCCTTGGAGAGAGACACCATGCTGGGAAAGGTCAATGAAAGAGAGGAAGACCCTTAGTGAGATGGACTGATGCAGAGACTACAACGGGATTTAGTACGATGGAGGATATGAGGCTGGTGCAGGACAGGGCAAGATTTAGATCTTTTGTTCACAGGGTCACTGTGAGTCATACTCAATGGCACCTAACAAGAACAACAACAAAGGAAGTAAGACCCATTCATAGTCTTCTGTAACATAATATTACAATTACATGCTAAAACACAAACAAACAAACAACCCCTGATGGCTGTCGAGTTGTAATAGACTCAAAGCTGATCTTCCAGCGGGTTTTCCCCAGGCTGTAAATCACATAGGAGGAGATTGCCCATCTTTATCCCTCCGACCAGCTGGTGAATTTGAACTGACAGAGAAGAACTGTCTTTGGGTTAGCAGTGCTATTCTCTACAGATTATGCCACCAAAGGATGGACAGTCAAATATAGTGATTATTAACAGTTTTCCTACAATTTCAACATGTATGATGAAGATACAATTTATGTGGTGCTCACAACTAACCCTCTCAAGCTGGCATTGCCTGAGGAAAAATGAAATAGCAGAGAGGAGCTCGTGGCAATGGGAGCATTAACTATTAGCATGTGGTGACTTCATTGTTGGCACAGGCTGCTTTTCTTTGCAGTAATTCCAGGTACCAAACACACAGAGCACTAGTCCTCTTGTGTGTCCTTCAACTTACTGGAAGAAGAATGGACAAATGTTTCTTGAAAGAAGTGGAGCCAGGATGCTCCTTAGAAGCATGGCTTAGTATATATTATTATGATATGTTGACTCACATATTTTAAACACGTTATCAGGATGGAGCAATCTCAGGAGAATAACATTAGGTAGCAAAGTAGAGGAGAGAGAAATATCTAAGGAAAATAGTACCTATGGGTTTAAAATTTCTAAATGATATTTCTCAACTGGTGATGGAAATCGCCCTGGCAAACAAACTTCTTGGCAACCACCACCTCATGTGTCGCTCAAGGCATGCACCATACCTGCTGTAACCTAGAAATGCTGCTGGGATGTAATGAGGGTGAAAGAAGGAAACTCTCAAGAAGGCTAGCAGACAGTGACTGTAATGGTGAGCTCAAACCTAGCAACAAGTGTGATGATGGGGCCAGATCAAACAGTGCTCTGTTCTTTTATACAGAAACTCGCTATGAGTCAGCACCGACATGATGGAATTCATCAACATCTTCTCTAAAGGGCAAAAAGATCAAAGCTGGCTGACCTAGTGCTCAGAACTCTTGGTTGAGGATCACACAGTGGCACTCAAGAGAGGATCACAAATCAACTTTACTGTTTATTTCACTAAACATTAAGAAATATTTTTATACTGCTACATAAAAGATGAAAAAATGTGTTCTTTTACCTTGTAGTCTAACATAAAAAATGAGGAAGACTAATCAACAAACTTGATGATACAACCTTGCTTGCTAAAAGTCAGGAAGACTTGAAGCACTTGCTAAAGAAGATCAAAGATTATAGCCTTTTATATCAATTTCATCTCAATGTCAAGAAAGTAAAATCCTCACCACTGGACCAATAAGCAACATCATGATAGATGGTGAAAAGATTGAAACTGTCAACAACTTCATCTTACTTGGATCCACAATTAACACTGTTGGCACCAGCAGCCAAGAGATGACAGGTCTGCTATCAGGGGCCGCTTCAAAATACTGACGATCAGTGATATTAGTTTGAAAACTAAGATGTCCTGATTCAGGCTGTAGCCTTTTTGAATCCCTTTTGAATGCCTCTGAGAGCTGGACAAAGAATAAAGATGAGAAACAAGAATTGAGGCATTTGAATTGTGGTGTTGGAGAAGAATACTAACTATACCAAAGAAAGAACAAATAAATATGCTTTGGAAAGTGTTGTTGTTATTGTTGTTATGTGCTGTCGAGTTGACCATGGCACATAGTGACCCTATGCACAAGGCTTGAGACTTGCTCTATCCTGGGCCAATCTCACTGCCTCTGAAACACCTACCCTCACATACTCCAGTTATTATGTCAATCCGCCTCATTGAGAGTCTTCCTCTCCTGAGATGTCCCTTGACCCTTCAAAGCATGATGTCCTTCTCCAAAGACTGGACCATCCTAGCCATGTACCCAAAGTATATAAGACAGATTCTCAAAATCCTTGTCTACAAAGTGTAGCTTGGTTTCACCTTCACCAGGACACACCTGTTAGTTTTCTCATCAGTCCATGGTATGTTCAATACTCTTTTCTAGCACCACTACTCAAAGGCCTCAATTCTTCTTCTGTCATCTGTGGTCGTTATCCAGCTCTCTGCTCCATAGCAATTCTCCTTGGCAGCAAGGACAGCAAAGCTTCATCTCACATACTTTGGGCATGTTGTTAGGAGAGTAAATTCTTTGGAAAATTATATGCTCAGAAAGTTGGGGGGGGTGGTCAGTGAAAAAGGGGAAGACCCTTAATCAGATGGACTGATACAGTGATTGCTGCAATGAGCTCACATGTGACTGAGTTGATGAGGATGGGACAGGACATAAGACAGGGCTCACATCTGTTGTTCATAGGATTTCAGTGAGGTGTACTCGAGTAGATGGCACCTAAATGGTGCCAAAAAAGGTAAGGGAAATCTCAAATAGTTTCTTCTTGATACAGAAGAGATAACCAAATTGATCCAGTAAGGTTGTTCTAGGCATTATGAAACTTTACTAGCTCAATGACTGAAATGAGAAGAGATTCATCTGGTTAACTTACATTCAGGTTACCAAATAAGAGTGTCATTCATTCATTGGTTTAAATTGTAGCATAGCTTTAAATGAGATCTTCAGATTTCAAATCATAAATTTGTATTTCCGGAACTTTGCAAGCTAACATTCGGGAAGGGCTAGGAAAACATATTGGGTTTCTCTTTCCTTGCAAAGAAGCCTAAATTGAATTTTAAAATATTCACAGACTAATTGCTCAGTTAGATTATAAGCATGTATATCTGTCAGAAGGAAAACGAGTCTCCTAAGTTATATTCATGAGAACACCCACATTGCCAGACTGACAATAAGATGCAAGTGTAACCACAATTAGTGCTAATTGGATATAGGTAAATAACTTTCATGAGAACAGAAGCATTGAGAAGTTCTATAAATCACCAATTGTTAAATAAATCATAGAGTTATAATATTTAATTCATAAACTTAGAAACTAGTATAATTTTCCCAGCTTTACAGAGAGCCAAGATATAGTAGAACTGCCTTATACAATTAGTGTTAGGAGGCAGGCCCTAGATCTATGCCTTTGCTGCTGAGTAGACTATGACTCACTGTGACACTATGAACAATGGACCTGAACCCTGCCTTATCCTGTTACATCCCCACCATATGTGATATACTTGAACCCACTGTTACAGTTACTGCAAATACATCTTGTTGAGGGTTTTCATCTCTCACACTGACAATTCCAACCATGATGTCTTTTTCTAATGACGACCCTTCCTACCAATATATGCAAAATATGTGAGACAAAGCTTCATCATCTTTACCTCCAAAGCACATCGTCATTGCATTTTCTCCAAGACATATTTGTTTGTTAATTTGGTAGTCCATGGGATATTAAGTAATCTTCTCTCGTAACACAAGTCAAAAGCATGTATTCTCCTGTCATCCTTAGTCACTACCCAACTTTCAGATGTAGAGCAAGTAACTGAAAGACCGACCATGCCTGGCATCAGGTGCACCTTAGTCTTTAAAGAGACATTATTGGGGAGCTCTGGTGGCCTAGTGGCAAGAAGCTGCACTGCAATCCCAGAGGCACACGGTTTGAATCCACCAGATGCTCTGCTGAGGAAGGAAGGACAATTTCCCCCAGTACCAGTCAGATCTGATTTGACGGTACAAACACACACATACAAATAATAAAGTAAAAATTTAAAAAAAATTAAAAAAAAGAGACATCATTGTTCTTCAGGACTTTGGAGAAGTCCTTGGCAACAGATTTTCCCAAAGCATCATGTCTTCTCATATCTTGGCTGCTGGTACCAAGGGTGTTGACTGTGGGTCCAAGTAAGTTGAAATCATTGATAACTTCAATCTTTTCTCCATCTGTCATGAACTTTCTATTAGCTCACTGGTGAGGATCTTTGCTTTCTTGATCCTGAGATGTAATTAATATTGAAGATATGCAAGCACTTTTTAAGGCCTCCTCACTTTCAGCAAACAAGGTCACGTGATTTGCATAATGCAGATCTGTGCATTAAGATAACTATTATATAGAGAATTATTTTACTTCTAACAAAGCTAATCAAAGTAATCATGCCATATCCAGGAACCCCATATAAACAGAATTAATCAAGGGTCCCTTCACTTTTTTTCATAACTAGTAAATAATTCCTTATTTTTCTTAAATTCCACAGATTGTTAGAATTGAATCATAGAACTCCTCTAGCATGGTGTTTTCTAAAAGTTATCATGTTGTATAAAGTGTCAATTAGTACCTTGTGTAGAAAAAAACAAGTAAGTCTTTCCCCAAACTAGATATTCTGGGATAATACATCAACATTTTTTTTCCATTGCACCTAGCTGTCTTAATTACGTGGTCACTGTCCCAGTTAAGGGAGGTGAGTGGGGTAGTGAAAAGAAAGTAGGGAGCTCTTCTCAAAGTCATATGATGACAAAACCCTTGTTTTGTGAAAAATCTTGAGAGATTAGTGTTCCATGGGAACCCACTTTGGGAAAACTTAGCTGGCTGTCATGAACGCTCCCTTATCATCTTCCTCTGAACATATCCAAGCCTTTGTTTATGAGCTTCTAGGACAAGAAGTTGGTTGATTCAAAGGCCTGACATGCTTTTGGTTAATGTTTCTAATTCTTAAGAGTTTTCTTTTTATGTCGTTGTTGTTAGGTGCCTTCGAATCAAGTACAACTCATAGTGACCCTATGAACAATATATCTTAACTGCGACATCCTCACACTTCCTGACATACAAGAGCCCATTGCAGCAGACACCATGTCAATCCACCTGGTTGAGGGTCTTCCTCTCCTTCAGCGACCTTCCATTCTTCCCAGCATCATGTCCTTCTCCAAGGAATAGCTCCTTCTAGCAACATGCCCAAAGTATATGAGACAAAGCCTTATCATTCTGGCTTCCAAAGAGCATGCTGGCTGCACCCTCTCCAAGACATATTTGTTCTCCTGGCCACCCATAGGATGTTCAGTGCTCTTGTCCAACACCACAGACTTGAAAATTATCCTCTTCTAATTGTCATCAGGGTATGATTAAAGAGTTTAGAATAAGATTCTCTCCTGTTCTACATGGCAAGTCTTCAATCATTTGAATAAAGTTGTTGATCAAGCCGTGATTAGGATTATCAGCTCTGAGATCATCCTTCCTCAGTTCAAATCCCAGCTCTGCCATTCACTAGCTGTGTGATTGGCTAATTGTCAAAACTTGCCTCTCAGAGGAGAATCACAGTGGAATTCACAGCATAGGGTTTCAGAGAAACATAAGTTTAGTATATTCCTACATACCAAGTCCGTGAAACAATGTCTGGCATGCCCATGGACACAGAAGCAACTTAATAAAGGGTAGCATTTGTCCAATCCTGCTCCCTGTACTTTGTCTTTTCCTAGTTAGACTTCAGTACAGCTTCCAGGAACAGAAAACTCAGCAATCACAGGAAGGCACAGGCTTCCTTGTGCTTATTCCCTGGTCTGTAGTGGACAATTTCACACGGGCTTTAATACACCTTTGATGTGAAAAATGTTTGAAACTATCTACTGTAGGTTGGCAGGTAAATGTAAGGAAACCTGTGCCTGCCTTGTTTCGTGGGTCCTCCATCCTTATCAGGGGCTGTGAATTGAAAACAGGCTTGCATTCTGGGGAATTTGCTGTAGGTTTGGGAGAGGGGCAGATGCCATACCGAGAAGGAGAAGCTTTGATGTGATTAAAAAAAAAAAGTGCAACTGTTCACTGTAGATCAGATGTTGTTATGTATCGTTGAGTTGGAACTGACTCTTCACTGACCCTCGAGTGAGTTTTCAGAGGCTGTAAGAGGAGATTGTCCATCTTTCTCCCATGGAGCAACTGGTCGATTTGAACCATGTGCCTTTGAGTTGGTAGCACAACTCCTTACCACTGTTGTTGTTGTGTTCCATTGAGGCAGAACCAACACACAGCTGACCCTGTGGTGGGTTTTCAGCGGCAGTTAATCACACCGGAGGAGACTGCCCATCCTTCTCCCACAATGCAGCTGGTGGTCTTGAACCGTGTGCCTTTGGGATTGCAGCATCACTTCTTGTCACTAGGACACTAGAGCTCCCTAAGGCATGCTGATATTGCTCACAGGAGCTCTGGTGGCCTCGTGGGTAAGAAGTTGCACTGCCAACCCAAAGACAGGTGGTTTGGATCCACCAGCTGCTCCTCAGGAGAAAGACAGACAATCTCCTCTTAAATTTCAGCCTCTGAACACATCTATAAGTTGATTCTAACGCAAAATAAATGAGATTTTCATTTGTCTGGTTTTTTAAATCTTGCTTACTGAATAATCCCACACAGACAGTTTCTCAGGATCAGGTCTTGAAAGTAAGGTTATTTCTGAGACATAATGGCCTATTTCTGAAAGTACATATTGCTAAAAGTCCTGAGAATAATTTATCAAAATTCTCATGACTGGAGCCTTTTCTATTGAACTTCAGCTTTTTCTGCTCTATTTTCCACTTTAATGGTAAAAGTCACATAACCTAACTTAGCCACTTTCAAATAAACACTTCAGTAGTATTCAGACATCACCAATATCATGCAATGACCATCTTTATCCAAATCTAAAATACTTCATCTTCAAAAGGAAACCCATGCCTATTTGGCACTTTCTTCCCTTCTGGTCCCTCCCTCTAGACCCCAGCAACCAACAATCTGAATATTAATCTGAGTCTTTGCCTGAACTCTAGTTTTCTGCTTTGTGGGGGAGGGTAGAAGCCTAGAGGTGGAATCGCTGACTGCATACAATTCTTTTGTCATTTTTGAGCCATTGGTCAAACTACTTTCAGTAGCATTTTACATTTCCTTCAGCAATGCTCAAGGGTTTCAGTTTTTGCACATCCTTGCCAACACTCATTTTATGTTTTCCTAATGACAGCCTGACTTGGCCAACTGACTGGAAGAGATCTATATTTGTTCCTATCCCAAAGAAAGGTGACCCAACAGAGTGTGGAAACTATAGAACAATCTCACTGATTTCACATGCAAGCAAGATTTTACTGAAGATTATCCAAAAACGACTGGAACAGCACATCAGCAAAGAACTTCCAGAAGTCCAGGCTGGGTTTAGAAGGGGTCGTGGTACTAAGGATATTGTAGCTGATGTTAGATGGATCTTGGCTGAAAGCAGAGAATACCAGAGGAATGTCTATCTGTGTTTCATTGACTATGCAAAGGAAATTGACTGTGTGGATCATAACAAACTGTGGCTGACTCTGAGAAGAATGGGACTCCCAGAACACTTGATTGTGCTAATGTGAAACCTATACTTGAACCAGGAGGCAGTCGTCAGAACAGAGCAAGGGAACACTGCATGGTTCAAAATTGGGAAGAACGTACGCCAGGGATGCATCCTATCTCCATACCTTTTCAACCTATATGCAGAACAGATTATCCGGGAGGCTGGGCTCTATGAGGAGAAATGTGGGGTCAAGATTGGTGGACAATTTATCAACAATCTGTGTTATGCAGATGACACAACCCTTCTTGCTGTAACTGAAGAGGACCTGAAGCACCTGCTGCAGAGGGTCAAGGACTGCAGCCTCCAATATGGACTGAGGCTCAATGTCAAGAAGACAAAGATTCTCACCACTGGACCAATTGGCAGCATCAAGATGGATGGTGAAGAGATTGAGATTGTACACAGCTTTAGTTTGCTTGGCTCCACAGTCAACACTCTTGGCACCAGTAGCCAGGAAATCACTTGTTATGCATCAGAGAGTTGGACAATGACCAAGGAGGATAGAAGGAGAATTGATGCCTTTGAGCTGTGGTGCTGGAGAAGAGTATTGAGAATACCATGGACTGCTAGGAAAACAGATTTGTCCTGGAAAGGGTTAAACCAGGTGGCTCCTTGGAGGCAAGGATTCTGAGGCTCCATCTAACATACTTTGGACATGTTGTGAGAAGAGACCAGTCCTTGGAGAAGGACATCATGCTAGGGCGGGTGTAGGGACAGCGCAGGAGGGGAAGGCCCTCTATGAGGTGGATTGATTCAGTGACTGGGATAATTGGAATGGGAGTGTCAGAGACAGTGCGATTGGCACAGGACAGAGCAGAGTTTAGGGCTGTTGTACATAGGGTCGCTATGAGTCGCAAGTGACTTGATGGAACATAACAACAACAACAGCAATGACAGCTATCCTAATGATATTGAAGATCTTGTATGGCTTGTCAGCTATGCATATAGATTCTCTAGAGAAGTACCTGTTCTTCCCCCACCCTCCCATATTTTGAGTGGTTTATCTTTTTGCTGTCAAACCCATCAGTTTGTGCCACACTTGCTCCCAACATTCAATTATTTCCTGCCAACAGTGGTGACCCAGCGGTGCTGCTGAGGCTGGGTTAGGCTGCTTGAGCCTCTCACTGCTGTTCTTTGACCCAGCCTGGCCTTGTGGATCTGCTTGTTCTCTTAGTTGTGCCTGAGCTTCAGCTTCTGGTTTGTTGCTAAGTGCTGTTGTGTTGGAAGTGACTCCAAGATGACCCTCCAGTGGGTTTCCAGAGGCTTTAAATTGCCTGTGAGGAGACTGCCCATCTAATGCCTATGGAGCAGCTGGTAGATTTGAACCATGTGCCTTTGTGTTGGCAGCACAACATAGTACCACTAAGCCACTAGCTCGGTTTAGGTATACTTATTTTGATTGTACATTTTTGTCCCAATCCAGACTCCTAACATCCCTGAGTAGTTTTTCCTTGTCTTGAGATAGTGATTTTCTTAAACTTCCCTTTTAGACCAAAGAGCTAGGAGTCAGTGTGACTAGTCCTATTCCCAGGTTTCTGATGACTTTTTGTCTTCCATGGCTCGACCTACCCTTACACCACAGCTTATTCTTTGAATGCTTAAAGTAGCAGCATTTCTTGGTCAATTCTTTCCCCTTTATGTTTCAGTGGACAGTTAACAGAGCAAGTTGGCTTATCATTCAATAATTTACACACATTTTGTTTTGTGACATTAATTACAATCCACGTAATGTAACAGCACTCTTCACTTTCTCCATTTCATTCAACCCCTCTTTTGTAGTCCTTCTCTGCTGAATATTAAATTGGTCATTTTTTTAATAACACCTTTATTAAACACTTAATTGGCACAGCTCTTTGAATTGGCAGCTAAATATGCTCATTTCCTAATTGTATTTTGTCGTACAAGTTTTGTACAGTCAGCTGAAGACTAGAAATGTACCTTCTCCATGTTCCCTGCTAGGGAGCTCTGTTGGCCTAGTGGAAAGAAGTTGTTTTATCAACCCAAAGGCAGGTGTTTCGAATCCACCAGCTGCTGTGAGGGAGAATGATGAGTAATCCCCTGTGTGATTTATATTGGTGGGTCAGCGATGGCACATAACAGCAACAACATACTCACTGCTATTATCTAAAGACAAAAATATTAATGCAGACATGATGACAAAGAAAGGACAATGAGGTCCTTTTGATAAATAGCCTGCTTTCTCCAACAGACACAAAAGTTTTGGTTCTGGTAACTAGAGATTTGGTGTGTTTAAATATACTTAAGGTTTTCATTGTCTTTGGGTGTTGTCTTAGGCTAACTAGAAGAATAACTCAGTAATGGTGAATATATCTCCACTGTCCCTCACCATGTCCCTTGACCATCTGAATGCAGATTTGGAGAGCAGTTACTTACTACACACCTAGCTTGTTATTTATTCCCATGAACCTCCATGGCAAGCTGTAGCTCATACCTGGCAGAATGCAATGAACACAATGTTTCCTGGAGACCAACATTGCCACAGGAATGGTTACATGGGGAAACTGTGCCAGGGAGAAGACTGCATTCTCATGACCTGCTGGTCTTACCTGCATCAAAGAGAAGAAATGGTTCACCATTATTCCGATGGAGTCCTGCAACCAGCTCTCTTTAATGATGTCAATACGCTCCTGCTCTGCTTCTACCTTCCGAGTGTCACAAATGTCCCACAGGCGGTCTCTTAAATCCTGAAGAGAAAGGGAATATTGCTATATTGGTGTAAGAAAATGGAGATTCTTTCCTTGTCTTAAAAATAGAGAACATAAAGAATATTTAGACATAATGCACTCATGTACTTCTTTTATCGAACAGAATTTATTTTGCTTCTACTCTATGTCAGGACATCATTTTCCAAGACTACATCTCCAGATCTTATACCTTTGTCTACTACAAACTCATCACAGTTTCCTTTAGTCATGGTGATGATGTTGTTATGTAATGCCATCAAGTCAATTACGAATCATGGTGATCCTATGAATACTGGCTCTGAAGTTTGCTCTGTCCTGAGTCAATGTTACTCTCTCTGATACACTTGATCCCATAGTCACAGTCACTGTGTCAATCCACCACACCCAAGGTCTTCCTCTCTTGCTCTGACCCTCAACCCTTCCAAGCATGATGTCCTTCTCCAAGGACTATTCCCCCCTGGCATAACCAACATACCTAATGCATGTGAGATGGAGTTTCAAAATCCTTGCCTCGATGGAGCAACCTGCTTTCACCCTCTCTAGGACAGACTTGTTTGTTCTCTTGTCAGTCCATGGTATGGACAATACTCTTTTCTAGCACCACAGCTCAAAGGCATTGTTTTGTCTTCTGTCATCCTATTGTTATCCAGCTTTCAGATGCATAGCAAGCAATTGAGAAGGTCATGGCTTGTGTCAGCTGCACCTTAATCTCTAGACTGACATCATTCCTCTTTAGCAACCGTGCCTTTGAGATTGTATTGCAGTTTCTTGTCATTAGGCCACCAGAGCTCTCTAGTTGGCTATTTTTCAAAAGGTCAGCAGTTTGTACTCACAAGGTGCTCCTTGCGAGAAAGTTGTAGTAATCAGCTATGTAAAGTTTATAGCCTTTGTAACTATATAGGGAGGTTCTACTCTGCCCTCTAGGGTCTTACGTGGTATAAATGACTGGCTGGCAATGAGTTAGGGTTTTGTTGCTGTTATTGTTATCAGTTAGGGTAAAAAAGAAAGCATACTTGAGTAGGGGGGTCCCTATCCCAGGGTCTTCTGAGTGGTGTCCTACAAAAGGGAACAGCAAACATGGAAAGAGAAACACACACAGGAGGTGCGAGTATGTGAGGATCTGTCTACAAGTCAATGAATGCCAAGACAGTGGGCTGCCAGAAGCTGATGGAGACACGGAAAGATCTTCCCCCAGAGCCATCAGAGAGAGAGCAGCCTTGTCTGTGCCTTGAACTCAGGCTTCTAGTCTCCACACCTGTGAAGCAAGACATTTCTGCTCCTTAAAGCTATTTGCTTTGTGGTATTTGAGGAGAGCAGTCCTAAGAAACTAATACAGGACCAGTGTCATTTCCATTTCACAGATCAGGAAACAGTAACTGACACACTGTTCTCCTAATGATGATGTCAGGATGTGAGTTGTGTCTTGAATAATGAATGCCATTATGTTAGACCTCAATTACCTCATTTTATAATGAGGATAATATAATTTTATAATGAGGGTAATATTATTTACCTTTTTATTTTTAATATGATTTAAGAATATTATTATGCTATTCATATCAACATATTGTTGTTAAGAGTTGGGTACAGCTTACAGCAACACTACGAACAACAGCTCTGAACCGTCTTATATCTTGAGTCATTCTTTTTTTGGGGGGGATTCTATTAATTCATTGTTGCACCCTTCTCCCCGCACAAACCCCTCCCCCTCCCCTGTTTGCTCCT
>NW_006400120.1:403689-415650 GCF_000299155.1 Elephantulus edwardii
TCATTCTTATAATCTCTGATACACTTGAGCCCAGTACCACAGCCATTGTGTTGATCCATCTTGCTAAGGGTTGTCTTCTCTTTCACTGGCTCCCCACCTTTACAAGCATGATGTCCTTTTTCAAAGAATAGCCTCGCCTAACAATATGCCTAAAGTATGTGAGGCAAAGCTTCACCATCCTTGTCTCTAAAAAACACTTTGACTGTATTTTTTCTAAGATATATTTCTTTTTCTTTTGGCAGCCCATGGGACATTCTGCACTTTCCTGCAACACCACAACTCAAAGTCATTGATCTTTTTTTTTTTTTTTTTCTATCACACTATTCGCTATCCAGCTCTCAAATGCTTAGAAGTGATAGGAGAGACCACAGTCTGAATCAGGCACACCTTAGTCTTTAAGCTGGCATTATTGCTCTTTGGTACTTTCCAGAGGTTTCTGACAGGAGACAGTCCAAGAACTATTAGGTCTTTTGATTTCTTGACTTCTGGTACCGTAATCGGGAGCTGTCATGGCCTGGTGGGTACATGAATGACTACTAAGAAAAGATCTCGATGAAATATGGTTTTCACAATAATAATTTATTGAACCTTTATGATGATTGAGCACTTTCCTAAATGCCTTGCATGGATCACCTCACTCACCTCTGCATAACCAAGAGGAAAATTTTGGATAAGAAAATTGAGAAACAGGCCATTTTCCTGTGGTTTCAATACTGCAGAGTCAGGAATTATCCCCAGTTGTTTTATTCCAGTGGCTAGGATGAATTTTGTTCCTTTGATGCTGTATTTATGGAGCCCTCTGTCCTTGAAGTCCTCACCTGACTATTTTGTTTTCTTACTTGGTGCCAAGTTCACATAAAATGAAAATGTCTCAGGTGCTTTTCCGCCCCTCTCATCTCTTTTAAAAAATTATTCTGATTTTAACAAAAGTGTAAAGAAAATTTGCATTTTCACTCATTTATTGTTTCACATTTTCCACTTACCCTCTCCCATCCCCCAGATCACTTTAAAAAAGAAATAATTCACTGTTGCACAATTTCCTCCCTCCCTCTGCTTACTTTGCAATGTGCCTCTTATTCTGGCCTACTGTCATACAGATAAAGTATATTCCTTTTAAACAGTTCTTGTCCTCATCTGCTCCAATGCAGTGTTCATTATTTATTCCCCCAGGTCCTTTTGTTATAGCCACACAGTACACCTGATACACCATTATTTTAGAGCTGATCTCAATATGCTAGGGACCTTTCACAAGTACTCCACCAGGCACTCAGTATTAATTGACTTGTAATTAGTAAGTGTTTAAATGTTTTTAAAAGACAGAGGAATACCAAGGGGAATGTACAGCAGGAGAAGCCTGGAGTCTTGGCTTTCCTTTGTATTCTGCTGCTGACTCACGACAAAATCTGCACCAGTAACAGGCTCTCCATGGCTGAATTTTCTAATGGGTTAAATGAGGACAGTGCAAGAGAAGAATCTATTTCCTTTATTGGAACAGAACAAAATAGTACAAGGAATATTACTTGGAATAAAGAAAGATTAAGACAGTGAGTGGTTCTTCTAAGTTCACCCAGACTGTCACACTGACCTGTGTGTCAGTTAGCTGTGCTGTGTGACTTACGTATATCTGGGATGCTCAAAGCTGGGCCACTGATATTGCAAATACCAGCGGGCTCACTCATACAGTGAAGTGTCATGTCAAAACTAAGGCAAACGAAGGAAAAAGACCTGATGATCTGCTTTTCATAATTAGTCACAGAAACATCTGTGGGTATCAACAGCATGTTATCCAGTACAGCACTGGGAGATGAGGACCCTAAGCTGGAAGGCAATACACAACAGTTGCAGTTTTTAATTGGTTTATATTTTGCTGTGCATATTTTAAACAACAACAACAGCAACAACAACACACACAAACATATTTTGTTTAAAAAACATAATTAATAAACATTAAATGATAGGGTGCTACCTGAAACCAGACAGAGGTTTTGTGAGTCTGAATATAATGGATACATGGTCCTCTAGGTGATTGAAAATGAATGTGGAGTCAGGCTTTGAGAGCTCGGCTAAAGGTTTCTGATCTTATTTGGCAAAAATTAGGAAATAAGATTCTTGAATAATCAGAAGCTATGTTGTATTTAAGGAACTCCAGTGGTATAGCAGTCCATGGGATGTTCAGCATTCTCCAACACAATTCAAAAGTATCAGTTATTCTTCTGCCATCCTTACTCACTGGCCAGCATTCTGATGCATAGCAGGTAATTGAGAAGACCATGGCCTGAATTAGACATAATTTAGTCTTCAAACTGTTATAACTTTTCCTTAGTATTTTGGAGAGGTCCCTGACAACGGACTTGCCCAACTCAATATGTCTCCTGATTTCCTGGCTGCTGGTACCAAGAGTACCAATTGTTGATCCAAGTACAATGAAAATTACAGCTTCAATCCTTTCTCCATCTGTCATAATATTGACTGTTGGTCCTGTGGTAGGATCTTTGTTTTCTTGATGTTAAGATGTAACCCACACTGAAGGCTAGAATCTTTGATTTTCCGCAAGTGTTTTATATCTTCTTCACTTTCAGCAAGCAAAATTGTGCCATCAGCTTAATGGTTGTTGATGAGCCTTCCTCCAATCCTGATGCCACATTCTTGGTGTTGGAGAACACTTCATACCCTACGGACTGCCAAAAGAACAAACAGATATGTCTTGGGAAGATAGCAAAGCTTCATACTTTGGACATGTTACTAGGCAAGCCTGTTTCCTGGAAAGAGACATCATACTTGCAAAGATGGAGGGTCAGTGAAGGAGAGGAAGAATTCCAATGATGTGGGTTGACACAGTGACTTCAGTAATGAGCTCTAGCGTGTCAGAGATAACAAGGGTGTCACAGGATAGGGCAGGGTTCAGGTTGGATGTTCATAGTGTTGCCATAAGCCATACTAGACTTGATGGCACCTAACAACAAGTGATGATGTATGTTGCATTACTAACCAAAGGGCCATGCATCTCTAAAGGGTCTGAATCTACTGGTGGCTCAGTTCTGAGGGGAAAAGATGGGCCATCATCTCCTGTTGCAATTTAAAGTCTCAGAAATTCAGTAGAGGATCACTTTCATTTCATGGCTGTGCATGTTGTTTTTTGTGAATCCATCATAATTCATAGTAATCTTAAGAACAATAAGTCTGAACGCTGCCCTCCTGTGTCGCCATCATCATCTCTGATATGACTTGAGTCCATTGTTACCATCCTTTCTCTTTTTTCTGTCTTTGTAATGAGATTTTGCTTTCTTCATGCATGATGTTTTTGATATCATTTCACAACCTGCCTAGTCTCTTCATTCATTAGTGTTTAGTGTGTCAAATCTATTCTTCAGATGTTTTAAATTTACTCGTAATACATTAAAGGCCATATGCTTTGATTCTCATGGATGTTTTTTATTTCTTCAGCTTCAATTTGAACTTGCATATGTTACTTGATGGTCTAGTTCACAGTCAGCCCCTGGCCTGGTTTTGATGGTTGATACTGAGTTTCTCCAATGTATCTTCCTACAGATGGAATCAATCTGATTCCTGTGAAGTCCATCATGTGAAGTTTATGTATATATTCAGCATTTATGTTTTTTATTAAAAAATATTTGCAATAAATAAATCATTGATTGCACAAAATTCTAGTGTTGAATCTCTATCCTCATTTCTGTCACCAAGGTCATATTTTCCAAATACCAGTCCTTCTTTGTTTCCAACTCTTGCGTTCCAGTAACCAATTATTATTAATGCATATTTGAATAATTGTTGTGTGAACAGGAATTATTTGTATCCATATGGATAGTATCCAATCAGAGCACTGTTATTTGGGATGGATCTTGATACGTTCTTTTTAATAAAGAATACTATGCCATTATCATTTCTGGCATAGTAGATCATGTAATTGTCTGATTCAGAATGGCCAAAACCAGTCAATCCCAGCTTACGAAGGCTTAGGCCGTAAGTCTTTCTGTGTTCCTTTTTATTTTTGACAACTTTCATTTTCCAAGAGTCGTATTTTATATGTTCCTTGTTACAGTTATTATTGGGTATTTACAGTTGTTTCTCTTGGTTTTGAGTCTTGCCATAGCAGTAAATGGATCATTTTCATTGAACAAAAGCTTTACTCCTTCCATTTCATTACAACTAACTCTCATTTGAGGAAACAGCTTTTTGACAGTCATGTTTTGAGTACCTTCCAAGCTGAGGGGCTCATCTTTTAGCACTATATTCATCAATGTTATTCCCCTGGGCATAGAATTTTCAAAGGCCTGTTATTTCAGAAGTGGATGGCCCGTTCTGCTTGTCTTAGTCTGTGACCACCACAATGGGCTTGAGTATGACAGAGGTCATGAGGATGGTGTAAGATAGGGCAGGGTTCAGATCTGCTGCTCAAAGGGTTGTAATGAGTCATAGTCGATTTCATGGCACTCAAGAACATTGTTACACTCACTGTGTTAATCTTCCTCACTGAGGATGGTCTTCTCTTTGGCTGTTAACCTTTTTAAGTATGCCTTTTTCCAAGAACGGGCACTATCTGCCAACATGTCCAAAGTATATGAGATGAACTTTCGTCATTCTAGCCTCTAAGGAATATTCTTGCTCTACTTTCACTAAGGTGAATTTGTTTATTCTTTTGGCAGTCTGTTGTATATTCAATGCTCTATGTCAACACAATTCAAGGGTATCAATCTATCTTTGGTCTTCCTTAATCATTGTCCAACTTTCACATGCATAAGAAACAACTGAAAATATAATATCTTGGATCAGGTGCAACTTAGTCTTTAAACAATATTCTCGCTCTTTAGCACTTGGGAGAATTCTCTGACAACTGATCTACTCAATGCAACTCAAGATTTTTTTATTTTAAAATTTTATGTTATACTGGTTTGCATACAAAATTCATATCCATTGTGTTTCACACATTCCTTCATTTACAATGTGTTTCATACAATCATTCCCATACACTTGTATGAAATTAATCACCATTGATCTATGCCCATTATTACTCTGTCTTTTCAGGTCCTGACTGTATCATTCCCAATTCCGTCACTCTCTCTCTCCACCCACCAAAGTCTATGATCTTGTGATTTTTCTCTCCGACCACGCTCAAGACCTTAGCTCCCTCCCCTTCTCCCCTTGGGCCTCCTTACACATCTTACTATTTATCCTTCTATTGTTACAATAATTGTCATATGCAGTATTTGTCCTAATGCGATTGAATTAGTTCACTCAAATAAAGGTCTCCGGTCTGTCCCAGGTTATGTAGTGTTTTTTAAGATCATTGTTCCTGAGTGCTGCATACTATTCCATCACTTTCTTAATCCATTTGTTGGCTATTGAACATTTGGGTTGTTTCCATTATTTTGCTGTTATGAATAACACTGCTATGACATTAATAGAAATCTCCATTTATGTTTCAGTTCTAATTTCCTTAGCAGTAGAATCACTGGATCATATGGAATTTCTATGCTAGGGTTTTTTTTAGGAAACTATCTTCCAGAGTGGTTGTATCATTTTACAATTCTACCAACAGGGTATGAGAGTTCCAATCTCTTCACATCCTCTCCAACATTTATTGCTTGCTTGCTGTCCTGTTAAACTTTGCCACTGCTACTGGCGTGAGATGATGTCTCACTGTGGTTTTTATTTCCATCTCTCTGATTGCCAAATTTAGGTTAACAAAATTGAAGAAAGAAATAGACAATACCACAATAATGGTAGGAGACTTTAATATACTATTCTCATCAAAGGGTAGGTCAACTCAAAAGATATTTAATAAAGATACAGAAGATCTAAACTATACAATTAGCCAACTCGACCTTGTGGTTGTACTCAGGATACTGAAGAGCAATTATGTTCATTTAAAGACTAAGGGGTACCTGATCCAAACCATGATATTTTCACATGTACAATGAGAAAGACAATGAGAAAGACAGAGCAAAGAAGAATCAATGCCTTTAAATTATGGTGGTGGACAAGAATCTTGGATATCTCATGCCGAAAGAATAAAGAAATTTGCCTTGAAAGAAGTGTCAGAGTGATTCTTAGGGGTAAGGATAATATATTTCCAGGAGGAAGCAGTCCCTGGAGAGAGAGATAATTCTGGGAAAGGTAAGAGTGCTGGAGGAAGTGAGGAAGAGCCTCAGTGAGACGTGCAGCCATGGTGACTGCCACAGTGGGTTGGAGCATGACAGAGATTGTGAGGGTGATGCTGGATAGGTCAAGGTGAAGAGCTGCTGTTCACAGGGTGGCTACGGGTTGTAGTCAACTCAATGATACCTAACAACAACACCATACTTCTATTAGATAAGGTAGAATTCAAGACAAAATGTATATTGGAAGTTGAATATTTTATAAGAGAATGTATGATAGTATGGAAAGGAGCTTGTAGAAAAGTGAGTTAAGTGTTGGGTTGCTAACCAAAAGGTTGATGACTTGAATCCACCAGCCACTATGCAGGAAAAAGATGGGCAGTCTCTTCCGCTTATGATTTATAGCCTCAGAAATGCAATGGGATTGTTTACTGTGTCCTATAGGGTAACTATGAGTTAGAATTAAGTCCATGGCAATGAGTGAGACGTAAACACATAGTTATGCCTTATCATGTTCCTTTATGTATTAAAATGATGCTGTGTTTGAATAATAGTTTAATTATATGGCTAAGGGCAGTTGGGTACAGCCAACTAAGTTGACATCAGATACCAGCACTGTCACTTGTGATAGTGCCTGATTTACTATGCTTCATTAGCTATGTTTTTGTTATTAGGTGCCAACAAGTCAAGTATGACTCATACTTACTCTATGAACAAAAGATCTGAACCCTGTTCTACCTTGCACCATCCTCACATTTCCTGACACACAAGAACCCATTGGTGCAGTCACTGTGTCAATGAACCTGGTTGAGGGTTTTCTTCTCCTTTGCCGACCCTCCACTGTTCCCAGCATCATGTCCTTCTCCAAGAAATAGCCTCTCCAAGCAACATGCCCAAAGTATATGAGGTGAAGCCTCATCCTTCTTGCCTCCAAAGAGCACTCCGGCTGTACCCTCTCCAAGACATATCTGTTTGTTCTCTTGGATGTCATCATCTTAAAATGGGAATATTAACCACTCCTACTTTCAGGGGTTGAGAAATAGATAGAGTTGTTGTTTGCACCATCAAGTTGGAAATGACCCATAGCTGACCCTCTGGCAGGTTGTCAAAGGCAGTTAACTGCATGGGAGGAGATTGCCCTTCCTTCTCCCTTAGAGCAGCCAGTGGATTCAAATTGTATGCCTGCAGGACTGCAGTGCAGCTTCTTGCCATTAAGCCACTAGTACCACTAATACTTTATATTTTTAAAATGTACTTTGTAATAATATACAGCAAACTTTTGGAAGAACAAGGAAGAAGGATCAGTAGTTGGAAAAATATGTATTTAGTGATAGAAATGAAACTGGAGACAGAATGATAGCAATATCTTTTATAAGAAATGCTAGCAGTCACTGGAAGGAGGAGTGGCATCCACTTCCATAATAGCTTGCCTCTGGAAACCCTATGAACCTGGAGAGAGAATGAGAGACATCCAAGCATCGAGGACTCTCCTTCATAGGGTCGCTATGAGTCGCCTGAGACTCAATGGCACTTAACAACACAACACAACACAACACAACACAACAACAAGCAGCCACTATTCATATGGATCTCACACAGGAAGGCAGTTTTGTTTGCCTTCGCACATTTCACTGTGTCTCATTAATGAATTTACTTTACGTATAAAGTATTGAATTTTTCCAAAGAGTGTCTATTTCTAATTTTAAAGAGTCCATGAAATACTTAAAACATTTCTGTATTTCAAACTCAGAATCATTGCCTTTAATTTGGAACTAACTCATAGCTGACCTTCCAGCAGATTTTCAAGAGGTTGTAAACTGCATGGGAAGAGGTTGCCCATCTTTCTGCCGTGGAGCAGCTCATGACTAAACCACCTGCCTTTGGGCTCCCAGTGCAATTCTCTAACCTCTAGGCTACCAGCGCTCCCTTTTTCATGTTTAAGATAACAAAAACAGAAATTTTAAAATGAGAACCTGTAACTAATTCTCTGGCCACAGTGCTGCCAAATTGCTAGCAAGGGACAAAGAGCTAAAGCAGTAACAATGTTTGTCACTTGGACGTTTTTGTTATATGCCGTCGAGTCATTTGTGACTCATAGCGACCCTAAGTACAACAGCCCCAAACCGTGCTCTATCCCGTGCCAATCTCATTGCCTCCGACACACCCATCCTGATTACCCCAGCCACTGAATCAATCCACCTCATAGAGGGCCTTCCCCTCCTGCGGTGTCACTCTACTCTACCCAGCATGATGTCCCTCTCTAAAGACCTGTCTCTCCTTACAACATGTCCAAAGTATGTCAGACGAAGCCCCAGAATCCTTGCCTCCAAGGAGCAGCCTGGTTTAACCCTCTCTAGGTTGAATCTGTTTGTTTTCTTGGCAGTCCATGGTACATTCAATACTCTTCTCCAGCACCACAGCTCAAAGGCGCCAATTCTCCTTCTATCTTTCCTAGTCATTGTCCAACTCTCTGATGCATAACAAGTGATTGCAAAAACCATGGCCCGTATCAGGCGCACCTTAGCCTCCAGAGAGACACTGTTGCTCTTGAGTACTTTAGAGAGGTCCCTAACCGCAGACTTTCCCATCGCAATACGTTTTTTGTTTTTTTTATTTATTTCCTGGCTACTGGTGCCAAGAGTGTTGACCGTGGAGCTGAGCAAACTGAAGCTGTGAACACTCTCAATCTCTTCGCCCATCCATCCTGATGCTACCGATTGGTCCGGTGGTGAGAATCTTTGTCTTCTTGACATTGAGCCTCAGTCCATACTGAAGGCTGCAGTCCTTGACCCTCTGCAGTAAGTGCATGAGGTCCTCCTCAGTTTCAGCGAGCAAAGTTGTATCATCTACATAACGCAGATTGTTGATAGATCGTCCACCAATCCTAACATCATGCTGCTCCTCATAGAGCCCAGCCTCTTGGATAATCTGCTCTGCATACAGGTTGAAAAGGTATGGAGATAGGACACATCCCTGGCGTACACCCTTCCTAATTTTGAACCATGCAGTGTTGCCCTGCTCTGTTCTGACGACTGCCTCTTGGTCCAAGTATAGGTTTCGCATTAGCATGATTTAATGTTCTGGGATTCCCATTCTTCTCAGAGTCAGCCACAGTTTGTTATGATCCACACAGTCAAATGCCTTTGCATAATCAATGAAACACAGATAGACATTCTTCTGGTATTTTCTGCTTTCAGCTAAGATCCATCTAACATCAGCTACAATATCCCTAGTACCACGACCCCTTCTAAACCCAGCCTGGACTTCTGGCTGTTCTCTGCTGATGTACTGCAGGAAAGAAAAAATACTTCAGGGTTTTTTTTTTCTTGTTTGTTTTCATTAGGTCACATGATGGGTGGGGGGAGGGTCACATTAAGGAAATGGGAAAGATCCAGTGTCAAAAAAACAGTGTATACCAACTTTCTAAGTAAACCAGTATTAAACAAAAGTTTTATATTAAAAAAGAAAACATACTTCACAAGAACAGTGTTGCCAAAAGTGATATCAATACTGCAATTGCAAACTATTTGGTGACTGATCATAATAAAAAGCTAGGGAACACAACCAAACCTCTCCCCAAGGAGTTATTTTTGTTGCCATTGATTATTCTTGCCAGAGACTTCTCTACTTAATGTTCAGTTTAAATATTTTGCACTTAATCCTTTTTATTTGCCAGTTTGTCTACCAAGGACTAGACTCTAGTCTGGAGGTACAAGGATGGATAAAATTAAGTATTTCCTTCAGAGAATCACTTAAGTAAACCTTCTGGTTTTTTATTCAGTTACTTCATTCCCCTTTTTTTCCCCATTAATTGGCCATATCATTGCATTCAAGGGACGGGTGTGTGTGCAATACTAGGTGTGTGCAGAGTTCAAAACAAGATCATCCAATACCCTACTGTAAAGTTGATTCAAACTCACAGCAACTTTATAGAGAAGAGTAGAACCGCCTTATAGGGTTTCAGAGGCTCTAGCCTTAAGGTGCCCCTGATCCATGCCATGGTCTTTGTAATTACTTGCTATCTATCAGAGAGCTGGACAATGACTAGGGATTATAGAAGGAGAATTGATGCCTTTGAGCTGTGATGTTGGAGAAGAGTATTGAATATACCATGGACTGCTAGGAGAACAAGGTTCATCTCAGAGAGGGTGAGACCGACTGCTCCTTGTAGGCAAGGATTCTGAAGCTTCGTCTGACATAATTTGGACATGTTGCAAGGAGAGACCAGTCCTTGGAGAGGGACATCACGCTTGGGAGGGTGGAGGAACAGGAGAGGAAGACCCTCAATGAGATGGATTGATTCAGTTACTGGGGTAATGTCAGAGACAATAAGATTGGCACAGAATAGAGCAGGGTTTAGGGCTGTTGTATATAGGGTCGCTATGAGTTGCAGGTGACTTGACAGCACATAACAATAACAGTATTTTTTATGAGTTTTCCTATAATAATACTTTTGCCTTAGAGTTCTGCAGTCTGCTAGGTGGATGGTAAGTTGGAACCACTGACCTTTCTATTGCTAATCTCATGCTTAACCCAACACGTAATTATAACTTCTCATAAAGATGTTAGGAACCTACAAAGTAGGCATCAAAAAACCATCTGTGCACAACTTGACTTCTTTTTGCTGAAGTGCTGGCCACCATATTCTCATTTTGTCATTGTTCTTGAAAGTTGAAAGAGTTGAAAACGTGTCTCTCCTCATTTGTAAACTTATTAGAATTGGAATTTCGCTGGACAAGATTTGAAAGGGTGGGGCCACTTACATTCACTCTTTGGTGCAGTTCAGCCTTGGTTTCCTCATCTTCCCACAGATCGTCAGGAAGAGAGTTGAAATCAGCTTGCCAATGAGCCACAAAATCTTGCTTGTGATCTGGACGCATTAGAAATTGCTGGAAGTTTGTTCTGTAAGGCATTAGAAGATGAATTTTACAAGCCGTAGGGATTACATCTCAAAATTTAAGAAAACAAAAATCCTCACCACTGAGCCAATGGGTAAAGGCACAGTAGATGAACAAAAGAAAGAAATTGGTAATCATCTTGCTTGAATCTACAATCAATATTCGTGACAGCCAGGAAATAGACAGATATATTGCACTGTGAAAGTTTGCTGTCAGAGAACTCTCCAAAGTGTTGAAGAGTAATGATGTCAGTTTAAAGACTATGGTGGAACTGATCCAAACTGATCTTTTCAATTACTTGCTATGCATTGGAAAGTTGGACAGTAACTAAGAATGACAGAAGAAGAACCAATGCCTTTGAGTGGTGGTGTTGAACAAGAATACTAAATATCCCATGGACTGCAAAAGAGGACAAACAAGTATGTCTTAGAAAAGGGGCAGCCAGAGCGCTCCTTGGAGGTAAGAACTGTGAAACTTCGTCTCCTGCACAATATACTTTGGGCATGTTGTTAGAAGGGCCCTGTCCTTGTAAAAGATATCATGCTTGGAGAGGTAGAGGGTCAATGAAGGAGGGGAAGACCCTCAACAAGGTGAACTGACACAGCAACTGTAACAGTAGGTTCAAATATGTCAGAGGTGATGAGGATGACACCGGAAAGAACAGGATTTAGAGCCATTGTTCATAAGGTTCCTATGAGTTGTAGTCAACTTGACACTTCACAGCAACTACCTGTGAAATGGGAAATTCTAATTGTGGTAATTGTACTTACCTAATCTCATATAAATAAGTAATCACAGAATACTGGTCTTCTCTCAGGTGTCTCAGCACAGTTTTGATGTGATTTATGTAGGAACTTTCTATCAGTTGCCAGTAAGGTATTAAAAATGATGGTACTTCCTGTTACATGGTAAAAGATGAAATAATTATTATTTTACTATTATTATTA
>NW_006400120.1:416256-417243 GCF_000299155.1 Elephantulus edwardii
TTTTGACATGTTTCTTCATTTCTGAAAAATATTATATAGCTTCTCATTGCACAATAGGTAGTAAAGTTCGAACTGTTTAGCACTGGTTTTCATCGGGCCCCTATATTTCTCTGCGGGAGCTTTAGTGACCTTGAGGATAAGGAGTTGCACTGTCAACCCAAAGGCAAGCAGTTTGAATCCACCAGCTGCTCCTCAGGAGAAAGATGGGTGATTTCATCTTTGCTATATGCAGTCTTTGAAAATCTACTGGGGTATCAGCTCTGAGTCACTTCCAACTTGATGACAAAGAGTTGAGTTTTAAGGACTTTTCTCTGTACATTGAAGCTAATCTCTCCAGTGTGAATTCCCTCTCCTTACTTTTTCAACTCAACAAAGTGATACATTAACAGATCATCTTGTAGTGAAGCCACCTCCCCTTCCTAAACCACAGGCCTCTGGAAACGCTATGAACTTGGTGAAATGATGACAGTTATGGAAAGGCATTAGGTCTTGTGTTCATAGAGTCGCTATGAGTTGCGCTCAACTCGACAGCAAAGAACAACAACATGTTATAACTGTTTATGCACATATTGCAGGTACAATTACAATATTAAAATTGGTTATTTATGTGCCACTGTCAAAATCAAAAAGGACTGTGCTCATGGACACAGAAATTATAACCTGTATTTAGTACAAGTAGATCTGGTGACATAGTGTTGGGGAACTAACCAGAAGGTCAGCAGTTTGAATCGACCAGCTGCTGTGCTGGAGAAAGTTGGGTGGTCTCCTCCAGCAAAGAGTTATGGCTGCAGAAACCCACTGCAAGGTGAATATGAGTTGGAGTCAATCTCATGACAGTGGGTTTGGTTGGGTTTTACACGTAGTCCAGCACTTGGACACTAATAAGTCCTGATTAAATGTTATGAGGGACTTCAAGTGACATTTAAATTTTACACTTGACATTTTAAGAGTCTGAAACTGAAGAGGACCTGAAGCGCCTGCTGCAGC
>NW_006400120.1:419863-437448 GCF_000299155.1 Elephantulus edwardii
GGTTTAGGGCTGTTGTATATAGGGTCGCTATGAGTTGCAAACGACTCGACAGCACATAACAACAACAACAACAACTGGCATTCTTATTTATAATAGTTCTTTTGTGACATAGTTTTCACAGCTTTGATTTCTAGTTTACCATAAAAACAAACAAACAAAAAACCAACCCCAAACTATGCTTACTATGTACTAGAGAATTGAACAATGGCTAATGATGATAGAAGAATTGATGCCTTCAGGTTGTAGTGCTGAAGAATCTTTTTTTTTTTTTTTTTCAGTGCTGAAGAATCTTGAACAAACCATGTACTGTCAAGAAAACAAACAGGTATGTCTTGGAGAGGGTGAAGTCAATTTCTCCTTGGAGGATAGGATTTTGAAGCTCCTTCTCACATACTTTGGGCACATGCCAGGAAGGACCAGCCCTTGGAGAAGGACATCATGCTTGGAAGGGTGGAGCGTCAATGCAGGAGAGAAGACCCTGGATGAGATGGATTGATACAGAACTGGGGTAATGGGAGTAGGTGTGTCAGAGTCAGTGAGACTGGCTCAGGACAGGCCAGGCTTCAGAGCTGCTGTACATTGGATCTCTATGGGTCACAGGAGACTTGATGGCACATAACAACAACAACAACAATCAACAAGTTGGTCCTCAATCATAGTGATCCTCCATCAGCATTCTATTAGCAGAAAGAGGATGTAAATCCTTACGGGAGGTGACTGTCCATCTTTCCTCCTCATAATGCCTGGTGAATTCTAACTGCCAACCTTTAGGTTAGCAGCCCAGAATTTAAGCTACTGTGCCACTGGTGTTTCTTCTTTTGTCATAATCTCTCTTAAAGGGAGACGTGTCCAGAATAGTACTGAAAACCACTGCACATAGGCACACTCCTAACATCCTCTCTAGCTTGGCATTGACCTGTCGACACTGGTAGGAAAGTTATCAAAGATAATGGAACTAATGTAGTTAACTCTTTGGTCACAGCTCTCAGTTTTCCACAAGAACTTCATCTGACAACTGCCAAAGACTATTTTGAACTGTAGAGAGAGACTATTTCGGCAATGTTTCCCTGGTTCACCTTGTCCAACCTTGCTACTGGGGAAAAAGACTTAATTAATCTTTTTTATTTTGTTCTTCCCCCCTTACTTTGTATTTCTTTTACTATTAAACTTTGCAAACTTGTTCTTGTCTCCATAGCCATTTGAATTTAGGGTGCTCCATAAAACAAGCACTTATATAATTTACTTTAGAGCTTTCTCAGGGAATAATATAAAGATGAATGGTTTGTGCTTCTCTAAATACTACCCACAGTTTCTCAAAGTTTGAAGTGTTTGCCTGGATCTGGTTGCTTGGTTCATTGGAGTCAACTTGGCCACAGCAGGTTTTTTTATGCTTGCTTATTTTTTCACTTCGAATCTCTTGTGTCTTCTGTGAGTTTACCAGTCATGTAGCATCTCTGGCCAGGCCGTAGGATGCAATTTTTTTTCTGGATATGGGAACTTGAATAAAAGTGGTATGACTATATGTTTAGATCCATCCTTTCTGATTAAATAATCTTCTTTCATGAAGAAGACTCAAGACTCAGAGCAATTCAGTGTTCTCTAATGCTTTAAGGACCCTCACTTGGCATAGGCATCTTCCAGGATCCTGAGAAGGGTCTCACACTATGTCCAAAGTGTTATGTGTTTTATAAGATTTTGAAAAGTAATATCCCTTTTTTAAGTGTAATACATATTAAGTCTGCTGTATATTTAAAATTCTGACCTCCTGTTTTTTGTATTTCACTCCATTAGAATAATTTTCATAGTGCCATATTGTTGTTGCATGCAATGGTAATAAACCAGGAATTCCAACTCCTAGCCCTGGCGGCCTAGTAATACCAAGGAACTGTCCTGCAATCCTGAAGTCATGTGGTTCAAATCCACCAGCTGCTCTATGGAAGAAGGATGGGCATTCTCCTTCCATGTGGTTTACTGCCTCTGAAAACCTGCTGGAGGGTCAATTGTGGGTTGGTTCCAACTTGATGGTACACAGCACAACACAACACACCACACCACACAGTGACCCATTAGAGCAGAGAACTGCTTCACAAAATTTCCAGGGCGATAGTCTTTACAAGTCTTTCCTTCCCTTCCACTGAATGGCTGATAGGTAGGAACCCATGATCTTTCATTAAGCAGGCAACTGCTTTAACCTTTGCATCACTAAGGTCCCTTTCCAGAATACCATCCTTACTTTCATAACAACAACAACAACAACAACAAAAAGGCTAAAGGAAAATATTCAAAACTGACAATAATAAAAACACTGGATTAGCACTCTATTTCCTCTATATAGAGACCAAAAAATCATGGTCATCCATTATCTGTGACTTGTGGTATTTGTAGTATTTTCCAGTTTTATAAGTTTGCAAAAAAAATTTAAACTAAGGAAGGGCTATAAATATGCGTCACTTTCACACTTGATTTTGTGTTTGTATCTTAAGGAGAGCCCACCAAATCTGGGTTTTACTTTCCTCAGGTTTATTTTATTTCTCTTCTAATTTAAAATGATTTTAGGTCACAAAAATCTGGGTCCTTTGTCCCTCTATTATTTTTTAACTTCTACGAGGTAAAATTTAGCTTTCAGTTTTTTTTCTTTGTTTTTTCTTTCTTTTTTTTTTTTGCTTTGCTATTTTAGTAAAGATTTTTGTAAGTATACTTGAATGTTTTCTTCCAACATGTGACTGCCTATTTTGGGCTCGTTGTTATTGTTGTTAAGTACTATCGAGTTGGAACCAACCCAGAGCTGACGCTTCAGAGGGTTTTCAGAGACACAGGAGGAGATTGCTCATCCTTCTCCCACATGCTGGGCTAGACATTCTCCAATTCTTCTCTTTCCATTATTTTCCTGAATTGTTTGATGATCTGAGCTCTCCCAAAACCCTTTTCAGGCCACAATATATTTGCTCTAATATGAACTGGGATTATAAAGTCAAACTGCTCTTGATTCCTGAGCCAATCTATTTCTTCTAGGGTCATATCCATCTTCAGCTATGCCTATACTTTTTTTTTTAATGCCTATACTTTTGTTGAGTTGGCTCCTAGAGTCTTGATGGTGGTTATGTCTTGATGGAAGTCAAATAAGAGAAGTTTTTGGGTCATATTTGATGTGTGTTACCGGTTTCCCCTCCCCCCGCCCCCAAAAGCAGCTGACAATCGAACTTTTGACCAAGAGTGGAAGCTTGCTAAAGGGTATGTCTTTAAAATCCGAAACTGATACAACAATCGTTTGTCTATTTGCTGCATTGAATAACTCGGAGTTGCTGTGATGCTGAACACTGTGCCATAGATGTGTCAAATACCGTAATGGTTGCCCATCATGTACAAGGTTTGGAGGAGTTTTCAGATTGATTCAGGTTGGGAAGCAAGAGTGACATCCACTTCCTAAACTGGATGCCTTTGAAAACGATAAACTCTATAAACGTACAGAAATTATGTTAGTTATAGAACAGAGTTCAGATCTTTTGTGCAAAGGTTGCTAAGAGTCATATTTGATTCAGCAACAATTAACTGCTGCTAGGTGATACTAGTGTTTATATCTGGAGGAACATTTTCCCACTCTTTACATCACTCTTTGTCAATGTGCTGTATGAAGTAATCTAAGTTTGCTGTGATGCTGAACCTTGTGCCATTGGGGTATCAAGTACCATAATGGTTTCCCTACGTGGACAGTGTATGGTGGAGCTCCCAGTTGTAAAACAGGTTTGGAAGCAGGAGTAGCATCCACTTCCTAAACCACATGCCTCTGGAAACTCTATGAACTTGGAGAAATGACGATGGTTATGGAAAGGCACTAGGTCTTTTGTTCATAGACTCAGAGAGTTGCTATGAGTTGAGCTCCACTTGACGACAACCACCAACAATACTTTTGTTATGATATGACTATACTTTTGAAAAAGGCTTTTCTTACCTATCTGCTTGTGTTCTTCCAGATCCTCCTTTGAGTTCATCCACTATCACTTTTTCCTAGTTTATCGGTCACTTCTATTCATCCAACTCTCCCTATTTCTTGTTAGTATTAAATTCAAAGTAGAATCCAGTATTATCAGGATTCTATAGTCTGAGAGTTGAAACTGCTGGCAAGGCCAGCCATGAGCAGATCTGAGGTTCTACTTCAAGCTGAGTAGAAGACTCTCATGTCTGTTAGTCTCCTGAGGAAGGAAGCAGAAGGTTTCCAATTCACCAGCCCCGAGGAGGGGGTGGGTGTTGCATTACCTAGGTCAAGTATGAGGACACTGGCGTCACAGCTGCCCCTTTGCTGGAATCCTGTCTGTTGGAGTCTGCACTCATGACTTTCCAGGCCAGAAAGCAAAAGCTTTGCACTCTGACCACCTTCTTGCTTCTCTCTGCACCCTCCCTTGTCTCTGGCAAAGGGAGAGGGTCCAGGTTCTTCCTCTCATGGCTTCCGCTACGCCTACAAACGTTAGCTGTGGAGGCAATCCCTCTTTTCTTTCCCCCTCTATATGCCTGCTGGGGTGCAGTAGGTCTGGGGGTCCCCGGAGGCCTGGAAGTAGGATCAACAGACAAAAGATAGGATGCTCAAATTAATTAGCTACTTATTTGAAATTAAAATGTAGTTTGGTGTCTTGTAATTTTTTCTCTGGTTACAAAGGACAGAGGACAGCCCTCCCTGGCACCTAGCTATTTAGTGGCTCCTCCCCTGGACCTGTGCTTCCTGCTGTATCCCAGCAGCTCTGGGCCAGGCTTTCCTCTCTGGGACTGGGAAGCTCGTCACCTCCAGTGTTGGGAAGCTTCCAAAACTAAACTTATTTCCAGTCAGAACCAACCCTGAAGGCACGCACACGGGTTGAATCTACCAGCTGCTCCATGGGGGAAAGATGGGCAATCTCCCTCGGTATGATTAAATGCCTCTGAAAATTCGCCTAAGGGTCAGCTATGGTTCAGTTCTGACTCAACTGGTAAACAACAAATCGCACAGGGGGAGATCACCCATCTCTCTATCAAGTAACTGCAAGTGGATTAGAACTGCAAGAGAGGTATAGCTTTTAGTACCATAACTGTATATGGACTAGGCCACCAGAGCTCCCTTTTGGGAATTTTAGAGTAGGGAAGAAGATAGACTGGGTCACATGGCCTGCTTGGTTTCCAGGCTCTTGGTCATTTCTAGCTGTAGTAGGTGTTTCTCCATAGGGTCTTGCCTAGGTAAATAGAGATCTGTGGTGGATATCTTCTGTTTCCCTCCAGACCAAATTTCTATTCTTCTCTGCCCTGCTCAGTGCCTTCGGAGACTGATTTATGTAGCAAGAAGGATGTGAGCTTGAGTTCTTTTCATTTGCTTCTTCTCTTGGCCGGTCACTGTAGGTGGCTGTGCCCCTCCACTCATGGCCACAGCTCCTATTAGATGACTCACACAAGGTACAATGTCTTTTCCTTAGCTCTCCTCAGGCTTAGTGGCCAGAATGGCCCCAGTTATGCCTCTTGTTGGTGCTGTGTTGATATGTCGATTCGGGACCAACTTGGGTTTGTAGAGGCAGTAAATTGCATAAGAGTTGTTAATTCTGCCTTTCTCCTGTGGAGCAGCTGGCAGATTCAAACCACATGTCTTTAGGCTGAAAACACAATTCCTTACCACTAGGATGCCACCACTCCCTCAGCTCTGCCTAGTCAGGGCAATGATTTTAATTCTTGTTGGTTTCCTTAGTCAACACCACAAATTTGTGTAGTCCTTTATTCAGTCTTCTTCACCTGTTTTCTGTCAGGATCCTGTTAGAGGGTCTGTGTGGCTATGAGCTCCGTATCTTAGTGGAAATGTTTACTTTGGTTTCACACATTTCCTTCTTGTCCTGGATGGGTTTGTTTCTCTCATGGCCTTCACATTTTGGAGTTCATTTTGGATTGGCTTCTGCTATTTTTGCCGCTCACTTCCCTGTCTCTTGCCAAGTAATACATTTCATTTCATCTCAGTCCCAATAAACACTCTCAATCTTGCTTCTTTGACAGCTTCCTCCAATATATTTATTTACAAAAGTCGACTCTGGCTGACAGTTGTTAATAATACTCATTCATCACAATTACATCATTTAACTTTTTCATCTAATTTTTTGTTTCTGTTCCAGTATTTTTTGCATGTGTGTCCTGATTTTACTCTTGAAGTTTATGCATTAATTCATTAGGGACCCATCATATGTCTGTTACAGGCACTGCACCATGTTGCATAAAGTGAAGGATTCCTCACTGTTATCCTCCTACAGAGTTTAGAACACAGTAGGGGAGTTGAGACTTAGGCCCCAGGAAATTCAACAATAGCAACACCTTAGTCAAGTCTCATGTGGTCAGAATTAAGAGATTCTAAGAGCAAGTCACTGAGATAGAAAAGATTGGGATGGGGTCTTTTAGAAAACGTCAAAAACAAGTCTATTTGGGGGGATTCCCCGCACCCCATCTGTGAAAGCAAACAGACTCACCTGGGCAGCAAACAGGCTTCACAGATGTCAGAGCAACAGAGAGCTCGATGGCGCTTCAAGGGCTCACCCTCCCTGGCCAGTGCTTTGTCTTGCACTAGAGTAAGGAACTCTGTTTGCCTAGTGGTTAAGAAGCTGCATTGCCATCCCAAAGGCAAGTAGTTTCAAATCCACCAACTGCTCCATGCGAAAAGATGGACAATCTCCTCCCGTGTCATTTACTGCCTCTGAAAACCTGCTGGAAGGTCAGCAATGGGTTGGAGCTGACTCGACCATACAAGTAGCTGCTGGCTTATTATTGATTGTATCTCATCATCTCATTGTCATCAAGTCTGAACGGACTCATAGCTGACTCTCCCATTTCTAAAAAATTCTATTTCTAAAAATAAACAAAAACCAAACCCAAACAAAACAAAAAAACCAACCACAAAACAAACAAACAAAAAAACAACCACAAAACAAAGCAACCAAATAAACCCTTGAGGTTAAACATAATTTAAAAACTTTGGCTGTGGGCATGAGAACATGGGTGAGGCGCTGTAATTTGCTGGGTTGTGTTCTGGGCAAATTCCTCTTCCAAGAAACTGCTTCTCTGCTTGTCCTCGGGGAGAAAATTGATCCTCAGAGAACCCATTTGTTCTCTCAATTTTAGCATGAGTCAGAAACTCAGCTGAGGTGGGGAAACAGGGAGGGAGGGGTGAGACTCTATAAGATTATTTTGAGGAACCCTGTATTACCTGAGCTTATTTTTAACACACAGATGTGTACTCTCTGGCTCTTGCAAACAGCGGTGGGAGTCTGACTAGGCTCACTAGGGAGGAAGCTTGCTCCCATATATCTAAGCGGCCTACCTCAGGAATGGGCTCGCTCACGTACACCCACTCTTCAGATCCAGGCTTGGGCAGCGGCGCGGCTATCGGAGGAGACGTAGATGTGGAGTCGGCAGGCGATTTCTTGACTGATTGCTTCCCTCCTTGTGCTTTTCCTTTAGGAGAACCTTCAACACGAATATGACATCATTTACTATTAAACAGATAAACAAGACCAGACCCTGACGTAAGCATGCATTTACTACGGCTATGGATCCAGGCAATACAGATTAATGCCTTTTCCCAGCTTCTTTGGCAGTCTTATCAAGTCAAAGATCACAATCCCATCCTCTGCTGTCCCTAAATTAACAAATCATATATATCAATTATGTATAGAATTATTATTGTTGTATGCAGGGAGTACCAGAGAATGTCTATCTGTGCTTCATTGATTACACAAAGGTGTTTGACTGTGTGGACCACAACAAACTGTGGCTGACTCTGAGAAGAATGGAAATGCCAGAACACTTGATCATGCTAATGGGAAACTTATAATTGAACCAAGAAGCAGTCGTCAGAACAGAGCAAGGAAACACTGCATGGTTCAAAATTGGGAAGGGCATATGCCAGGGATGTGTCCTGTCTCCAACCTTTTCAACCTGTATACAGAACAGATCATCAGGGAGGCTGGGCTCTATGAGGAGAAATGCAGCATCAGAATTGGTGGAAGATCGATCAACAATCTGCATTATGCAGATGACACAACCCTGCTTGCTGAAACTGAGGAGGACCTGAAGTGCTTGTTGCTGAGGGTCAGGGACCGCAGCCTTCAATATGGATTGAGGCTCAATGTCAAGAAGACAAAGATTCTCACCACTGGACCAACTGGCACCGTCAGGATGGATGGTGAAGAGATTGAGATTGTTCACAACTTTAGTTGGCTTGGCTCCATAATCAACACTCTTGGCACCAGCAGCCAGGAAATTAAAAGATGCATTGCGATGGGAAAGTCTGCTGTTAGGGACCTCTCTAAAGTATTGAAGAGCAACGGTGTGTCTATGGAGACTAAGGTGTGTCTGGTACAGGCCATGGTCTTTGCAATCACTTGTTATGTGTCAGAGAGCTGAGCAATGACCAGGGAGGACAGAAGGAGAATTGATGTTTGTGAGCTTTGGTGTTGGAGAAGAGTGCTGAGGGTACCATGGACTGCTAAGAAAACAAACAGATTCATTCTGGAGAGGATTAAACCGGTTTGCTCCCTGGAGACAAGGATTCTGAGATTTCATCTGACACACTTTGGCCATGTTGTAAGGAGAGACCGGTCATTGGAGAAAGACATCATGCTTGGGAGAGTGAAGGGCAGGCGCAGGAGGGGAAGGCCCTCTGGGAGGTGGATTGATTCAGTGACTGGGGCAATCGGGGTGAGTGTGTCGGAGACAATGAGATTGGCACAGGACACAGCAGAGTTTAGAGCTGTTGTACATAGGGTCGCCATGAGTCACAAGTGACTCGACGGCACATAATAACAACAACAACATACTGTCGAGTCAGAACCGCCCCATACCTGATGCTTCAGTGGGTTTTCAGGGATGGTAAATAGCACGGGAGGAGATTGCTCATCTTTTTTTTCCTGTGGAGTAACTGGTGCATTTGAACCACGTGCCTTTGGGTTAGCAGTTCCTCAGCACTAGGTTACCAGAGCATCTTGTGTATATAATGAGTAGATATGATTTTTAAGCAATTCAATGTCTATTATCCAAGTGAAAACAAAAAGTCACTCAGTATTTTATTTTCACCTCTGACCTTGCTTCCACAATAACTATGAGCAAATTCTGTTCCATTTACTATTGAAATTGTTTTTGTTTAGTTTTTAGATTTGTTTTATATACAGCAAATATGTTTTATTTAGAATGTGTGCTCTGGTGACAGCAGGTTGAGGCTCAATTTTCAGCCTGAAATAAAAGTTTTTAAAGAAGCAAATTTAATACTTTATCCTGTATAAGAAGGAAAGGATACCATGTAGGGTTGGAGCTCATGGTATCTCTTGGGCCAAGGGAAAGAACCAAGCAAAGATGTTTCTGGTTGGTGATGTGTACCCTCACGTGGGAACCGACCCAGAGCTGACTCTCCAGTGGGCTTTCAGAGGCAGTTAATCATACAGGAGGAGACTGCCATCCTTTTCTCATGGGGCAGCTGGGCCTTTGGGATTGCAGTGCAGCTTCTAGTCAGAGCAGATGAAGAATATGGGGCAGGACAAGAATTGGAAAGGTAGTTCCACAACACTTCCATATTCCTTGCATGAGACACAGAGTGTTTGAGGGAGAAAGTGATTCTGGTTATAATTGAGAATGGATGAACGGAAGTCAGTGTTGTGTCATAGAAGCAGGTTGGTAACATTAAGGTATGTTGTTGTTGTTATGTGCCGTCGAGTTGTTTGTGACTCATAGTGACCCTATGTACAACAGCCCTAAACCCTGCTCTATCCTATCCCAGTCGCACTGCCTCTAACACACCCATCCTGATTACCTAAGTCACTGAATCAATCCACCTCATAGAGGGTCTTCCCCTCTTGCGCCGTCCCTCCACCCTCCCAAGCATGATGTCCCTCTCCAAGGACCTGTCCCTCCTTGCAACATGCCCAAAGTATGTCAGACGAAGCCCCAGAATCCTTGCCTCCAAGGAGTTGCTTGGTTTAATCCTCTCCAGGATGAGTCTGTTTGTTTTCTTGGCAGTCCATGGTACATTAAATACTCTTCTCTAGCACCACAGCTCAAAGGCATCAATTCTCCTTCTGTCCTCCCTAGCCATTGTCCAACTCTCTGAGGCATAACAAGTGATTGCAAAGATCATGGCCTGTATCAGGCACACCTTAGTCTCCAGAGAGACACCATTGCTCTTGAGTACTTTAAGGTATAGGGAAGAGAAAAAGATTAAAAGGAAGAGAGATCTACCAGTTTGATTCCAGAAGGCCGTAAGCTTTATCTTCCCTGATAATATCAAGAGAAGAATCAGCACCAATTTTGTAAGTCCTTTATTGTGGTCTCAAAGACCTTGTGTACTGACCAAACTCCGTCACCTCAGAGCATCAACATTTCCTGAGAGGACTGGGGTTACTGTGGTTTAGAAATTTACTCTGTTCCAATTCCACTGACCAATGGAATTCAATGATTTAGATTTTAGGTGCAGTTTACAGATGGCCTGTAAAACTAGGATCACATCTCCACTCCCTCAAATTTATGTCTTAAAAATGTTTATGTACTGGTAATGTTTAGGGAAAGACAATTATCTCCCATGTTTACATTCATTTTAAAAAAAGCAAAACCACATGGATTTTTAAGCCAAAAATCAGTCGACTGTGTCCAGGAGAAGCTTTGTTTATTCCTGTCCCTGTATTTAAAAATAATATCCATTATCTATAGGTCTTAAATGGTATACAAATTTATGAAAATTTAGAAGAGTTCAAGAAAATATTTGCTCATGCAGAAATTGAAAATGTTCATGGTTGACTTGCTTTTCTGTATGATATTTCATCCTTTTATCTGAATCTCTGGTAGGAGTTAACATAATGATACTATGTTGTTAGGTGCCATAAAATACAACTCACAGGACCCTATGAACAAGAGATCTGAACCCTGTCCCATCCTGTGCTAACTTCACAATCTCTGATACATTGAAGCTGTGACTGTGCCCACCCACCTGGTTGAGGATCTTTGCATGATGTCTCCCCTCCAAGGAACACCTCCTAGCCACATGTCTGAAGTATGTGAGAGGAGGCTTCCTCAACTTTGCCTCCAAGAAGCAATCTGGCTGCACTTTCTCCAAGACATAGCCTATAGCCACTTTCATCTGAACATTTCTTTTTTGTTTGTTTTCAATTGAACACTTCTAAGAAAAAGTGAAATTATAAATGGAAAATTGGAATGACTTTCTTTTATCCAATATCATGTACAAATGAGAAACTGGAATGACTTTTTCTTTTCTTGTATAGCATGTATATTTAGGGAGTAGTAAATGAGCTGGGGAGTTATTTTTGGACCTTTATGATTTGATTCCATGAAACTTTTATCTAATTTTAACAATGAAAATACAAAGGGTAGGAGATTGGAATCAATAAAAAGATTTATGAGTTATAGGGAATGATGATTCTTCCATTCCTAATAAGAGATTTGATTTCACTTGTAAAGTTGGATGACTGAGTCTTTAGGTATTTTACAAAACTAAAGAGGAGGAGGGCAATCCAAGTTATAAAGGCTGATGATAGCATTTTCCCCTTCAGTAATAAGAATCTGATGATCTCAACTCAGAAGTCCATGGAGTAAGAGCAGGTGCAAATAAGAGAGAGAAAATTGCAATTTCAAAACACAGAGTTCATCTAAGCTATGTTATTCATCATATAGAGGTCAATGAAAGATGAAGATATGGAAATAGGAATTTGAGCAAAGGAAACAATTATAATATTAAATATAGGGAGCTCTGGTGGCTTCGTGGCAAGAAGCTGCACTGCAATCCTGAAGGCACACAGTTCAAGTCCACCAGCTGCTCTGTGGATGAAAGATGGGCAGTCTCCTCTGAAAACGTGCCAGAAGGTCAGCTATGGGTCAGTTCTGACTCTGTGGTAGACAACACACATAGATACAAAGTTTAAAAGTGTTCTGAGTAAACAGACCTGAACTATGCAGGAGGGGGAGGGAATTTACTCACTCGTTGCTGTCCAGCTGGAACTGACTCATAGCTGAGGCTCCAGGAGGTTTCCCAGGCTATAAATCTCATAGGAGGGAATTTCACGTCTTTCTCCAGTGGAGCTACAGTGGAGCCAGAGGTGCAGCTTTTGGGTTATCAAAGCACCTTCCTCAGGACTACCCCACCAGAGCTCCCCTGAATCCATGGAAAATCTGATGTACTCCTTGTCTTGTTCAAAAAGATGTCTTAGTCATGAACAGATTCAATGATTAGTTCAACTATGTAGAAGCCAGGAGATGGATTAACAGTGATTACTTCCTTCCTGGAAGTAAACTGCCCACCTTCTTTTTTTGGTCAACATCTAGTGCTGCCCAGCTGTCAACAATGGAAACCAAAGTCAAGAGCTAGGGTGTCTTGAAACAAGGTAAAAAGTTTAGCTCAGAAGTGGAACAATTGGAAGCTGCATGACCAGGAAAAAGAAGAAGCCAGTGTGAGGTAGGCATGGAGCCAGAGATGAGGAAACGTGAGTCAGTTTATTCCTTAACCTGCTAGTGACAAGGCATTTGAAAGAAGATCATGGAGAGAAAGTCATCAGTATCTTGGAATTCATGTTGTTAATTTAGGTGGGCCTGGCATATGGACTTAATCTACGTGGGCCTGCCATATTAAGTAATGACCTTTGTTATCTGGAATAACTGATGTGATCTAGCTCTAGTGTCATTATGCTTACCAGTGATAAATGATGGAAACTTGCTGTTGTTGGATGGTGTCCTAGTATTGATTCCAACTCACTGTGACTCTATGTAAAATAGAGCGGAACACTGTTGGTCTTGCATCATCCTCACAACCATTGTGATGCTTGAATGAGTTGTTGAAGCCATGGTGCCTATCTACCTCACTAAGGGACTTCTTTTCATTGCCTTTTTACCAAGCAGATGTTGTTTCCAGGGATTTATTCCTCTTGGTAGCATGTCCAAAGAACAGGAGAAAAAGTTTCACCATCCTCCCTTCTATAAACAATTCAGACTGTACTTCTTCCAGAGACTAAGTCGGTCTCTGGTATCATTTCCGTAATCAAGGCCCATATTTTCCAACTATTGATTTTTCTTCTTTTATCCAACTTTCACATTCTACTTGCCACTAATTATCAGTCCATCTTAATTTTATGTTTGATCACTTTCAGATTGTCAAAATTGGTAAAACGCTTTAATTTCTTCATCTTTGGCTTTAGGGGTGGCTTGGTATTAAGATCTATTCCGGAGAAGGTGAAACCAGGCTGCTCTTTGGAGACAAGGATTTTGATGCTCCGCCTCACATACTTTGGGCATGATGCCAGGAGAGAGGATAGTCCTTGGAGAAGGACATCATGCTTGGAAAGGTTGGGGAACAACACTGGAGAGGAAGTCCCTGGATGAGATGGATTGATACAGTGAGTAGGGGAATGGTGGTAGCTGTGTCAGGGACAATGAGACTGGCTCAGGATAGAGCAGGGTCCAGAGCTAAGATTCATTGGGTCACTATGAGTTGCAAGTGACTCAAGGACACACATAACAACAGTATAGAGTTGTGCTGACAACCCGAAGGCTGGCAGTTTGAATCCACTAGCTGTTCTTCAGGACAAAGATGGGAATTCCACCCCATACTATTTTTATTATAATTATATTAGCCAATCATCTTTGCTAGATTATGGACATGATCTTCTCATTAACATCATTGTACTTCAAGATAGTTATTGTAATATTGTTTTAGATGATGAACGTGATACTAGTATTCATGTTTAGTTCATCCACTCCAGCATATTGATTATATCACAATACCGATGTAGTCCAGTTTATCATTGTAATGCTCAGAATTGTGAACATTTGTATGTTCTATTCATTTGTAGTGACTTCCAATTTTCCTAGATTCATGTTATACATTCTGAATAAGGGATGTTTGCAGCTATTTCTTCTCATTTTGACTCATTCCATACCCATAAATGAATGTAAGTTTTTCTCCAGCCTTGTCATCAAGGCTGACTCCACTCTGAGGAAGCAGCTCTTCTCCAATCATATTTTAAGAGCTTTCCAACCTGAGAGGCTCATATTCCAGCATTGTATCAGGTAATGTTTTCCCATTCATCGGGTTATCAATGGTCTATTTGTTTCAGAAGTTAAGAGCCTCATACTTCATCCAAATCCTACTAGGACTTCTTGCAAGTCAAAACCCTCAAACTCACTGCTGTTGAATTGATTCCGAATCACAGTGACTCTCCGCCAGATTTCCAAGGCTGTAATTCTTACCACGAAGAGACTGCCCATCTTTCTCCTGAGGAGCAGCTGATGGATCTGAACCACTGGATATGCAGCCTTTATCCATCAGTGCAACACCCTATGGGCTCTGCCACCAGAGAGCTGTGCTGAAACTTGTCGACCAGTGTGGTCCTGCCGGTATCTGAAATAAGGTGGTATCGCTTACAGCATTATAGTAACACACAGGCCATTGCACTAACACAGGCTAATAGATGAGTGGTGAGAGAAGTTCCACATTAAATTCAAGAGTTCACTTCCATAGGCCAACACCTTCAAAAATGTCTGAAGGTTACTTGACTTGATCTGGGATTAATAACAACAGTACAAGATTATTTTGTATTTATTGAGCCTTCTCTCTCTCTCTCTCTCCCCCCCCTTCCCCCTCCTCTTTCTTTCTTTCTGTAACTTAGGTCGAGACCACCAGCTGCTCTGCAGGAGATTGATGGGCAGTCTCTCCTGTGCAACTACTGCCTCTGAAAACCTGCAGGAGAGTTAGCTATGGGTCAGTTCTGACTTGACTGTACACAGCGATAACAACAACATTCCTTACAGTATCATGTGAGATGGTGCATTTATTACCCTACTTGACAGATGGAAAACTAAGGTGTAACAGTTTGGAGGAAGTCACTAACACGGTATATGGCCCAGCTAGATCTTCAGCCTATACAGCTTTTAAGAAAATAATCTTAAAGTCCTTATGAATCAGGTAAATAGTATTATAAGAACGGAGGTAAAGTTCTAAAATTCCTCAACATCAATCTAACAGACCATTTGTTGTTGTGACTGTGTCTCAACTGTCAAGTTGAAACCATCCCACAGTTGATCCTCCAGTGGGCTGTTAAAGGCAGTAAATCATGCGGAAGGGAGGGGGGCGGCCTATCTCTCTTCCACAGTGGATTTGAACCACTTGCCTTTGTGTTGGCTATACAGTCCTTAGCTCTAAGCCACAGTAGCTCCCTTGGTGTTTCATTCTGCTGTACCTCAGGCCACTATGAATTGTTAAGTAACCTTGAAGACACCCAACAATAATGTTTTTAAGATCTTTAAGAAGAATTTTTTAGTAAATCTAGGTATAAAGCTATTATATCAGAGATGGAAAGATTTAACTGTCATTTGGTTCTCTTAAACTATTATGATGGTAAAATAGCTAAGGCAAACTCCAGGGAAGTTATGAGCAATTTCATTTTGCAAATTAATATAGTAATGCAGATCACATTTACCCAATAGAGAAGAGGTGCTCACCCATTCTTTCTTCGAATGAGTTAACAGTTCCGGTTGGAGTACTTCAGTATTTATCTTTACTCTCAACTACCTCATCTCAATTTGAAGTGGAAAATTGTCACTTTCTGTGTGGTAAGTATTAAGGAAAATCTAATAACAAACAGATTCATCCTAGAGAGGGTTAAACCAGGCTACTCCTTGGAGGCAAGGATTCTGGGGCTCCGTCTGATATACTTTGGACATGTTGTAAGGAGAGACAGGTCCTTAGAGAGGGACATCATGCTGGGTAGAGTAGAGGGACAGCGCAGGAAGGGAAGACCCTCTATGAGGTGGATTGATCCAGTGATTGGGGTAATCGGGATGGGCGTGTCAGAGGCAATGCGATTGGCACAGGATAGAGCAGGGTTTAGGGGCTGTTGTACATAGGGTCGCTATGACTCGCAAATGACTCGATGGACATAACAACAACAAATAAGATAACATCTTTAAATTATTGGGTAGTTTCTGGCAAATATTAACTTTCTCTCATTGTCGTCAAGTTGGAACCAACTCATGGCTGACTATCCAGTGGGTTTTCAGAGGACACAGAAATACATGAGAGCAGAATGCCCGCCTTTCTTCTCAGAAACCACTAGTGGGTGTGACCCGCCAGAAGGGCTTAAGCATCATACTCCGTAAGGACTTTGGCAGTGGGACATTTTGGTATTCTTTAAAAGGTTCTTTGTTGTGATTATACTTTGTGTCAAAAAAGGAGAGTGTTACTGAATTTTGTTACCAAACCATCATCATAAAAGGAATGGTTCCTTTTCAGGCACGTGCCATCAAGCTTCAGTTGAAACTGAGGGTGCATTATATGTGTCAGCAAAGCGATGAAGGCCTTATACATCGCAGCAGGTCCAGATGATAAAAATCAATTGAGAAATCATCCCAGGCTCTCCGTTTAAAGTCTCAGGTGGTAAAAATCTATTTTTGGAATGAATCCAGGACAAATTTGTGGCTTTCTGTTTTCTTTTGGGGAAGTTAGCTCTGTCTGGGAGAGTGAAGCCTCCTTGTTTAGCAGGTTGTTCTGCATTTATTTAAAAAGTCATTCCCACCAATAGTGTGCCCATTAGCCAAGCATCCTACTCCTAAACCTGACAGCTTTGCTTTAGTTCTGTTTTAAGGGGCATTATTATATTCGTGCTTCTTTACTCTAATTCAGTGTAAACGTTTGGGGAATGGTTTAAGGTTTTGGAAATGGAAATGGTGCGTTAGATTGGTGAATGTTTCTGATACTTCAATGGCAATCTGGAAGGTTTGTTTAAACAGACTTCTAGGCCCTGCTCCTGGAGTTTCACAATCAGTAAGTATGGATTAGGGCCTTACACTTTTAAAAGTTTCCAGGGGGGTTTCTGGATGATGCAGACAGTGAAAGGCTAATTACTAGTTAAAAGGCTAGTGATTCAAACCCCAATAGTGGAAACATGGATGACAAGCCTGGTCTCCGTTTTGGAAAGGTCACAACCTTGAAAACCCTGCAAACTGGCTCAGTTCCAATCCTGCACACCTGCGCTCATCAGGAATCAAAGCCAACTCCATGGCAACAACAACAATTCCCAGGTGATGTGGATGCTGCAGGTCTGGGGACCACAAGTTACAAAAGTAAACCTTAGTTATTGCAACCTCATTTTTTAATAACCTTTCCACCCTCTATCCTTCTATGTTCTTCCAATTAATTGCCATCCACTTTTTCTGCATTGACAGTGCATTTGCTGTAAAGTAGCCTGGTAGCAACTCTAATAATGGAATCTGTAAACAAAATCAGAAGACAGTACTAAAGCGATATCCAATTCGTAAAGTTAATTGGTGGAGAAGCCAGCAGCACTAAAGACAACATTATTTCCAATTGTTCCACAGGATTAATTTCAGCAAATACTCCTTAAAGGGACAAGTATGTAAAGTGTTTTGTTGTTATGTGTCATCGAGTCAGAACCAACTCAATGCTGGCCCTCCAGTGGATTTCAGAGGCTGTAAATCACACAAGAAGAAATTGCTCATCTTTCTCCTGAGGAGTAGCTAGTGGATTTGAACCGTGTGCCTTTGGGTTGGGAGTGCATCTTCTTGCCACTAAGCCACCAGGGCTC
>NW_006400120.1:437828-439228 GCF_000299155.1 Elephantulus edwardii
TTGTTTTCTTGGCAGTCCATGGTACATTCAATACTCTTCTCCAGCACCACAGCTCAAAGGCGTCAATTCTCCTTCTGTCCTCCCTAGTCATTGTCCAGATTACTGTTGTTAAAAATGTTTGAAGTTGGTGTGTCTTGGTAATTTCTGAGATTAGTTGATTATTCCACAGAAACATTCTTCATCTGGTCACTAATCAACATCTTCCTGGAGAAAGACATCATGCTCGGGAAGGTGGAGGGTGAGGGAACAAAGAAGAAGACCTTCAGGTGATGGATTAATGTGGTGGCTACCACATGGGTTCACACAGGGCAGTGCTCGTGAGGGTGGCGTGGGCCTGGGCAGGGCTTTGTTGTGAAGTACATGAAATGCCTGAGTCTGAACCAACTTAATGGCACCTTCCAACAACAGGAAGTTAAAGCTCTACAGAGTCCTGGTGAGCTGGTGGCTAAGCTTGGCTGCTATCTGACAAGGTGAGAGACTGGAACCTCTGACTGCCTTGTAGGAGAACGATGAGTCCATTGGCTTCTGTAAAGATTTACAGTCTTAGAAACCCTACAGGGCAGCTCTGCTCTGTCCTTCAGGGTAACTATGAGTTGGAATGGATTGGAAGGCAGTAGGAGGTAAGGTTATAGGGTTGAAAAGCCATTGCTTTGTGAAGGAATAAAATGAGACAGAGACACAAGGTTGTCTTTTCTGGAAGAAAACATGAAAGTCTTAAGAACAACATAAATTAAGTTGCAAATGACCTATCTAAGTAAAAGATTTAATATGGGGCTAAGGGTAGATATTGATCTAATAATCAAAGAAGAACATAAAAGAATTAGAAGCTCTCAGAGGGAAGAAAGGAGATGACCCCACAAACCAAAAGCAACACTTTAACGATAATGGATATCAAATGGCCTGTGAGATAAACAGTCTTGTATTCAGATACATACATTGGAGACATTCATCCTCAGTGGTGTTACTATTAAATGCTGAGAATCAAAGTCACAAGACAGGATTATAAGGTGGACATTATATTTTAAATGCAAAATGATAGAATTTCTATGCAGCAGAAAGGCTTCTAAGTCTTGACTGCAACTTCACCTTTTCCAATTATTATTTAGCAAGACTGATTTTCATGAAAACAAAAGCAGAATGTCCTTGGAAGTTAGTTCTACCTAACAACATGGCTCCGATATTACTTGTTTAACTTGTGTGTCCTTAGATGTCTAGTTTGGAATCTTTGTGTTTTTAAAGGAAAGAAGGTCCTAGTGTGTGTGAGATTGAGTGTGTGTGTGTGTGTGTGTGTGTGTGTGTGTGTGTGTGTGTGTTATTGTCCCTACCTTGATCTGGGACAGGTAGTATTTCCACTCTTGATAAGAAGTAGGAAATATACACAAAAACCAACTCAAGGTGGA
>NW_006400120.1:440803-473480 GCF_000299155.1 Elephantulus edwardii
AGAATAGTGCAACAATGAATGAGTGGAAGCCCAAGATCTCTGTAAATGTTTATGAAAATTAATAAAATATAATTATAGAAAAAAAAAAGAAGTAGGAAATAGTACAGCCAGAAGGCGTGTGCAGCAAAGATGGTGAAGTCTTTCAGACTTCAAGCATGTTACTAGGAGCGACTATTTGGAAAGGAACATCATGATTAGAAAAGTGGAGGTTCAGCAAAAGAGAGGCAGACCCTCAGTGAGATATGTTGACACAGTGACTGGAGCAATGGGCTCATCATGAGGATGGCACAGGATAGAGCAGAGTTTAGGTCTGCTGTTTACAGTGTTGCTATGATCTTACTCAACTCGATGACACATAACAATGACACCTCGGAGAGATGGAGTTATGTGGTGACTATGACAATGGTCTGAAGTACGATGGTGATCTTGAAGATGCAGCTGGAGAGGGCAAGGAGCTTATCTATTTCTCACAGGGCAGCTGTGTGGTTGACTTGTCAGCACTTAACAATAGCATTTCACTCCGTTTCCTTTTCTTTCACAAGAGGTGAATAATAACCGACATGAAAAGCATTATCTTATTCAGGTAAGAGCCGAACATAAATTGCAACTCAAGTATTTTCCTAAATATTATTTCAGTATTACTTATTACCACGTGGCTCCTGTTACATAACCTATCATGTTACATAATCAGAGAGGAAGAGTGGGGACTTGAGACCCATGGTTATGCATCTTATCAAAATAAAGAGCTTTTTCAGCAAGTCATTTTGGGAACATGGCACCGCCTTGCACTCCGACTGCATTGCTAACTCATGATGGAAAGTTAAAGACCCTTACTTTGTGACAGAGCTCTTGAATGGACTGCAAACAGTCACCTGCTGGCATCTGTAATTGTATCTTGAGTTTTAATTCATTGGATGAGATAGCTATTACAATTAAACATAAACATAATAACTAATATACCTTTGAGAATAATAGAGCTGGGATTATTTTTTTCACCAACAATTGTTTAACAATTATTTCACGGAAATAATTAATATATGTTACAAAGAAACACTAGTGAGACCAGGGTGAAGGGAAAACATATAGAAATTAAATTGGAAAGTCATTATGAGGTGAAGAATTAATTTCAAGGTTGTCACTAAAGCCGGAGGTCCCTGCACAGACACTAAATCTGAACCACTAATATGGGTTTGAACGGCTCAACAACCAAAATGGAAAAGGAAATGCTGCCTTTTAAAGGTGTATTTTCTCTGATCAATTGGAGGAAGAAAGTATTTCCTGTCCCTTGATTCAGAATGGGAATTTTTCATCTGGCGTTTCATGTGGTGGCAATTGAACGATGTAGGGGGCAAGGAATCCCTGTAGAAAATAAAAGAGCAGCTGGCTGTTGCTGTAATAGAAGCCCCACCTCCACTCCTACGCTTTATTGTGAGGGAGGTGAAGGATTTTATACCAACACATTGTTCTGTGAAAGCCGTTCTGGACAAGTAAGAGGACAGCATGCAGCTTCCTGATGGTACAGCCTCGTGAAGAGTGAGCCCTATATCTCTGATGAATAGATATTCTGTTTATTCTTTAAATTATCACTCATAAACTTCACTTTGCTCAGCAGGGCCTTTGCTAAGAAGGAGGCAGCTGAAAGTGTGGAGTTATATTTTTTCCTTGGCAAGGGCTTATTATGATTTACAAATGCTGGGGAGACACAGTCAAGGAACCCTGCTAGACAAGTCTGGCTGTTTTCACTGAGGCAGTCATACATGGAGACTTATATGCAATTATCTGCTGTACCTTTTCTTTTGAGTGAAGTGTCACCCTTCTTTCCTTTTCCTTCCTGAGGAGTTTGATGTTTACCATGCTGGGAGTCTAAACAAAATTCAACACACAAATAACATTTATGACTTCCTTTAATAGCTGAGCAATGACTTGTAAGCAATCAAACATTATTTCTCACAGATACAGATAAAAGTATTTCTCTCATGCATGCTATGGCTCAAGCCCTTATTGTGATTTAAAGGTAATCAGAAAATAGGCTACGGATGGAAGCGTCTTGAAAAACAGCACTGATAGGACTATTCTATCTTGTCACTCTGAGCACTTTAATTCTAAATTTTAATAGACATTTGGAACACAGTTGTGGACATTTGAAAATTTATTGAAAGTCCATTTAAAAGCTCTATTTGGATTTATTTTAACTGAATGAACAAATCAACCTATTATGGGGATGATGCCAGACACTTTTCAGAAGGCAGGAAAACAACATTTAACTTGGTCATGTGTATCCTTGAACTTCTCTTGGCTAAATGTGCTTAGTGGCCATGTGATGTCTATGCTTCCATTTTGCACTGACTATAACTTGTAATCCAGCCCATGGATTACAAAGAAAAGTGGAGGGTCAATGAAAGTGAGGAAGACCCTCAGTGAGATGGGCCTACACAGTGACTCTAATGGGCTTAGGCATGGCAAGAGGGCAAGGATGGCGCTGGATAGGTTGAGATTTCAATCTACTATTCATATGGTGGCCACAAGTTGTAGTTAACTCAGCAACACCTTCACAACAACAACAACTTGTAAAGAATCTCTTGAGGATATTTATCTTGGATTCTCTGGGATTTAGTTAAACAGAGTTATTTAAAAGGGAACAATGAGAAAGTGATGATGTCTCAAATAAATTATTGTTGTGTACTGTTGAGTCAGAACTAACTCACAGCTAACCCTTTAGTGGTTTTGAAGAGGCAGTAACTTGCATTGAAGATGAATGTCTACCTTTTCAATGCAGAGCTGCTAATGAACTTCAACCACAGGCCTTTGGTTTGGTCTCACAAAATTATTAAACCTTTCATTATTCAACAAGAAGTTCAACCAGTTTCTTCTTTAGTCCTGGCTATAGTTCTTTTGTTTTTCCTTCATTGGCAGCTTTTAAAGTACTGTTGTTGTTACTTGCTTTTGAGTCAACTACACCTCATAGCAGGCTGACGCACAATCGTTCTGAACTCTCTCTATCCTGAGCCAATCTCATTGTCTCTGACACATCTACCCTCATTACCCCAGTTACTATGTGAATCCACATCATACAGGGCCTTCTTTTCTGTGCTGTCCCTCAACCCTTCCAAGCATGATGTCCTTCTCCAAAGACTGGTCCCTCCTGGGACCAAAGTATGTGAGATGGAGTCTCAAAATCCTTCTTTCCAAAGAGCAGCTGGGTTTCACCCTCTCTCGGAAGGACTTGTTAGTAGTTTAGGTAAGCACAAAATGACGAGGGCACAGGAGGACAATGAGAGGAGCACAAGAAATAGAGGCAACAAAGCTAAATATTATTCCATACACAATCCTGCAATAACATGAATAATAACTAACTACAGTTGGGTACCAAATATAAGTAAATGAAATAGAAATGTGAAAGTTAATGGGTCTATACTGATACGTACAGATTTGACCAGAAAAAAAAATTCAAACAAAACCTCCAAACCCACTGACACTGAGTCAATTCTGATCCTTCCATTGGGTTTCAAGGCTCTATAACTTTACGGGAGAAAGGGCTCCTCTTTCTTTCTTGGAGGATCTGGTAGATTTGAACTACTGACTTTTCAGTTAGTAGCACAACACCAGGCATATTATCCCACTAGTGCTCCTTTATAGTTTGACTGAGGATGTCAGCTCTATCCGTGAGTACAGAAGAGCATCGAGGGACTAAGTCATGGATACTACATAGCTATACCCAAACATCTTGAAGGAATGAGTTTCTTTGTCTAGGGGGCTCAGAACCATAGTCTTGGTAGGCATGAAGTCAATTAGCATAGTACAGTCCACAAGAACAACATTCTACAACCGACAGCAGCAACTGAGGTCTTCAAAGCCTGCAAGTGGTCATCTAAAGTGCAACTCTGTCTCTCTCTGTCTGAGGCAAACAGAGTGGAGGCAATCAAAGATGCACGGATACAATTAGACCAAGGGCTAATGAAATCCATGAACTCCAATTTCCATGACACAGGGAACAGAAAAACTAGACAGTGAGTAGTTCCCACCACTGGCTGCTCCAATATGGAGTACAAAAGTAACTCCTGCATAAAGTGGGTGGATATGGAACAAAACTCCAAATCATAAAAGAGAGCAGGATGACTAATCAGTCTATAGAGACTGGTGGGACCTCTGTGACTATGGTCCTTGGTTACTCTTAACCTGTGAAGTCATACTCAAGGCTCAGCTTCCAGCCAATAGACAAGCCTGCAAGGTGACGCCACATAGTCATAGTTAATAAAATACAGGAAAATATCTTTCTGATTTTATCTTCTTTCAGCCAACATCCATCTGATGGCATCAATGATGCATTTGTCACTCTATAGCCTATTTCTGAGTCCAGCTTGGATTTCTGGCAGTTCCTATTGCTGTACTGCTCTAGACACTTCTGAATAATCTTCAGCAAGATTTTACTTGCTTGTGATAATGATACTGTTAAATAATGTCTATATTATGTTGGATCACCATTTTTAAAATAAGCACACACATGGATCTCTTTCAGTGGGTTGACCAGGGACTCGTCTTCTATATTTATTGGTCTAGGCAAGTAAGCACATCTAGGGCTGTAATGTTATGGCTAACACTGAGGAGAATGGGAATTCCAGAACACATGGTTGTACTCACGCAACATCTGTACATAGACAACGCAGCTGTTCAAACAGAACAAGGATATACTGCATGGTTTAAAATCAGGAAGGTATGTGTGAAGATTATATGCTTTCATCATACATAGTCTAAGTGTATGCTGGGAAAAGAATTCAAGTAATTAGACTATATGAAAAAGAATGTGGCATGGGGATTGGAAGGAGACATATCAGAAAACCTATGATATGCAGATGATACAACATTTCCTGCTGAAAGAAGACTTGAAGCACTTAATGAAGAAGCCTTCAGTATGGATTACACCTCAAAAGCAAGAAATAACAAATAACAAATAACCACAAATGTACTAACAGACAGATGGAGAAGAGATTTATGTTATCAAATGTTTAATCTTACTTGGATCCAAAAATTAAAAGTCATGAAAATAGAATTCAGGAAGTCTTAAGACACACTGCTCTGGGCAAAATTTGTTGGCAAGGACCTCTTTAAAATGCCAACCAGCAACGATGTCACTGTAAAGTCTGCCGTGACCCCTGATCCATGGCATGGCATTTTCCATTGCTTTATATGCATGTGAAAAGTTGGACAGTGAATAAGGAAGACCAAAGAAGCATTGGTTCCTTTGAATTATGTTGGTGGTCAAGAATATTGAATATACTGTAGACTATTATATGAGCAAACACTTCTGTCTTAGAAGAATTGCAGTCAGAGTGCTCAAAGGATGATGAGATGTTTTCCTCATAAAGTTTGAGAATATTTCAGGGAGAGTCCAGTTCTGGAAAAGGACATCATGTTAGAAAAGCTGAGGGTCATCAAAAGAGAGGAAAGTCCTCAAAGAGATGGATTGACACAGCGACTGCCACAATGGGCTTGAGCACGAGAGATTGTGAGCATGGTGCAGGAGCGAGCAGTGTTTTGTTAAGTTGACTTGATAGCACTTAACAATATAAAATCAAACTAAACCAAACTCACTGTTACCAAGTTGGTTCCAACTCATAGGGGCCCTCCACTGAGTTTCCATGGATGCAAATCTTTATGGCAGGAGATTGCCATTGTACTTCCTTGGAACAGCTAGAAAATCTGAAAGGCTGGTATTTCAGCTTGCAGCCTGTTATATTATATACCGCACCACCAGAATTCCTTTAAAAACAACATGAGGTGAATAATCATACAAGGGAAGTATGAATTCTCTCAGACCAATCAACCACATGAAATCAAAGGATAGCATTTGTCAGGGGATAAGGTCCCAGGGGCAAGGATGACTAAGCTTCATCTCACATACTTAAGGCATGTCACTAGGAGTGAGGCTAGTCCTTGGACAGGGACGTTATGCTTGGAAAGGTGGAGGGTCAGTGACAGAGAGGAAGACCCTTAATGAGATGGATTGACACAGTGACTGTGATAATGGGCTCAAGTATGTCAGAGACAACGAGGATGGCACAGGATAGGACAGGGTTCATATCTGTTGTTTATAGGGTTACTATGAGTTATAATGGATTTGAAAGCACCTAACAGTAACAAAGCTCAGAAGTCAGGGAAGGAGGGGAAAAAAAGATGGGTGGAAATGGTAAATGTAGGACAGAAATGGGAAGAGTGTTTTCACACTGTGGGGACTGCAATCATTGTCACAAATCAAAACGTGCATCATGAATGGATGACTCATTAGCCTTGTCAACTTTCACACTAATCACAACAAAAAGCTATAAAGACAGCACAGCAACTTAAACATCTTTGATTGAGAGACTCCAACGACCAATTCTTCGTGTTTAGAAATGATAGTTATGATTATGTGTGCATGAATTTCAATATCTCAACAACTGTGATTCTAAAATAAATTACTTAGATGAATAGGGGGGGAAAATCTATCCTTGAAACATTTGTTAATTTGTATAAAAGGCTTTAAAACATCCAAATAGTTGACTACAAAATAAATAAATAAACAAACAAATATGATCCAAATGTTTGAGTGATATATATATATATATATATATAATGATCAAAATGTCTGGATAAGCTCCCTTGATAGTTCCTTTAACAAAACTATTTTATGCAATTCATTATTTAATTAGCTTTAAATTCTAGCACAAGGTAACAGAACAAAGAAGGCAAGAACAGAGGTAGGATATGATAAACTGATAAAATATGTGGAATCAACTCATAGCTGAACCTCTAGTGGGTTTTCAGAGGCAGTAAATTGCACCAGAGGAGACTGCCCACCCTTCTTCCACAGAACAGCCAGTGGAATCGAACTGCATATCTTTGGTATTGCAGTATAGGTTCTTATCACTAGGCCACCAGAACTCCCTAATAAAGTACGTTGTTATTTTTGTTGTTGTGTAGCATCAAGTTCTTCCAGCGAGTGTTCAGAGGCAGTTTTAAACACATGAGAGGAGATTGCTCATCTTTCTCCCACAGAGCATTTGGTGGCTTTGAACTGCCAGCTTTGGAAGCACAAACTGCATGCCTTTGGGATTGCAGCTCAGCTCCTTACTACTTCTGCTGGGGAAGTATATACTCTGTCCACTTTTAATCAGTTCTGAAATATATTCTAAGGAGCTCTGGAGGAGTGTGAAGTGTCTAAAGCACTCAAATGCTAACCAATTGAAAAGCCAAGGTTGAAATATACTGTAAAATCCAGGAAATATACTTAATTAGCAGCATGGATTGTAACACTCTATACTGCCATACTGAGAAGCTTGGTTCTAAACTCAGTAGTGCTTGGTAATCGATTCAATGATTAGCCTTTAAATGGAATATGGCCAAATATAATTCCAAGTGTGTGTAAAATGGATATAAATTATCTCAAAAACTTGCTGCCTTCAAGTCAAAACTGACTCATTGCTGATCCTTCACTGAGTCTTTGAAAGCAGTAAGCTGCATAGGAGGAGAATGCCCATCTTTCTTCCCCAGAGCTGCTGGTGGATTTGAACAGGTAGAGAGGCGTGGCCTTAGGGATAGTTCACAACTCCCTATAGATTACATATATCATGAGCTCTCCCTAGTTAGAAAATATCATTGGGCCAAATGATGATTACCACTAAGTTCTTTACTTGGTTCCATCTGATTTTCTTTAAAAAAAAAATAAATAAAATAAAAAATTCTTTTCAAACTCCTAAAGAAGGTTGGAATTAGTTGTTTAAGTTGGGCATGTTTTGAAACCCCAGGCTTTACATTCTGCCAGTTTTTCTTATACCTAACCCACAGCGGAAGAGGTGCCATTGATTCACAGCTCCCCTCCATTGGGTCTCCGAGACTGTAATTCTTTAACTGGGAACGTTACCCACTGGGCTCCAGAAGACGGTTTGTGGGTTGAACTTCAGACCTTTAGGCTGTTACACACCATGCGACACAGGCCTCTCAAAAAAGCAAACCTCCTTGAAAATTCCTCCTCTAGCATGCTCATACAAACTCCCCTCAGCTGCAGTGACACAGTGTCCCTGGCAGCCCCACCAACGTCCTAGTGCCATGCGCTTTTCCACCTAGCAAAGCAGTGTTGTGGAAGGCAGTAATTGGGCCTCTGGAGACGAACCCTTCTATGCATTCTTAAAGCTCAGGCACCAGTCCAGTCCTCCATGGAAAAAAGAGACAGTACAACCACACTTTGAAGCAACGATGCATTTATTATTCCTCCAGTGCACAGTGTTCAAGAGTACAATTTTTAAATTGCAAACAAACTTAGGAAGCCTCTAAGACTGAGCTACGCCATTAACAGGAACAACTAGAGATTTTGTTTCAGGAAATGGCTCAGACATGGAGCGAGTTGGGAGGAGGAGAGGGGCAGTGCTAGGATCCCATATCAGATAAGACAAAACTCACTTAAACTGAAGGGAGAACTGTCCCAACATGTAACTGTACTTATAAAGATTTCCATTTCCCTCCCTCCAGAACTCTGGACTGTTTTTAATTCCTGATGAGGTAGTGGAGAAAAGACATTTATCTCATTAATGGCTCTTTGTTGTGTCAAAAGATAAACACATTTTTTTAAGGGATTGTATGTTTTAACCCTTAGTTAATTCCATTCTAATGGTGGGGAAAAAAGATTTTTAATACACAACAAAGGCTACTAAAGTTTTCAAGTTCATTTGTGTAATGTAAATCTCTTTTTTTACCCTTTAGTTCAGAGCCATTCCAAGGACACCAGAAAGGTTATGGAGTTTAGAGAAATAATCAAGGCACGCTATCAAGAATATGTATCTTCGGAGTCTCATGTGGCTGTTTGGCCAGCCACTTATGGAGCTGAAACCAGAAACCAGGGATGCAATTGTTTCCTAGAATTAGCACTTAACTCATAGGATGCTTTACAACAGCTCAGCACTTGACTTCTGTTGCATACTTATCTTCATTTTCTACCATGGGATGCTCTGGTCATGGTCTGTACTAGTTAACAATCTATAATAGAAAGAACCCAGGCCAGACAATATTCTCTGAGCAGGCCTTTGCCTTTTATGTCCTTAAAGAGATCCTTTGAGGCACTTGTTACTTTCCTTTCCTAAGCACATATAAAGATTTACAATGACATTTGATTTCTAGTCACCACGGCATGCTGCTGTGTTGTCCCCTCATTCTTGTGTGTGCTATCTACACTAATTCTCATCTTATTAAGATGGTAACAGAATCTTAACTCCATAGCTCAGCAAACAAACATCTATGTCCTCACCCTGCTTTAGATGGCTTCTTATTCTCTGTGCCTTCCCACTTCTCCTGTGGGGTCCTATTCTAATGGGCAGATCTGAATGTGACAACTCCATGTCCACCCACACACTGAAGTGCCTGGGTTTGGCGACAACTACATCTTTGCTACTGGAGGCCTTTTCCACTTTTTTTTGAGCGAATCGCTTTGTTTTCTATGACTGAAGTTGCTTCAAGTTTAATAGCATGTACTATAATTTGTACCTCTCCATGGGAAACCAAGGAACCAGCAAACAGGGTCATAAATCATTGTGTCAGTCACCTGATTGCTTCACTTTTGCAGACTGAGTTTTCGCAGGCTCTGTCGGAGGAGAAATTTCCTTCTCTTTTTCTGGTTCAGGAGGAGGAGGAGGGGGTGGTGCCTCAGCCAGAGCTGCTTCTTCTGTCTTCTTCTTTGCTTCCTTTTCTTCTAATTTCTTAGTGACTTCAAAAGGATAAGAGGAACAGAACATCATTAGGAACTTCAAACCAAACCACAAGTAAACAAACCTAAGAATCACCCAGTGTGTCATCTCATAGCCACCATGCAGGGTAAAGCAGAACCACCCAGCATGGTGTTAGAGCCTCATTTTTCCCCTAAAGATTAGCTGGTAGGTTCAAATCACCCCCTTTTCAATTAACATCCTACCACTAGGCACTGAACCAACAGGGCTTGTCTGTGTGAACTGAGACAAACCTCAATTAATAGAACAGTGCTCTTACTGGCTTGAGAGCCAAGGAGTGTTTCAGGACTTTCAGGGAAGTCACCTAGCACAGAAAGCTCCAATTTTAAGACTTCTCCATCTGAAAAGAAATACAATTTCCTCAGCCTCTTGTAAGAGCCATGGTGGTGCAGTGGTTAAGTTCTCATCTGCGAACTGGAAGGACAGCAGCTGGAACTCCACTAACCACTTCGTGGAAGAAAGAGTTGGCCGGACACTCTGGAATGGTTTACAGATTTGGAAACCCTATAGGGCAGCTCCACCCTGTCCTGTAGGTTCTCTTTGAGTTGGAATTGACTGCAGGGCAACAAACGGGGAGTCTCCTGGTGTTGGTGGTGCTGGTTGGTGCTGTTGCTGTGTGCACAGAACAAATTAAAAGGCCTGGGGAAGGCAACAAAAATAATAACCTTGAAATACTTCATAAAGAGAGATAGGAAAATAAAGACTTACTTCAACATGCCCAGTAGATAAACAGAAGAGAAAGTTTAAAAAGAAGGGAGAGAGCAATGTGAGAGAAAAGGTGAGGAGATCTACTAGGGAAAGGTATATGTAACACTAATTAAATGAGCAGATTCTTGTTCTCCATATCTATTGCCACCACGACAACCACCTCCACTGTCACCACCACCATCACCACCACTACCTCACTGTTACAACCACAACCACCACCACCACGTCTCTGTCACCACCAACACCATCACTTCCACTGTCACCACCACCACCACTACTGTCACCACAACCATGACCACCGCCACCTCCACTGTCACGACTACAACCACCTCCACTGTCACCACCTCCACTGTTACCACCACAAATACCATCTCCATTGTCACAACAACCACCACTTCCACCTCTAGTGTCATGACCACAACCACTACCATCACCACCACCTCCACTGTCAACACCACCACCACCGTCACCACCACCACCACCACCACCACCATCACTGTAACCACTACAATCATCATCACGACCTCCACCACCATCACCACCACAACAACCACTACCACCTCCACTGTTACCACAACCACCACCATTACCATCACCATCACCACCTCCACTGTAACCACCACAACCACAACTACTACAACCAGTCACCAACACAACCACCAGCACCACTACCACCACTGTCACCACTACCACAACCACCACCACCACCCACCTCCCCTGTCACCACAACTATCACTACCATATCAACTGTACCACCACTACCACCTCTACTATCACCACTACAACTACCACCACCACCTACACTGTCACCACCACCACCATCACTACCTCCCACTATCACCACCACAACCACCACTACCTCCACTATCACCACCACAATTACTACCACCATCACCTACACTGTCACCACCACCACCACCACCTCCCACTGTCACCACCACAACTACTACTACCTCCACTGTCACCACTATAATCACCATCACAACCACCACTGCTGCCACGACTACCACAGTCACCACCACAACCTTCACTGCAACCACCATCACCTCCACCATCATCAAAACTATCAACACTACTACCGTCATCGTCACCACCACCACCATTACCACCACCATTGCCATAAGCATCACCATCATCACCAGTGCCACCACCACCCTCTCCAGCATCACCACCATCTTTTCACAAGTGAAAGAGAGGAATACGCTCAATGAAATGAGCTAAAAAAGTGGTTATAATAATAGCCTCTATATCACGAGTGGTAAGGATGGTACAGGGCAGGGTTCAGGTCTGCTGTTCACGGGTCGCTATGAGTCTTGTTTGAATCAATGGTAGCAAACAACAAGAGCCACAAATAACACTAGTCACAGTGCTGACTGACAGGATATAAGCATAAATAGTATAACACACACACACACACACACAAATTATTGGCTTTGTGAAGTTTCAATCATAATGATGGAAGACAAATAAACATGACAAAAAAATGAATTCATGCAGATGCTTGGAGGAGAAATAACATGAAGAAATGAACCCGAGGAGACGAAGGGGTATCTGGAGAGCTATGTGGAAGCTTTTTAACTTCTTCAACAGAGCACTCTACACTGTAGGCCCAATGAGATGGTGACATGAAGAAGAGGAGGGACTGAACCCAGGGGTTCAGTCTGAACTGAAGAGATTTCTTCTCAGAATCATTACTTAAATGTGAAATTCCATTGACACTGGAAATCTATGAGTTTATGATCTCACATAAGTTCCCATAAGTGTACAAAAATGTAATAGTAATTATTATTGCTTGACTGGATGAGGGAAGGGGGTCAGAACATTTTTTAAGGTAAAATTATTTAACAGGATAAAATAATATTTTTCCTTTTTAAAAAAATTAATTTATTAATTTTAATAAACATTTACAGAGATTTTGGATTTCCATTCGTTCATTGTTGCACTTTTCTCCCTGCCCACCCTTCCCCCTGCCCCAGTCCACTACTGTCTTTGAAAAGTAAAAGTTCTTTTATTGGTATACAATTCTCCTGCACCCTCCCCCCACCTCCCCGAGTACACTTCACTTAATTCTGGACTATTGTGATAACCATAATACCCTATCATATATCACTTTAAAGATACCTCAGAAGTAGACTAATAAGCAAGTAACTGATAATTGTTAAACTAATTTAGGTAGGAAGATAATTCACTCACTGTTTATAATACAAAACACACTTAAATCTGTAATATACTGAATATGAATTCTTTTATTTCTTGATTTGTTTGACAGTAAAACAATGCTTTCAGTGAGATGATATATTTTTTATTAAATAAAAGAAAATGTAAAGGAAGTGAAGAAAAAGTACTTTATGTAGAAAAATATGCAGCAGAAATAAAATCAGAAGCAGAAATGAAACCCTTTAAGATAGTAGTAATCTGAATATAAGCGAAAGCTCTATAATCATACTATAATTTTTAACTTCATTAAAACCATATTTTACATACCTAAGCTCAAAATGGTAAAAAACATAATTACCTTTATTCTTTTTTTTATGCATCTCAGTCACAAAAATGTCTTTTACTCTTTGGTATAGATCCTCCTCGTCTATGTCAGCATTGACTTTTATCAATATATTCTCTGCCTCTGAAAACCACTGCTCCAGCGAAGGCCAGTTGTCCAAGAAGCCCACAATTCTGCAAAAATCAGAATACTATATGAAGATCACATGTTGATTGAAATACCAGAGTGATATCAAGCATAGTTTACCTTGTGCACAATTAAATGGTACATTGTCAAAACAGAGCCTGAAAAAAAAGAAACAAACTTAAAACAAAAATCCTATGAATGATTGTTTGGAAAATGAATATAATTTTTAAATCTCACTAACTGGAAAAAAAAGAAACCTATCAGGAGTAGCATCCACTTCCATAAATAGCTTGCCTCTGGAAACCCTATGAAGCTGGAGACAGGATGAGAGACACACAAGTGTTGAGGACTTTTTGTTCATAGGGTCTCTATGAGTCACCTACGACTTGACGGCACTTAACAACAACAACAACCATCTGTTAAAAAGCCACTGCCATCGTGTCCAGACTGGCTGATAGCACCTCTTTGTTCCTGAGGTTGTAAATAATTCTAGGAGGATTGTGCCTTCTTTCTCCTCCAGAGGAGCTGGTGGGTTTGAACTGCTGACCTTTAGGTTTAGGGTACAACATGTAACACACTTCCTTTCTAAAGGGCCTTAAGAAATGGACAGGCAGTGGATTCTCACTCTCATTAGATTAAAAAAAGGTATTATTTAATGCCACCAAGACATATTTTTTTTAGAAATATGAAAAAGCAAAAGAAGAAAGGAAAATGTCATCATTTAATGAAAACATTCATGTAAGTTGGATTTAAGTGGAACTCCAGACAAGCATGGTGGACTACTGCCATCAATGTTCACAGCAAGATAGCTGAGCCATATAACTCTTCCTGGTAACAGTGGTCTTGTCTGTCATCTTCAATTTTTTCTTAAAAACAGAAATTACATAGATTTGTGAGGAACCTCAGATGGCTCAGACTTATCAGCATTATTTATAAGTATTCTTAGAATGATTCTTGAAATGGTCTTTTTTCCTTCCTAGAGGACAGGCAGCCTTAATATTGCTTAGGAAGCTCTGATGCCCTTGTTCTTGTTGTTGTGTGAAATTGAGTGGGAACTGACTCATAGCTGACCTTCCAGGAGGTTTTCAGAAGCAGCAGATAACAGAGGAGAAGGTTGAACATCCTTCTCCCATGGAGCAGGCGATGCACTGGAACCATGTGCATTTAGGATTGTAGAGCAGCTTCTTTTCACTAGGCCACCAGAGATCCCTAGCAGTTATTGGTTTGCCAACCCAAAGACATAGATCTAATCCATAAGCCATTGTGCAAGAGAAATATGGGTAATCTCTCCCCACGTGACTGGCTTACTGCCTCTGCAAACCTGCTGGAGGCTCTTCTATGATCCAGTTGCAACTTGGCAGCAATCAAGTCAAGTTCCAACTTAGGTGACTCTTTGTGGTTCTCTTCCTATTTTTAGAATTCTCCTTACGGCTTCAGGAAATTGTCTAATTTTGTCTAAATTTTATTCAGTGAAAAGCTTGTGTACATTCAAGACAATATCAGAAAACCTCCTCAGCATGAAACAGAAGTGGTTTTAGAATTAGACACTGTAGTCTGATGGCAGTGTTTCCTTGCTCTTTTCTGACAACTGCCTCTTGGTTCAAGTATAGGTTTCGCATCAGAACGATGAAGTGTTCTAGGATTCCCATTCTTCTCAGAGTCAGCTACAGTTTGTTATGATCCACACAGTCAAACGCCTTTGCATAATCAATGAAACACAGATAGACATTCCTCTGGTACTCCCTGCTTTCAGCCAAGATCCATCTAACATCAGCTACAATATCCCTAGTACCACGACCCCTTCTAAACCCAGCCTGGACTTCTGGCAGTTCTCTGCTGATGTGCTGTTCAAGTCATTTTTGGATAATCTTCAGCAGAATCTTGCTTGCATGTGAGATCAACTATATTGTTCTATAGTTTCCACACTCTGTTGGGTCACCTTTCTTTGGAATGGGAACAAATATAGATCTCTTCCAGTCAGTTGGCCAAATGGTTGTTCTCCAGATTTCTTGACACAACTTGGTGAGCACGTCCAGGGCAGCAACTGTTAGCTGAAATATGTCAATTGGTATACCACCTATTCCTGGGGCCTTATTTTTTTCCATTTCCTTCAAAGCAGCCTGAACTTCTTTCATCACCATAGGCTCTTGCTCATACTATTGTTTCATGAAATTCTTCTGTGTCTGCCAATTTTTTTTGATACAGTGACTCACTATATTCTTTCCATCTTCTTTTAATACTTCCTGGATCATTTAACATTCTGCCTAAAGCATCCTTGATTGTAACAACTTGAGGTTTGAATTTGTTCTTCAGTCCCGTGAGCTTAAGAAATGCTGAGTGATTTCGAGTTCGGCCATTTTGATTTTCTGACTCTAGCTCCTTGCACATTTCATTGTAATATTTTACTTTGTCATCTCGTGCTGCCTTTTGACATCTTCTGTTCAGCTCTTTAGTATCTTGAATTCTTCCTTGTGCTTTAGCTTCTTTGGGCTCCAGTGCAATATTCAGAGTTTCTTCTGACATCCATTTTGGTCTTTTCTTCCTCTCCTGCTTTGTAATGAACGTCTGCACTCTTCTTGAATGATATCCTTGATATCCTCCCACAACTCATCTGGTCTTTGCTCATTCATCTTCAAGCCCTAAAACCTGTTCCTGAGATGGTTATGAAATTCATGTGGGATAGACTCAAAGTTATATTTTGGTTCCCATGGCCATCATCAGAACAGAGCAAGGAAATACTGCATGGTTCAAAATTGGGAAGAGTGTATGCCAAGAATGTGCCCTATCACCATACCTTTTCAACCTGTGTGCAGAACAGATCATATGGGAGGCTGGGCTCTATGAGAAGAAATGCGGTATCAGGATTGGTGGATGATCTATCAACAATCTGCTTTATGCAGATGACACAACCCTGCTTGCTGAAACTGAGGAGGACCTGAAGTGCTTGCTGCTGAGGGTCAAGGATTGCAGCCTTCAGTATGGATTGAGGCTCAATGTCAAGAAGCCAAAGATTCTCACTATTGGACCAATTGGCAGCATCAGGATGGATGGTGAAGAGATTGAGATTGTTTACAGCTTTAGTCTGCTTGGCTCCACAATCAACACTCTTGGCACCAGCAGTCAGGAAATTAAAAGATGTATTGCGATGGGAAAGTCTGCTGTTAGGGAACTCTCTAAAGTACTCAAGAGCAACGGTGTCTCTCTGTAGACTAAGTTGCGCCTGATACAGACCGTGGTCTTTGCAATCACTTGTTATGCATCAGACAGTTAGACAATGACTAAGGAGGATAGAGGGAGAATTGATGCCTTTGAGCTGTGGTGCTGGAGAAGAGTATTGAGGGTACCATGGACTAGTAAGACAAAAAACAGATTCATCCTGGAAAAGGTTTAACCGGGCTGCTCCTTGGAGGCAAGGATTCTGAGGCTTCGTCTGACATACTTTGGTCATGTTGTAAGGAGAGACTGGTCATTGGAGAAGGACATCATGTTTGGAGGGCAGGCGCAAGAGTTCTGGGAAGGCCCTGTAGGAGATGGACTGATTTGGTGACTGGGGTAATTGGGATGAGTGTGTCGGAGATAGTGAGATTGGCACAGGACAGAACAGAGTTTATGGCTGTTGTACATAGGGTCACTATGAGTCGCAAGCAACTCGACGGCACATAACAACAACAACAACAACAACAGTCTGATGGCAGTTGTTACTGTGTGGAATTAAGGTTATTCCAATTCATAGTGACTGTATATGACAGAATTGACTGCTTCACAGGTTTTTCTAGGCTGTAATCTTTAACTTCCACTTGATTTTCTTTCAGGGTAATTTATCTTCTTGTGACACTGATGTGCCAAATGTGGTAATTGTTATCCATGGTGGACAGTGTTTGCTGGAGCTTCCCGACTAAATCAAGCCTGGAAGCAGGAGCGGCATCCACTTCTGAAATGGCGTGCCTCCAGAAACTCTACGTATGAACAGTGCTCAGGCCTTTCGTTCATAGGGTCGCTATGAGTCATCTACGACTCGACAGCACCTAACAACAACAACAACAACAACATTTTATCTTCAGGCTTTATGGCCTCAAATCCTTCCATGGACTTTGATGCATCATGAGTGAGCACCTGCAGGTCTAAATCAGGGCAGAGTGTTGTGTACTTGTGGGAGACATGGCAAGGGCTCTTGAGCAGCTTGATATGAATGACACAACTCATACACTGATACAACTCATACACATAATGGGAAGCAGGCACATGTCAGAGACATTCACTTCAGAAATGATTCTGATGGCTGCAAGTACATTTCCAGTTACGACCTTTCTGATGGCCTCGACTTTGGGCATGCAGAAAACACAGCTGGTTCAGCAAGAGTTGGCCATGGTCCTTTTTTGGCATAACCATTATTTTTCCTTGGCATTGTTACCTTAGAAGATAGCACCTGAAGGCTAGGTTGTAATTTTTATAGAAGCAGATGGCCATGGTTTTCTTTAATGATTGTTGTTGTTGTTGTTGTTATGTGCTGTCGAGTCGCTTGTGACTCATAGTGACTCTATGTACAATAGCCTAAAACTCTGCTCTGTCCTGTGCCAATCGCACTGTCTCTGATACTCCTATCCCGATTACCCCAGTCACCGAATCAATCCATCTTCTAGAGGGCCTTCCCCTCCTGCGCTGTCCCTCCACTCTCCTAAGCATGATGTCCTTCTCCAAGGACCGGTCTCTCCTTAGGACATATTATCAACATATTGGTCAACTGAGTGCCTAACCATTGTGCCACTAGGGTTCCTTGTCTGATGGCCAAATATGTTGGCATTGAATTGATTCCAGTGACCCCAAGGACACAACAGAACTGCACTATAGGGTTTTTCCCAAGGCTGCACTCTTTACAGAAGCTGATTGCCATAAATATTTCTCTTGCAGAATAGGCTGGTGGGATTCTGATTGCATTCTGGAGGGAAATTAACACATAAAAATATCACTATTGAAACTACTTTAATTTTACCCATAAAAGATGAAATACTAAGAGGTATGTATTCTTTATAGTTCTGACAACACCAAAGTGGCTAATTGTCAGTATATATAAAAGATGAGAAACAGAAAGCTGACATTTAGATTCACACTAACCTGTGCTGGATCTGGTCCTTCAAGGACTGGTCCCTGTCTTTATCTCTGTGTTCAGCAGCTACCTGATGAGTGGTATCTTCAGAAGTTCCACGTAGCAGTGCTTCAGCTAAGGGATGAAAATTACTTAGTCAGGATATTTGTTAAACCTGAGGAAGTCCCCGCTAACTGCTAAGATGTACTGTTGCAAGAAGGTCAAATAACTATTGTCCTGTCTTTGGTCCAACATAATTTTAAACTGTTTGAGATGGTTAAAAAGCAGCTTTGGGATAACAAGTTAAGCTTTCCTTGAAAGTTGTGGAAAATACAGTCCAAAGCAACATGGGAGATGTGGTGTAGTTTCAATGGAAAGGACCTCTTATGAATGAAATAAATGAATGCAAATGGCAAGAATGAAAAAATGATGGGGCATCATGACTAACAAGCTTAGACAGAACCAGAACATTACGGTTTTAAAATCAAGACTGAATTAACAGGGCAGCCATAAAATAAAATGAACTTTAAAAAAAATGACTTGTTAATATTATACTGTGGTATGATAAAATAATTTACGTGGGTTTTCTTTCGGATATCATGGTCCCCCATAAGAGAGACATAAAAGAGCTGAACACAAGAGGACCCCCAACCAGAAGAACAACAATCAACTTCGATGGAGCCCTATTCAGGATATGTGGCACAGAGTTCAGAGCACTTGTGCACTCGGTAAATCATGAAAAGGAAATAAAGCCTTGAATTAGATGAAAAGAGTTAGAATTACTCAGCGTGTGCAAGAGAATATTGAAGAGTAAATGAACAGCCTTCAAGAAAAATAAAGGACTCTTACACGGGAGAGCAATCAGTAATACTCCATCCTACATTCATGATAGAACGAGAGGGAATGGAATTGGAGTATAATTAATACTTTCAGGCTTTTCATGAAGCCCAAGCATGACTGACATCAGCACAGGTGACTGAAGATGTTTGAGGGAGTTCTTGAGAGAAGCCATGTCATACCTGAGGGTCATTGCCTTGCAGTTGTCATGGATTTCAGCACCTGGTAGAATTCACCCCTCCCCCAAGCCCCCTGACATCTCTTCTCTACTCCTATCTCCACTGTCATGGTCACATTCCTCTGAAACCGTGAGAATGTGCTTCCAACAAGTCCTATTGCTGAAGAATATCTCCAACATCATCCAGACCCTAAATTCCTGCCTTTTCTCACCAATTGCTTCAACATCTCTTCCCAAACAATGATACCAACTTATTCGTCTGCATGTCCTTCTGCTATATTAGCCTGGAAAACCCAGGGTTCATCATACGTGAACTTGCTCATCTTCTCTAAAACTACACTTGTACTGCTAAGTGTCTTTAAAGAAAAATAGACACCACTGTGACTTATAGTTTCATAAGTTTCCTGGCTCAAAATTGAGCTGAGCTCTAACTCTATAGCTGCTCCCTTTCTTAAATATGGCGTTGTTATGTGCCATTAGGTTGCTTGCAACTCATAACAACCCTATGTTCAACAGCTCTGAACTCAGTCCTATCCTGAGCCAACTTCATTGTCTTTGACACACCTACTCCTATTGCCCCAGTTACTGCATCAGTCCATTTCACCCTGGGTCTTCCTCTCTTGCGCTGTCTCTCCATCCTTCTGGGCATGATGTCCTTCTCTAAGGACTGGCACCTCCTGGCCATGTGCCCAAAGTATGTGAGACAGAGCTTCAAAATCCTAGCTTCTGGGGAGCTCTGGTGGGCTAGGGGCAAGAAGCCGCACTGCAATCCCAGAGGTAAACAGTTCGAATCCACCAGATGCTCTGCTGGAGAAGGGGGGGGCAATCTCCTGTACCAGTCAGATGTGATTTGATGATTGTTGTTGTTGTTGTTGTAGTTGTTATGTGCCATTGAGTCATTTGCGACTCATAGCGACCCTATGTACAACAGCCCTAAACCCTGCTCTATCCTGTGCCAATCGCATTGCCTCTGACACACCCATTCCATGGTTTTCTTTAATGATTGTTGTTGTTGTTGTTGTAGTTGTTATGTGCCATTGAGTCATTTGCGACTCATAGCGACCCTATGTACAACAGCCCTAAACCCTGCTCTATCCTGTGCCAATCGCATTGCCTCTGACACACCCATTCCGATTACCCCAGTCACTGAATCAATCCACCTCATAGAGGGTCTTCCCCTCCTGCGCTGTCCCTCCACCCTCCCAAGCATCATGTCCCTCTCCAAGGACAACATGTCCAAAGTATGTCAGACAAAGTCCCAGAATCCTTGCCTCCAAGGAGTAGCCTGGTTTAACCCTCTCTAGGATGGATCTGTTTGTTTACTTGGCAGTGCCGGTACAAACACAAAAACTTACAAAAATTTAAAAAAATTAAAAAATCCTAGCCTCCAAGGAGATACTTGGTTTCATCCTCTCCAAGACAGACCTAATGTTTTTTTTGGCAGTCCATGGTATATTCAAGACTCTTCTCCAGCACCACAACTCAAAGGCATCAATTCTTCTGTCATCCTTAGTCACTGTCCAGCTTTCTGATGTGCATCAAGAAATTGCAAAGACCATGGCCTGGATCAGGTACACCTTAGTCTCTAGACTGACATCTTAAATATGAGTAAGTAAATAATAGAAAGTCCTGAAGAGCAATGGTGTCTCTCTGGAGACTAAGGTGTGTCTGATACAGGCCATGGTCTTTGCAATCACTTGTTATGCATCAGAGAGTTGGATAATGACTAAGGAGGATAGAAAGAGAATTGGTGCCTTTGAGCTGTGATGCTGGAGAAAAGTATTGAGGGTACTGTGGACTGCTAAGAAAACAAACAGATTCATCCTGGAGAGGGTTGAACTGGGTGGCTCCTTGGAAGGATTCTGAGGCTTCATCTAACAAATTTTGGACATGTTGTTAGGAGGGATCCGGTCCTTAGAGAGGGAAGTCATGCTTGGGAGGGTAGAGGGACAGCACAGGAGGGGAAGGCCCTCTATGAAGTGGATTGATTCAGTGACTGGGGTAATCGGGATAGGTGTACTGGAGACAGTGCAACTGGCACAGGACAGAACAGAGTTTAAGGCTATTGTACATAGGGTCGCTAGAGTCACAAGCAACTTGACGGCACATAACAATAACAACAACAAATAATAGAAAAAGTGAAAGGAAAAAAAATCTTCTCACTGTATCTCTTTTCTTACTTCCAACAACCAAGTTTCAATCTTAACTCAGCCACTTCCTTTTCCATCTTGAAAGTCTTTCACTGCCATGTTGGCCTTCCCTCTCTTTAGGCCCCTGGGCTCCAGTCTGGACCATTCCTCAGTCCTTCCTTGACCTTATTGATGATGTCCTGCTTTGCAGTCTGCGGGGTGTGGATGCAAAGTACTTTTCTGTCATGCAGGACAGAGGCTGCCCTTGACTTAAGGAATGGTGCTCCCACACCCCAACCCTGGCCACACAACTGCAGGATAAAGCCTGAAATCTTAGCTGACTCTCAGTTCTACTGAAGTACTTGCATTTTCCAGATGGACCATTTAGGTCCTTTGGGGCAAGTGCTTCATCATGAAAACACCTTTCTCTCTTTCTTTTCTCCCTTTCCTGAACTGGCTGATCTTTTCTCACACTGAGAATGTCTAGGATCACACAGAACAAACGAGAACTGTCAGCTTCTGTTTCTCCCCCTCATCCTGTACTGTGAACTGCATCAAGAAGAGGATGTGCCCTACATTTCTGCATCATCAGAGCCCAGCACATCACATACACTAAGCAATAGTTTACTAGTGATTCTATTTCAGCCGCCACACTTGCTGCCCAAGTAGAACTTTCTGCTTTGATGGAAGTATTCTATAGCTGCACTGTCTCTTATGGTAGCCATAAGCCTCAGGTATCCATGAAATTTTGATTCATTTAATGTTAATAATTTTAAATTTTGAATCTATGGCCACATAGAACTAATGGTTACTACATTGGACAGCACAGCTTCCCCTCTCTCTCTCTCTCTCTCTTTTTTTTTAGTTCCTTGTAAATTCTTTGAAGATAGTATACATTTCTTTTTTATAATTCTACATCAATGCCTAACCTATTGTTTAGCACATAGTTGTTGTTGTTACGTGCCAACGAGTCGTTTCCGACTCATAGCGACCCTATGCACAACAGCTCTAAACCCTGCTCTATCCTGTGCCAACCGCACCACATCTGACACACCCATCCCGATTACCCCAGTCACCGAATCAATCCATCTCATAGAGGGTCTTCCCCTCCTGCGCTGTCCCTCCACCCTCCCAAGCATGATGTCCCTCTCCAAGGACCCGTCCCTCCTGGCAACATGTCCAAAGTATGTCAGACGAAGCCCCAGAATCCTTGCCTCCAAGGAGCAGCTTGGTTTAATCCTCTCCAAGACGAATCTGTTTGTTTTCCTGGCAGTCCAGGGTACATTCAGTACCCTTCTCCAGCACCACAGCTCAAAAGCATCCACTCTCCTTCTGTCCTCCCTAGTCACTGTCCAACTCTCTGATGCATAACAAGCGATTGCAAATACCATGACCTGTATCAGGCGCACCTTAGTCTCCAGAGAGACACTGTTGCTCCTGAGTATGTTTGAGAGGTCCCTAATGGCAGACTTTCCCATCGCGATACGCTTTTTGATTTCCTGACTGCTGGTACCAAGAGTGTTAACTGTGGAGCCGAGCAAAGTGAAGCTGTGAACACTCTCAATCTCTTCATCATCCATCCTGACGCTGCCAATTGGTCCAGTGGCGAGAATCTTTGTCTTCTTGACGTTGAGCCTTAGTCCATACTGAAGGCTGCAATCCTTGACCCTTTGCAGCAAGTGCATGAGGTCCTCCTCAGTTTCAGCAAGCAGGGTTGTGTCATCTGCATAACGGAGATTGTTGATAGATCTTCCACCAATCCTGATGCCACAATTCTCCTCATAGAGCCCAGCCTCTCGGATAATCTGCTCGGCATACATGTTGAAAAGGTATGGAGACAGGATGCATCCCTGGCGTACACCCTTCCCTATTTTGAACCATGCAGTGTTACCCTGCTCTGTTCTGACTACTGCCTCTTGGTCCAAGTATAGGTTTCGTATTAGCACAATTAAATGTTCTGGGATTCCTATTCTTCTCAGAGTCAGCCACAGTTTGTTATGATCCACACAGTCAAATGCCTTTGCATAATCAATGAAACACAGAAAGACATTCTTCTGGTATTCCCTGCTTTCAGCCAAGATCCATCTAACATCAGCAACGATATCCCTAGTACCACAACCCCTTCTAAACCCAGCCTGGACTTCCGGCAGTTCTCTGCTGATGTGCTGTTCTAATCGTTTTTGGATGATCTTCAGCAGAATCTTGCTTGCATGTGAAATCAATGACACTGTTCTGTAGTTTCCACACTCAGTTGGGTCACCTTTCTTTGGAATGGGAACAAATATAGATCTCTTCCAGTCAGTTGGCCAAGTGGTTGTTCTCCAGATTTCTTGGCACAACTTGGTGAGCACATCCAGGGCAACACCTGTTATATGAAATACTTCAATTGGTATACCATCTATTCCTGGGGCTTTATTTTTTGCTATTTCCTTCAAAGCAGCTTGAACTTCTTCCTTCATCACCATAGGCTCTTGCTCATATGTTATTTCTTTAAATTCCTCTGTATCTGCCAATTCCTTTCTATATAATGACTCAGTATATTCCTTCCATCTTCTTTTAATACTTCCTGGATCATTTAATATTCTGCCGAAGCATCCTTGATTACAGCAACTCTAGGTTTGAATCTGTTCTTCAGTTCCTTGAGCTTAAGAAATGCTGAGCGAGTTCGGCCCTTTTGATTTTCTGACTCTAGTTCCTCGTACATTTCATTGTAGTATTTTGCTTTGTCATTCTGAGCAGCCTTTTGGAATCTTCTGTTCAGCACATAGTAGGCATGGAAAAATATTATAAGTGGATGAATCAGATATTAGGATGAGTTTTATCTATCCAAAACTGTTTTGGAGGAGTGTTGATTACTATATGGGAAAATGGCCTTGCAAAGGCCATTCTACTCCTAAATTCTAAGGGGCGGGGATGGAATCTTTAAGATGTGAAATAATTTGTTTTGTTAAGTGAATACAGTTGAATATGAAGTGGTAGCTTGATTTTCAAAAGTGTAGACAACTATTAAATTATAATACTTGATGTCATTCCACAACTCCTCTGGGTTTTTATCAAATCTGTTCTGGAACTGAGTTTTAAATTCAGGTAAGACAGACTCAAGGTCATTTTTTTGGTTCTTGTGGATTTTTTCAAACTTCTTCAGCTTAAATTTGAACATGCACATGAGTAGCAGTTAGCCCAGTTTCAACTGTTGACATTAAACCTCTTCAAACATTTTTCCACAGATGTAGTCAACCTGCCCTGATTTCTAGCATTACTATATTTCTGTTAGTAAACAACAATAATAAAAGAATATGACATCTGTTAAAGAATAGGCTTTTGGGTTTGTTAGCCTGCTTTAAGGGTAAAATAATAAATGTCATACAAATATGAAATAAACACATGTCAAAATAAGCATAGTGGAAGAACTTCTAAGATGTTAAATATAAGAAATAAGGAAACCTGTAGTGAATCTTTTAATAGGTGGAAAAATTTATTACAGTGTGTAGTTGCTGTTGTGTAACATAGAGTCAGAATTGACCCATGGCTGATCCACTGGAGGGTTTTTTCAGGGCCAGTTAATCCCACAAGAAGAGATTGCCCTGTAATATTTGCAACTGTCTGTTTATATAATAAAAATTGTGTTCCAATGAGACAAAATGCATTTGTGTTTCCAGGGACCAAAAATTGTCATTAAAAATACCTCCTCTACACCACGTTTTTTGTTCCAAGTGTTACCTTTCATTATTTCTTTTTTAAAAATTTTTATTTTAATGAAAGTTTACCGAGAAAAGCAACGTCAAAGCAAATGAAAGGCACAGGCGCCTATGAATGAGTTAACTGAAGGTCCACGTGAGATGCTCAGTATTCTATTGAATGGACACCCTACCATGCTTTGCTTCTTTCAGAGTTTTCTACATTTTCTTCTTTTCTTTAATCATGCTTATTATTAATACTGTTAGACTGTCCTTAAACATTTAAAACCTAACTAATTTAATCCCCATAACAATACAAAGATACATCCTACAATAATGGCTTGAGTCTAAGCCTTAGAATAATGAAATTACTTTCCCAAGGTTTAAGCACTTCCTATGTGGCAAAGCTCCAATGCAATAATTTATAATTTTTGTCCTCATGTATTTAATTTGTGGGGTAAAGTAACATTAATTTCAAGGATGAAGCACAGGTACATAATCCACAAATTTATGAGCTGTCCTATGGATATTTACCCGGACCAGGTGAGGATTTCAAACAACTGACATTTGCCCTTCAGAGCTAACATCTACTTTCATCAAGTCAACACTGACTCCTACCAGCCCTATAGCACAGCGTGGAATATTCCAGAGGCTTTCCAGGCTGCAGTTGTTAGGGAGCAGACTGTCACCTCTTCCTCCTGTGGTATGGCAGGATTTCCAATCACTGACCTTTCTCTTAGCAGCCAAGTACTTATCTATTGTGCCACCCAAACGCTTTAGTTAGGCTGTTACATCAAGAGATGGGTGTAACCAGATCCTTGTGTAAAGCACAGATACAGTTTAAACTTTGACTAGGGTAACCTAACATGTACTAAAAAAAGCCTCACACTCATTACTCTCAAGCTGTAGGTGATTCACAGCTGATCTTCCACTACAGTGAATTTTCAGAGGAGATGGTCCATCTTTGAACTGTCTGCCTTTGGGTTGGCAGTGAAACCACTCACTCACTAGACCACCAGAGCACCCTTATCATGGACTAGCTAGCCACAAAAACCTCCCATGTGCACTCAAGTCTGCATGAGGGGAGCTATCAAGTTGTTGGGAAGGTCCAGAGATGGTGAGCAGTTGGACCAGAACTCCACCAGTCCAGGATCTGCTTGCAGGGATGAACACAGACAGCTACACAGGGCAGACGGAGCCATGAAGATTGGGTGAACCCCTAAAAACATTACTCTAAAATGATCTTTAAACCTTAAACCAAAAAATACCTCATCAGATCTTATTAAAACCAAACAGTAGTTTAGCTTAACTGGTAAACAAAGTTTGCTTTGATCATAGTGTTCTTTAGAGATTGGTCAATTGGTCGAGTTGACAACAGCAACTCGAAGACTTAGATAGGAATCTTGGGAGAAATGAGTTTGAAAGAGGAAAAATGGAGTAAAGGAAGATGAGACAAGCTTGCACAACTCCAAGAATGCAATCCGTGCCACTGAACTGTACATGCGGCAACTGCTGAACTGATGTTGTTTGACTATGTGTATTTTCAATTAAAACAACAGCAGTTCATGCTCAGATAAGTAATTCATGGAAATGTGAAAGGGATGCTTTACTGCTAACTAATAATCATACATGTAAATATTTATTGTCTTGGTCAAATAGCAAAAATAGAAAATATTTCAGTTATATCTAAGTGTGAAAAAAACAAAACAAAACACCTGTTCAACTTACCCATGATGCCATTTAAGCGATTCAGTGCCGTAGTATCTGAAATATCTAACAATATGGCAAAATCAAGTGCAGGGGAGGGAACAGGAACTTCACTGGAAACCTTGGGATCAATGGCCAGTGTAGATATTTGTTTTCTCTTTGCCTCCAGTTCTAATTGTTCTTTGTTATATCCTGTGAGAGCTTCCTCAAGAAACTTGGCTTGGTTTAATGTCATTGGAAATCCATCAAGGACCCACCCATGACCCACAGGTACTTGACTGTGTAGGAAAAAGAACAAGACATTACTGTGTTTATAGACATATGTACTTTGGGCACAATAATACAATGAATCTTACCTTGACCTTTCAATTCCACAATAATCTAGTGCATAAATTTTATTGTTTTAACTAAAAGATGAGTTTTACCCAGGTCCTATAGTCACTCCCTTGTTTAAATCCTTCAGTAGTCCTTGCTATTCACCAAATCAATTACAGAGGTGTCATCATAGTGTGTATATACACATACTATATATACATAGTTGCTGCTGTGTACCATCAAGTTGGAACCGTCTCATAGTGGACCCTCTGGCGGGTTTTCAGAGGCAGTTCATCACACAGGAGGAGATTGTCCATCCTTCTCCTGTGGAGCAGTTGGTGGACTCACACTGCATGCCTTCAGGATAGGAGTACAGTTTCTTGCCACTAGGCCACCTGAGGGTGCGCATGCGTGCGTATACACACACACACACACACACACACACACACACACTTTGTTGAGTACTGTTAAGTCAGAACTGACTCATAGCTGATCCTTCAGCGGGTTGTCAGAAGCACTTAATTGCATGACAGTAGATTGGCTATCATCTCCCACAGAGCAGCCGGTGGATTTGAATGGCATGCCTTCAGGATTGTAGTGTGATGTCTTACCACTAAGCCCCAGAGCTTCATGTTGTTTATATATATGTAAATATATACACACGTATATAAGTGTGTGTATATGCATATATACACACATGCATATTCATATACACACATACATATTGATAACTGATTCACTGCTGACTCCTCTGGATTTCCAAGGCTGTAAATTGCACAGGTGATTGCCCATCTTTGTCCTATGGAGCTTCTCAGACCATCAGGGAAGTAAACTGGCCTTTGGATTAGCAGTGAATTCCTTACAGACTCAGTTACGGGAGCCATATAAATATATATTTTGCCTTTGGATTAAAAGTAGTCATTTTGTTTTTTTCTCTGGTACTATTAAGAGTAAATAATGTGAGTCCTCTTCCAAAGGTCTCTAGGTTTGCTGTGGTGCTTGCATGTGATCTTCTTCCTTATTTTTTTTTTAAAACCCTGAAGTTCAAATAGGTTACGTAACTTGCTCAAAGTCACAAAACTTCAAGTGACTTCAAATCCAGATCCTTCTACGTATCAAGCTGCCTTTGGGTATAAACGTCCCCACTTCTTGTTGTTAGGTGCACCGAGTTGACTACGACCTATAATAATGACTCTATGATAACGGATCTGAATCATGCCCCTCCCTGCACCATCTCATTGTCACTATCACTGCATGCATCCACCCTGGTGAGTCTTCCTCTTTCTCTGACCCTCTACCTTTTCCAGCACGATGTATCTTTCAAAGGGCTGGCTTCTTCTGACCACAGGCCCAAAGTGTGTGAGGTAAAATTTCACCATCCATACCATTAAGGAACACCTTGGATACACCTGCTCCAAGACCTACTGTACTTTGCTTTTATAAGTTCACCACAGCTTAGTAATACATTCTACAAAGGATAAATGTGTTGGCTTAAAAGGGAGAAAATGCCCTTGAGTTCCTGGTCAGGACTAGGTGACCTCTTCTGTGACCCGTACCTCAGATGCCATTTCGGAGGAGGAGCAACTCTGCCATGAGGACTCCAGACTTGGGGTTGGGACACCTGGCTGTGGGCTCTGTTTATAGAATTAACCAGATACAGAACCTAGAGCACTACATTGATCTTCCATCTGTCAACATCCCCCCTATGAAAAGAGGTGGCCTGAACTAGATCAGAGTTTCAAATTGACGGCAGGCCTCTGGAGGTGCTGCAGAGATGATGGGGAAGAGGGCTGTTGAGGAAAATAGAGTTCTTAGTAAGGTGGAGTTCTTGACATTCCGCCTTCACTGAAATGAAAGTGGTATATATGATGCTTCTCATATATAAGTTTCTTAGAAGAAAGGTGCTCATGACAACAATCTTTGTGCCAGTTCTGAATAAAGTATGTGAGCACTCTCAGAACAAAGTCCCTTCTAGAGTCCAGCACAGCAGTGTTGTGACCTGATTTTGGCAGCACTGAATTCAGAGAGCAATTGGCCAGAGATGTACAAGATTAGGAAGCAACTTAATCTCTAAGGCAATCTCTTAAGAGAACATTAAAGACCACTCCAAATGCATGCTAAAACCCTCTTTGCTCTCTCTCTCTCTGTGTCAGAGTTTCCCACATGTCCTAGATACCCTAATCTAATTCCTCTTCCCTACTGAGTCCTCTAAAATACTTCCCCAGTAGTCTTTTGATTATTTCTTTCATTCATCTCAGCATCATCTCTTTATCATAATGAGCAACTAGCCTCAATGATTTTGTTATATTTGCCCCCTGCTCTTATGACCTAAGAGAGGGAACTCTAGTGGTTTAATGGTAAGGTGTTGTGCTGCCAATGCAAAGATACATGGTTCGAATCCACTGGATACTCTGAAGGAGAATCTCCTCCTGTGTGATTAATTGCCTCCGAAAACTGGCTGGGGGGGGGGGGTCAGTGACGAGTCAGTCCCAACTCAACGCCTCCTAACAACAACTTATGATCTAAGTTCCACATTCTAAAGAGTTGAGAAGAATATTTCCTTAGAAAAAAGCCCCAGATATTAAAGTAGGTTAAATGTTTGGCTGTGAACCAAAATGGTGGCAGTTCAAACCTATCATTGTTCCCAGGCAGAAAGATGAGTCAGTCTTCTATTAATTATAGTTTTCAGTCCCAGCAACCACATGGAAGGTGGTCCTGAGTTGGAATCAACCCAATGACAATGGGCTTAGAATACTGGAAGGGACATATTACAAAATGCTAGCGCATTTGGATTGCTTTTCTTTGGCCCCTGCTTCACATCCCTTGGTGGCTTAGTGGTAAGGAGCTGTACTGCCAACCTACTGGCATGCAGTTTGAATCCAGCAGCTGCTCTTTGGGAGAAAGATGGGCAACCTCCTCCCAGGAGACTTACTGCCTCTGAAGACTTGTTGGAAGGTCAGTATGAGTCAGTTCTGACTGGATGGAACACAACAAGAACCACAAGCGCAATGCATAGAGGCCATTCTTTGTGCAATCTCTGCTTCATCATTATCTTGTAAATGTAGCACCACCCACCTAGGGAAGTCCAGCTTCCAGATCTTTGGATTCCATCCCCTGCTTTCCACTTCCTGAAATACAAAGGCCCATTGGCTTGTGACCCATGGGCTGGATCTCTGTCTTATGTAATATATCGCTTGATTTTTCTAAGTATCTATTTCTCTTTGCGTTCCTTATATGGAATAGAATCTGGCCATCTTGCTGACTGAAGAAAGGCGTGGTAAACGGTGACAGAGAAAGAGGGGCTTGCAAATCACAAGATCTATCTTTACCCTGTAGAATTTCTTTCTACTGTAAATGAGTAACATTCATTAGATATTAAAAAGAAAAGTACTCATAGGGCTTTCTTTATATTCTTCTGTGTGGTAAAGAATATATTAAATAGATACAAGAAAAAGGGAAAAAAAGCATTACGTACTTAATAGCATTAACCATGATGCTAACCAGCAACTCATCGGGAATGCTCATTCCTTTCTTCAAAAGCTCTTCTGATTTTTCACCAAGCTGAGCACGTACTGTGAGCTGCAAGAAAAAAAAAACAACACAACACAATTTTTGTTAGGATACAGTGTGAACAGCATAAAAGATGACAGAAGAAGAATCAATGTCTTTGAACTGTGGTGCTGGAGAAGAGTACTGAATATTCTGTGGACTGTCAAACGAAGAAACACATGTCTTGGACAAAGTGCAACCAGGGTGCTCCTCAGCACTACAACAACACAAGCTTCACTGTTTGGCAACTCTAAGAGAACTTAACCTAAAAGACATGCAGTGCAGCTAATTTAAAAGTTAAATTCCAAATGTTTGGTGGGAAAAGAATTAAATGACCATGCATTCTGATGAAGACCTGGTCATTGAGTGCAATTCTACAATCCACAAAGCTTCAAAATCCTACCCTCCAAGAGCAACTTGGTTTCACCCTTTCCAAAACGGATCTATTTCATTTCCTGGTGGTCCACGGTATGTTCAGTACTCTTCTCCAGCACCACAACTCAAAGGCACCAACTCTTCTGTAATTCATAGTCATTGTCCAGCTCTCCGATTCATAGCAAGTAATTGCAAAACTGAGGCTGAGACCTCAAACATGGAGACACAAAACACTGGAGATAAATAAATTTGTATACAGATTTTTAGGCTACCCCTCTCTAACCTGATCTTTCTAAGATCTTCTCCCTTAATTTGTAGCAGCTTTGCCATCCTCAAACTTCATCCTTTGATGAAATCAAAAGGATTGAAGTTCTCTGCTTGAGCCTGAGGCTACCGGGCAGGGCATGCCCTCTAGGGAAACCCTGGATTAACATGCATCTCATCCAGTGAATTTCTTTCAAAGGTTGAATTCTTGTATTACAGGGGGCAAATCTGCTGTCAAGGACTGCTTTAAAAGGCTAAAGAGCAAGGTGTCAGTTTAAAAATGAAAGTGTACCGAACCCAAGTTATGGTATTTTCAAATGCTTCACATGCATGTTCAAAGTTGGACAATAAAGAAGGAAAACAGAAGGATAACTGTTGCCTTTTAACTGTGGGGCTGAGAAAAAATTCAATAGACCGCGGACTGCCAACCACCAAAAACAAAACAAAACAAAACAAAACAAAACATCCATCTTGGAAGAAGTACAACCAGAGTGTTTCTTAGAAACAAGTATTGTATAAAAAAAACAAAACAAAAAAAAGAGAAACAAGTATTGTGAGACTCTATCTCACACTAAAGGGTCATGATCATGGAGGGGCCAGTTTTTGTAAAAGGACATCATGCTTGCAAATATGGAGGGCCACAAAAAGAATGTCTTCAATGAGCTGGAGTGACAAGTGATGTCCACAGTGAGTTTAAGCACAGCAGGTATCATAAAGATGGCCCAGGATCCAGTAAGGTTTCAATGTGTGGTGTAGAGGGCAGTGATGAGTTAGAGTTGACTCAACAGCACCTAACAACAATCATGCTTGGATGCCATTTATTTTCTGCCTGTGTGTTGCCTTCAAATAATGAGCTTTTCTATTTTATTCAGCATTCATGATTGTTTTGTGTAGGAAGTTTAATCCAATGCAAGCTACTCCACTAGAACAGGCACTTTCCTAGAATCTATTCTTAACTCAGCCCCCAGAGTAGCATGTGGTAAATTAGAAGCTGATGTGTTACTCTTTAAATGGCTTCTGCTTAAATAAAAACCACATCCTCATCATTGCCTCCAGGGTCTCACTGGCCCAATTCTCCTTGCCCTTCATCTCACTAATGTCGTCTGTTACTACTCCCCAAACCTAGTGGTCAGCCTCCTTTCAGCTTCAGTGGCTGCCTGGGTTATTTGGGGCAGCCCAATGAGTTGCTCCTTTGAATTCTTTCAGTCCTCTTATATCTCATTTCTTTAGAAGGCCCACCCCATTTAACATCATTGCTCCCATTCTCCCTTTCACCAGGGTCCTGATACTCCTTTCTCTAATTTTTCTTTCCTCCTGGAATATTTTTTCGCAGTCAGAAATTGATCAAATATGCAATCAAGATGCATTAATAATAATGGGCGAGGGGAACGCAAAAGTTGGGAACAGGGAAGAAGGATCAGTAGCTGGAAAACACGGGCTCAGTGAGAGAAATGAGGCTGGAGATAGAATGATAGAGTTC
>NW_006400120.1:473580-477279 GCF_000299155.1 Elephantulus edwardii
CTTCAAAATCCTACCCTCCAAGAGCAACTTGGTTTCACCCTTTCCAAAACGGATCTATTTCATTTCCTGGTGGTCCACGGTATGTTCAGTACTCTTCTCCAGCACCACAACTCAAAGGCACCAACTCTTCTGTAATTCATAGTCATTGTCCAGCTCTCCGATTCATAGCAAGTAATTGCAAAACTGAGGCTGAGACCTCAAACATGGAGACACAAAACACTGGAGATAAATAAATTTGTATACAGATTTTTAGGCTACCCCTCTCTAACCTGATCTTTCTAAGATCTTCTCCCTTAATTTGTAGCAGCTTTGCCATCCTCAAACTTCATCCTTTGATGAAATCAAAAGGATTGAAGTTCTCTGCTTGAGCCTGAGGCTACCGGGCAGGGCATGCCCTCTAGGGAAACCCTGGATTAACATGCATCTCATCCAGTGAATTTCTTTCAAAGGTTGAATTCTTGTATTACAGGGGGCAAATCTGCTGTCAAGGACTGCTTTAAAAGGCTAAAGAGCAAGGTGTCAGTTTAAAAATGAAAGTGTACCGAACCCAAGTTATGGTATTTTCAAATGCTTCACATGCATGTTCAAAGTTGGACAATAAAGAAGGAAAACAGAAGGATAACTGTTGCCTTTTAACTGTGGGGCTGAGAAAAAATTCAATAGACCGCGGACTGCCAACCACCAAAAACAAAACAAAACAAAACAAAACAAAACATCCATCTTGGAAGAAGTACAACCAGAGTGTTTCTTAGAAACAAGTATTGTATAAAAAAAACAAAACAAAAAAAAGAGAAACAAGTATTGTGAGACTCTATCTCACACTAAAGGGTCATGATCATGGAGGGGCCAGTTTTTGTAAAAGGACATCATGCTTGCAAATATGGAGGGCCACAAAAAGAATGTCTTCAATGAGCTGGAGTGACAAGTGATGTCCACAGTGAGTTTAAGCACAGCAGGTATCATAAAGATGGCCCAGGATCCAGTAAGGTTTCAATGTGTGGTGTAGAGGGCAGTGATGAGTTAGAGTTGACTCAACAGCACCTAACAACAATCATGCTTGGATGCCATTTATTTTCTGCCTGTGTGTTGCCTTCAAATAATGAGCTTTTCTATTTTATTCAGCATTCATGATTGTTTTGTGTAGGAAGTTTAATCCAATGCAAGCTACTCCACTAGAACAGGCACTTTCCTAGAATCTATTCTTAACTCAGCCCCCAGAGTAGCATGTGGTAAATTAGAAGCTGATGTGTTACTCTTTAAATGGCTTCTGCTTAAATAAAAACCACATCCTCATCATTGCCTCCAGGGTCTCACTGGCCCAATTCTCCTTGCCCTTCATCTCACTAATGTCGTCTGTTACTACTCCCCAAACCTAGTGGTCAGCCTCCTTTCAGCTTCAGTGGCTGCCTGGGTTATTTGGGGCAGCCCAATGAGTTGCTCCTTTGAATTCTTTCAGTCCTCTTATATCTCATTTCTTTAGAAGGCCCACCCCATTTAACATCATTGCTCCCATTCTCCCTTTCACCAGGGTCCTGATACTCCTTTCTCTAATTTTTCTTTCCTCCTGGAATATTTTTTCGCAGTCAGAAATTGATCAAATATGCAATCAAGATGCATTAATAATAATGGGCGAGGGGAACGCAAAAGTTGGGAACAGGGAAGAAGGATCAGTAGCTGGAAAACACGGGCTCAGTGAGAGAAATGAGGCTGGAGATAGAATGATAGAGTTCTGCACATTCAATGATTTATTCATTGCAAATACCTTTTCTAAGAAACATAAACGCAGGCTACACATATGGATCTCACATGATGGTATGCACAGGAATCAAATCGATTACATTTGTGGAAAGACTCGCTGGAGAACCTCAATATCAGCAGTGAAAACCAGGCCAGGTGCTGATTGTGGGACAGACCACCAACTACTCATATGCAAGTTCAAGTTGAAGTTGAGGAAAATGAAATCAAGTCTACAGGAACCAAGATTTGACCTTAAGTTTGTCCCACTCAAATTTCAAAACCATCTCAGGAACAGGTTTGAGGCCTAGATCACCAATGAGCATAGACCAAATGAGCTCTGGGAGGATATCAAGAAAATCATCCATGAAGAATGCAAAAGATCATTACAAAGGCTGAAGAAGAAGAAAAGATCAAAATGGATGTCAGATGAGACTCTGAGTATTGCATTAGAGCGCCGAGAAGCTAAAGCTAAAAGAAATCAAGAAATCAAAAAGCTGAATAGAAAACTTCAAAAGGCAGCTCGGGACGAAGAAGCAAGATACTATAATGAAATGTGCAGAGAGCTGGAGCCAGAAAATCAAAAGGGTCGAACTCACTCAGCATTTCTTAAGCTGAAGGAGTTGAAAAACAAATTCAAGCCACGGGTGGCAATACTTACATAGTTTGGGTAGAATGTTGAATGATCCAGGAAGTATCAAAAGAAGATGGAAGGAGTACACAGAGTCACTGTATCAGAAGAAATTGGCTGACACAGAGGAATTTCATGAAATAACATACGAGCAAGAACCTATGGTGGTGAAGGAGGAAGTTCAAGTTGTTTTGAAGGAATTGGCAAAAAACAAGCCTCCAGGAGTTGACAACATACCAGTTGACTTATTTCAACAAACAGACACTGCCCTGGATGTGCTCACTAAGTTGTGCCAGGAAATCTGGAGGACAGCCAGCCGGCTGACTGGAGGAGATTGATATTGTTTCCGTTCCAAAGAAATGTGATCCAACAAAGTGTGGAAATTATCGAAAAATATCATTGACATCACATGCAAGCAAGATTCTGCTGAAAACTATCAAAAAACATTTGGAAGAATATTTCAACAGAGAACTGCCAGATGTGCAGGCTAGATTTAGAAGAGGTCTATCTGCGCTTCATTGACTATGCAAAGGCTTTTGACTGTGTGGATCACAACAAGCTATGGCTGACTCTGAGAAGAATGGGAATCCCAAAACATTTGATTGTGCTAATGTGAAACCTATACTTGGACCAAGAGGCAGTCATCAGAACAGAGCAGGGGAGACACTGGATGGTTCAAAATCAAGAAAGCGGTCCGTCAGGGATGTATTTTGTCTCCAAACCTTTTCAATCTGTATGCAGAAGAGATCATCCGAGACGCTGGACTGTAGGAGGAGGAATGTGGCATTAGGATTGGTGGAAAAATCATCAACAACCTGCATTATGCACATGACACAATGCTGCTTGCTGAAACTGAGGAGGACCTGATGCGCTTGCTGCAGAAGGTCAAGGACTGCAGTCTTCCATATGGATTGAAGCTCAACATCAAGAAAACAAAGATTCTCACCAGTAGGCCAATTGGCAGCATCAGTATGGATGGTGAAGAGATTGAGATAGTTAACAGTCTTCATTTACTTGGTTCCAGTCAAAACTCTTGGTAACAGCAGCCAGGAAGTCAGGAGATGAGTTGCATTGGGAAAGTCAGCTGTGAGGGACCTCTCAAGAGTACTGAAGAGCAACAACGTCAGGCTGGAGACTAAGGTGCGCCTGACCCAGGCTATAGTCTTTGCAATTACATGCTATGCATCGGAGAGTTGTACAGTGACTAGGGATGATAGAAAGAGAATTGATGCCTTTGAGCTGTGGTGCTGGATAAGAGTGTTGAATATACCATGGACTGCTAGGAGAACAAACAGGTTTGTCCTAGAGAGGGTGAAGTTGAAATGCTCCTTGGA
>NW_006400120.1:477522-493595 GCF_000299155.1 Elephantulus edwardii
GGTGAGGTTGGCACAGGATAGAATGGCGTTTAGGGCACTTGTACATAGGGTCACTATGAGTTGCAAGCGACTCGATCGTGCATAACAACAACAACGTGGAATATTTTGGCTGGTAACACGCTATATAATTAATTTATATGTAATTCATTATGGTTTATTATATATCCTTCCTTAATTTAAATAGAAATAGACTCCATAAGGGTGTGGACTTTATTTTTCTGTTTATTGATGTATCCAAATATTTAAAGTTGTGTATAAACTGTTTACAGAACATGCATGGAATTTTTTAGGGGAGAAATGAGTCTTGCATTTATAAATAGAGAATTATACTTACCTTTTCTGTTAACTTTAATTTTAAATATATACAGTAGAAAGTAAAAAGTGGCCTGCATCCAATGCCCTGTACCATGTGCCTCTGAACCAGTCAGGTGTATAGTCTGGTGTTTATCTTTCCAACCTGAGTCTAAAACATCACACAATAGTTTTCCATGATGAAATAGATAATAGAAGGAATCATCAAATGCAGTAAACAAATTAAATACTACTTATTTAATTTGGTAATATTATTTGAGAACTAGAAAAATAAAAAATGTCTTCATTCTCAGTGAAGAAATAGTTAGAGAAGTGCTATATACATATTCCAAGGATGGCTAAAAAAAAATCTGTAGTCAGCAAGCAAGAATAAATTCTGGGAAATAATTCCAAGGTAAACCTATATAGTTACATGCTGTGGAGCTAGAAGAGGCTCATGGCTGACGCTCCGTGGGTTTTCAGAGTCAGGAAATCTCATGGGAGGAGATCACCTGTCTTTCTCCCTAGGAGCAGCTGGTCCATTTGAATTGTGTGCCTTTGGGTTGGCCACAAAAACACCACCAGAATCCTTACGTGAAATAAATTGTTAAAGTGCTCAGCTGCTCACCTGAAGTATGGAGGTTCAAGTCCACCCAGAGAGACCTTATTTGAAGAAAGGCATAATGATTTGTTTGTAAAAACTCAGCTATTAAAAACCCTACTTGGCCTGTCTTTAGTTGGACATTCATGGATTTCTCCTATGTTAGAACTGATGTGATGGCAACTGGCTCTGATAGAAAGAAAAAAATACATGAAAAAAGTGAATTCTCTTCTAAGTGCAAAATAAAAATGAAGTATGTGCCTTCTTACCTGGCAAAATCAAATTGCAAGCTCTACCATTTTAGATAAATAAAGAATATTATGTAAACTTACTATTCTAATTTTAGACCAGAAAAAGAAGGAGAGGGATTAGGCTATTTATCATCAGATTTACTCTAACCAATGAGGAATCCTTTGTAACTTTATCCCATGTGAAGACACACCGAGAGACCATGAGTCATATTGCACTCAAAATATTGGTGGCCAAAGCTATAGGACTTACTTTGGTGAAACTATCAAAATACTGGTGGCTGAAATTATAGGACTTACTTTGGAGAAACTATCACTGGTTTTGACTTCTTCATCTTTGAGTGTTTCATCAGTATTAGCAACTAGTAATAAGAAAAGTAATAATAACAAAGACTCAGTATTTATAACCAACAAGGAGGCCAGTATTTTAATCTATGTTTGGAGAGCTATGCTGGCCTAGTGGACAGAAAGTTAAGCTACCAAGCCCAAGGTGGGTGATTTTAATCTGCAGCCCTCAGACCTGGTTCAATTTATTTTTGGTCAAACATTCTTCTAGGTGGTGTAGCACTGGTCTGTGCATTGCTGTACAGAGGTAACTCGTTGTTGCTACGATGCTAAACACTGTGACACTGATGTATCAAATTTGATAATGGTTACCCATGGTGGACAGTTTTTGGTGGAGCTTCCTGATTAAAACAAGCTTGGGAGCAGGAGTGGCATCCACTTCTGAAATGGCTTGCCTCTGGAAACTCTAGGGACAGTGCTCAGGCCTTTCGTCCATAGCGTCGCTATGAGTCATCTACAACTCGACAGCACCTACCAACAATCACAACAACAACTGTGTTTGGACAGGTCGGTCATTGTACTCAACCCTGTCTGATACACTTAGAAGAAGACAATGACAGAATCACCCCTGCAGGACTTTTATTTCCACTCCCACCCTTTCTTGTGGGATGACCTGAACGCATACATAACACAGTTCATAACAAGCATAGCTTAAGAACATTTGCACTCTCGCTTTGTTTGTAGGAAGAAAAGAGTCAAGTTCTCAAGGAATATTGCTCATATGTAACTTGCTATACTTTTATCTTTCTGCTAGTAAATTATAGATAATATTTTTCAGAGTAGAGAATTCTAGAAGTTACAGAGGTAAGATCTATGCTCAAAAATTAGAGCATAAATATCAGGATCCAAAGAGGGTGGGGGAGGGTGGAAGGAGAGGGATGAGGATGTGCAGGAGGAGGGGGGATTAATCATGGGGTTGTACAATTTGAAGGATGGAGAAGTGAGGGAAATTGGAAGAATCTCTTCTTGAAAATAATGTATTCAAATTTTATAAACTGGTATTAAAAAAGTCAACTTGGGGAGGGGGAAGGACGGGAGAGGGGGTAAAATGTGCAACAGTGAATGAATGAAAATGTAACTTTTCTGTAAACTTTTGTTGAAATCACAATTAAAAGAAAAATTTTTATTAAAAAAATAAACAAAACAAAACAAAACAAATCTCATCAGTTTATAGATGGTGACTGCAGCAATGGGCTTGAATGTGTCAGAGATTGTGAGGATGTTATGGGATAGGAAAGTGTTCAGATCAGTTGTTCATAGAATTACTATGAGTTGGACCTGACTGAAAAGCACCTAACAACAATACCACCACCATATATAATCAAGTGGACTGGTGTTGTGAGTAAGGTGCTGCTGAGATTGCTCCAATTTATAGCAGCCCAGTGTTCAAGAGAAGAAACCCTACCTGATTCGGTATCAGCCTCACAATTATTCCTGTTGCTGGTTTGGTTTTGTTTTTTCCTTTTTTTATCCCACCTGAATTTCAGAACCATCTCAGGAAAAGGTTTGAGGCTTTGAACACTAATGAACGAAGGCCAGATGAGTTGTGGGAGGATATCAAGGGTATCATCCAGAAGAGTGCAAACGGTCATTGCAAAGACAGAAGAGGAAGTGAAGACCAAAATGGATGTCAGAAGAGACTCTGAAAATTGCACTGGAGTGCAGAGAAGCCAAAGCACAAGGAAGAATTTAAGATACGAAAGAGTTGAATAGAAGATTTCAAAAGGCACCATGGGATGACAAAGCAAAATATTACAATGAAATGTGCAAGGAGTTGGAGTCAGAAAATCAAAAGGGCCAACTCGCTCAGCATATCTTAAGCTCAAGGAACTGAAGAACAAATTCAAACCTCGAGTTGGTATAATCAAGGATGCTTTTGGCAGAATGTTAAATGATCCAGGAAGTATTAAAAGAAGATGGGAAGAATATACTGAGTCACTGTATCGAAAGGAATTGGAAGAAACAGAAGAATTTCATGAAACAACATATGAGCAAGAGCCTATGGTGATGAAAGAAAAAGTTCAGGCTGCTTTGAAGGAAATGGCAAAAAATAAGGCTCCAGGAATAGATGGTATACCAATTGACATATTTCAGCTAACAGATGCTGCCCTGGATGTGTTCACCAAGTTGTGGCAGGAAATTTTGAGAACAACCACTTGGCCAACTGACTGGAAGAGATCTATATTTGTTCCTATCCCAAAAACAGGTGACCCAACCGAATGTGGAAACTATAGAACAATCTCACTTATTTCACATGCAAGCAAGATTTATGACTGGAACAGCACATCAACAGAGAACTACCAGAAGTCCAGGCTGGGTTTAGAAGGGGTCGTGGTACTAGAGATATTGTAGCTAATGTTATATGAACCTTAGCTGAAAGCAGGGAATAACAGAGGAATGTCTATCTGTGTTTCATTGACTATGCAAAGGTATTTGACTGTGGTGATCATAATAAACTATGGCTGACTCTGAGAAGAATGGGAATCCCAGAACACTTGATTATTCTAATGCAAAATCTATACTTGGACCAGGAGGCAGTCGTCAGAACAGAGCAAGGGAACACTGCATGGTTCAAAATTGGGAAGGGCATACGCCAGAGATGCATCCTATCTCCATACCTTTTCAACCTGTATGCAGAAAAGATTATCCGGGAGGCTGGGCTCTATGAGGAGAAATGTGGGGTCAAGATTGGTGGACGATTTATCAACAATCTGCGTTATGCAGATGACACAACCCTGCTTGCTGAAACTGAAGAGGACCTGAAAAACCTGCTGCAGCGTGTCAAGGACTGCAGCCTACAATATGGATTGAGGCTCAATGTCAAGAAGACAAAGATTCTCACCACTGGACCAATTGGCAGCATCGGGATGGATGGTGAAGAGATTGAGATTGTACACAGCTTTAGTTTGCTTGGCTCCACAGTCAACAGTCTTGGCACCAGCAGCCAGGAAATTAAAAGGCGTATTGCCATGGGAAAGTCTGCTGTTAGGGACCTCTCCAAAGTACTGAAGAGCAATGGTGTCTCTCTGGAGACTAAGGTGCGTCTGATACAGGCCATGGTCTTCACAATCACTTGTTATGCATCAGAGAGTTGGACAATGACCAAGGAGGATAGAAGGAGAATTGATGCCTTTGAGCTGTGGTGCTGGAAAAGAGTATTGAGAATACCATGGACTGCTAGGAAAACAAACAGATTTGTCCTGGAAAGGGTTAAACCGGGTGCCTCCTTGGAGGCAAGGATTCTGAGGCTCCGTCTAACATACTTTGGACATGTTGTGAGGAGAGACCGGTCCTTGGAGAAGGACATCATGCTTGGGAGGGTGGAGGGACAGTGCAGGAGGGGAAGGCCCTCTATGAGGTGGATTGATTCAGGGACTGTGATAATTGAGATGGGAGTGACAGAGACAGTGCAATTGGCACAGGACAGAGCAGAGTTTAGGGCTGTTGTACATAGGGTCACTATGAGTCGCAAGCAACTCGACGGCACATAACAACAACAACATCATTTTTTTAATTAATTTTAATGAATTTGGATTTCCATTCATTCACTGTTTCACTTTTCTCTCTACAGCCCCCCCCCCAGTACACTCTTCTCTTTGAAAAGTAAAAGAAAAGTTCCCCCATTGTTTTACAATCCATCTCCCCAGATCCACTCCACTATGCATCCTTCGTTCTGGACTCCTGTCATGACAACGATACCTAATCACATATCTGTTTTAAACAGTTTTCTCCCTCATCTGTTTCAATGCAGTATACCTCATTTATCCCATCTTTCTCAGTCTGCCCCGGAACCCTGATGTCAGTCCTGTTTTACAACAGTGGCACTATTCAATATTTTCCCTTTGTGACTGAGATATTTCACTCAGCATAATGTACTCCAGGGTCACCCGTTTTTAATAATATTGCATGAATTCCTGGTTTCTCAATGCAGTGTAGTATTCCATTGTGTGACTATACCACAGCTTCTCTATCCATTTGTTTGTTGATGGTCACTTAGGCTGTTTCCAACTCCTTGTTATTGTGAACAAAGCTGCGATAAACATGGGTGTGCATATATCTGCTTAGGTGGCCGTTATAGTCTCTTTGGGGTATATTCCCAGTAGTAGAATTGCAGAGTCAAATGGTATTTCTATTTGCAACTTTTTGAGAAAGTGGCACACTGCCTTCCACAGTGGTTGAAATATTTTACACTTCCACCAACAGTGAATAAGGGTTCCAGTTTCTTTGCAACCTTGCCAGCATTTGTTGCATGCTGTTTTGTTAAATTTTGCAATTCTGACTGGGGTGAGATATCTCATAGTCATTTTGATTTGAATCTGTCTTAGAGCTAGAGATTTTGAACATTTCTTTATGTGTTTGTTTGGCATCTGAATGTCTTCTATGGTGAAGTGTCTGTTGATATCCTGTGCCCATTTTTCAATTTTGTTGCTTACCTTTATCTTGTTGTGGCATTTGAGTATTCTATAAATTCTGGATATAAGTCCCTTATGTGACATGTCATTACCAAATACTTTCTTTCAGTCTGTAGCTTCCCTTTTTACCCTGCTGGAGAAGTTTTTGGATGTGCATAGGGATTTTATTCTTAGAAGATCCCATTCATCTATTTTATCTTCTCCTGGTTGTAGGTTTTTCAGGATGCTTGGAAGACTGTTTATGTTGTGGATTAGGACTTCGTGAGTTCTTCCAAGTGCCATTGAGTTGACTGTGAGGATAAGTAGTGATACGTATGCATGAGAGATCTGAACCTTGCCCTATCCTATACCACTCTCATCGTCTCCGATATGCTCAAGCCCACCGTTAGTCACTGTGTCTTTATGACTGGCTTTCTCTCTTTCTCTGACCCTCCACTCTCCCAGCATGATGTCTTTTTCTAGGGATTGGGCCTGCCTGATAACATGCACAAAGTAAGTGTTTACATTTACTGTCCCACTCACTGTGTTATTAGATTTAGGCAATATAGTTTATTTCCTGTATCACTCACAATAATTTTTAAAAGTCATTGAAAAGGGACAATCTCCCTTTTAAAAGATGACAAAGACAATCAAGCCCTCTGGTAGAATTGTTAAACTCATACCAAATCTATACTTCGTGTAGGGGTGATGACAGTGATGTCACAAGAGGATCAGAGTTTATTCTAGAATACAATGAAATTATCTAATATGGCAACAACTTTTATTACCATTGACTACAATAGTCAATAAGAACTATTAAAACTTAGCAGGGGTTTTGTTCAATTATTTTACAAAGAATGTGAAGTATAAGAGTCCAGAGGCCATGGGAGATTATTTTTTTTTAGGCTTCGAAATTTCTTTCTAATTGCCTTGCTCAAAGATGGAAGAAACTGGCCTGCTCAAAGGAACCACTGGTGAGTGGCCACTGTACTGAGGAAACAGGAAAATCCTTATTCCCTATGAAGCTGGGAAGAGTGAGTGTGATTTATCCTGGCTGTTCTTTACAAAAAGGGGGCAATGTCTTACCACAGAAGGGTGAAAAAGACTCCTTTGCAATTTCCCCATCTCATTTGGCAGTTGTTGCAACAGGTTAGGGAACTCCGTCCTCCAAAGGACCATGTGGACAAGTGTGCACTCCTGCCCTGCATTCTGGTGCTCACACACATGTTGTCTGCCTGTCTGTGTCCTAGTGCAAATACAGGATGATTTGTTTTTCTACCACAGGTAAGTCTATCTTTACCTTCTGGGTTTGGCAATGAGTCACCTGAAACTGGATCAGGTGATGCATTTTGTTGATCCTTAGGGAATAGATCAGCTGATGCATTTTGTAGATCCTTGGGGAATAAAGTACACAGAGACACACAAGTAGGAATAGATGTTAGCATTCTCATATTTGATTGTTTCTATGTTTGTTTCTGTAATTAAAGATTTTAGAAAAATACACTATTTTGTCCAGAGCAATAGTAACTCTGAAGACTGGTATTTCTGCCTTAAATAACACATTGGAGAAAGAAACACAAGTTAATGATAATTTCACTTATAGAGACACTAGTAACTTGTGGTGTAATCTGCCTGTGAAACAGCTGTTAGTGGCAATTTCATTGTTGTGAATTCAGACCCTCATCACCTCTGACACTTCTTTGGGTTTCTGAGGCTGTAAATCACATGGGAAGAGACTGTCCATCTTTCTTCTGTGGAGTCACTGGTGGATTCGAACCACCAGAGAGATGTGTTACCTTTGAGTTCTCAGTGCACTTCCCTATGGACTCTGTACAGTACAGCCATTGCCATTCTGGTTATATCATCGACACTGGAGAGAGCTAAACCTCTACTCCCAGCACATACACACCCCAGCCTCCTTGCACCCTTTGGATCTGATGGCTTTTTAGTCAGAAAATGATGTTCACATCACTGAAATGGGCACAAAGAAGTTATATCTCTCAAGACCACCACTGCAAAGCAAAACTGGTAAGAGGGATGGAACAGCAGCTTCCCTTCTGGTATAACTACCTACAAAGTCTCACTCAATTCACTGTCATTAAGTCTCAACTGATTCATAGATGACCCTCCAAAGGGTTTATGGAGGCCATAAGTCACACAAGAGGAGAACGCCTTTCTTTCTCCCACTGAGCTGCTGCTGGATTTGAACCACTTTCCTTTAGGTTAGCATCATGATTCTCTATGGACGATACTATCAGAGATCCCTATCTAATAATACAACACACATACCTAAAATGTTACTCTAACTGCAAGGTCATTTGTTCAAATCCACTGGTGACTCCTTGGGGGAAAAATGGGCACTCTCTTCATTCCATTCAGAATGGTAGACACAGATCACTGGTGATTGATGGACCTCTCCAAAGTACTGAAGAGCAATGGTGTCTCTCTGCAGACTAAGGTGCATCTGATACAGGCCATGGTATTTGCAATCACTTGTTATGCATTAGAAAGTTGGAAAATGACTCAGGAGGATAGGAGGAGAATTGATGCTTTTGAGCTTTGGTGCTGGAGAAGAGTATTGAGGGCACCATGGACTGCTAGGAAAACAAACAGATTTGTCCTGGAAAGGGTTAAACCAGGCGGCTCCTTGAGGCAAGGATTCTGAGGCTCTGCCTAACATACTTTGGACATGTTGTGACGAGAGACCGGTCCTTAGAGAGGGACATCATGCTTGCTAGGGTGGAGGGACAGCGCAGGAGAGGAAGGCCCTCTATGAGGTGGATTGATTCAGTGACTGGGGTAATCAGGATGGGTGTATCGGAGATGGTATGATTGGCACAGGACAGAGCAGAGTTTAGGGCTATTGTACATAGGGTCACTATGAGGTCGCAAGCGACTTCACAGCACATAACAACAACAATATAAAAATAACTGTAGGAAACATGATGTGAATAAAGAAATGTGTGGTGTGCAGTGTATTGAACAAAACACAATGCATGTGAATCTTGTATGCAAACCAATACACAGATACACACAAAAATATAGCCTCAGAAATTCAATGAAAGCTCACTATAAATTGGAATCAAATCCACAACAGTGAGGTTTGAGGTTCCTCCTCCAGCCTTTTACAACAAAGCCCTGGTGGTACAGTGGGGGAAGTTTTAGGTTATTAACTGAAAATCCAGAGATCGGATCTGTCAGTCACTCTGCATGAAAAAGATGTGGCGGTGTGCTTCAGCAAAGATCCACCATCTTGGAAGCTGGGGCTGGTCTACACCGTCTAACAAGGCCACTGTGAGTCAGAATCCACTCAAAGGCAGTGGCTTGGGTTCCTTTGCTGGAGGAGGCAGAAATTCTAACTCCTATTCTCAGAGGCTTTAGACTACCCAGTTTCCTGTCTCCACTGTACTAAGTTCAGAAAAGAAAACTAAAATCCCACTTGCCTGGCTTTTGTCATCGCCTTTTTGTAAATCTTGAAGGTCCGGTTGGTCTTCCTCTTGCAGAACTGGTAGGGGCTGGCTAACTTCTTCCTTGTCATGGAACGCTTGGATAGCTTCTTGGACAAGTGTGTCTATAGACAGGATCTGAACAGGAAAGTCTAGGGCATAAAAGTTAATGTTATCAAAAGCTTTTCATTTTAGAAAATGATATAATTATTCTTATGTAGCATCATGTGTTTTTATTTTACAAGCTTTCCTTACATATTTTGAATCCCTGGCATCACCTTTTGGACCAAGGGGCCTTTTCTATTTTTACTGTGGCAAAACTCACGTAACACAGAATTCACCATTTTAAAGTGTGCAAGGCAATGGCATTTAGGACATGCACAGTTTTCTGTGACTACTGGCACCATCCAGTTCTAGAACATTCTCATCACCGCAGAAGGAAATCACATACCTTCTCAAGACAGTTCTTTCCTCATCCTACCTTGATCTGCCAACTGCTATATTTCTCTATGGATTCCCCAGTTCTGGATATGGATTGAAATGGAATCATTCAAGCTTTCACACAGCATAATGCCTTCAAGGTTCCTCTGTGCTACATCATGTATCAGTCCTTAATCCCTTCTTCTTATGACTGAATACTTTTCACTGTATAGATGGATCATATTTTATTTATCCATTCATCAGCTGATGCATATTTTGATTGTTTCTGTCTTTTGGACATTGAGAATAATGCTGCTATGAAAATCTGTATACGTTTTGATGTGAATAGTTGTTTTTGCCTTTTTTGGTTGAAATGTTGAGTTCGATGTCAATTTTATGATTTAACTTACTGAGAAACTTTCAAGCTGTTTTCCACAGAATAGACCATTCTATGTTCCCACCTGAAATACATGTTTGTTATTAGGAGCTATTGAGTTGCATACAACTCATAGCGAGCCTATGAACATAGATCTGAACACTATTTTAGCCTGTGCCATCCTCACCTCTGACACACTTGAGCCCATTGCTTCAGTCACTATACTAATTCATCTCACTGAAGGTCTTGTTCTCTTTCAAGGAAATGTATGAGGGTTCCAATTTTCTTTTTATACTAGTTTATTTACAAAATTCAAATACATTGCTTTTCAGATCAGACTAGATTCCAATTTTTTAGATCTTTGCCATTTTTTTGGTAGTTTTCTGCTTGATTACACATGCCCTGAAGTAGTATATTTTTTTTTTTAAAATTTATTTTATATTGGTTTGCATACAAAGTTCATATACATGGTGTTTTATTTACATACATTGTGCTTCATATTTTCCTCTATTCACATTGTGTTTCACATTATCATTCTCATACATTGTGTTTTATAGAATTAATCACCATATTGTGGTTTTGTCAAATTGCTTTTTAAGACTTTCCTTTTACCATCCTAATAATGACTTATACTTTCTGTCTGGGAATGGGTACAAAATGGAATTGCACTGAAAATTTTATCTTCCAGTAGAAACAGTAACAGATAAGTACTTTTGACTGAAAGCTAATGAAATGGATGAAAACTTGTAATTTTACTTCAAGAGGAAAAAAGTCAGATACATTAAAGAGAAAGATAAATTAGCATATGTTAAAGAATCAAAACATTGAGTACTTTACCTGGTTTAGTATTTAAATTATTAATATCATATTTTATCAGTAATATAAGTAAAATAATAGGAGAAAGGAGAAAGAGTTATTATTTCTCTTCAGAGAATCTTTCTTTTCAGGAGAAATATGGGCAATCTCCTCCCTTAAAGAGTCATAGCCTTGTAAATTCAACAGAGGGTCAGCTAAGATTTGGGACCAACTCTGGCAATAATTGGAAGGAGGAGTGGCATCCACTTCCATAATAGCTTGCCTCCGGAAACCCTGTGAACCTGGAGAGGATGAAAGACACACAGTGTTGAGGACTCTCCTTCATAGGGTCGCGATGAGCTGCCTGCGACTCGACGGCACTTAACAACAACAACAACAACAACAACTGGCAATAAGTGAGTGTGTGTATGATATGACCAGGTTTGGGGACAATCTCAGCTTATTATGCTATACTCTCTAAAATGTTCCTACATACATATAAATGTTACCACTCCATTATGACCTGTTGAATTCAGATATTTTTTCAATTGACATGGTTTCTTCTATAGACACCCAATCTGTGTAAACACAATGGGAGGGAGGGAGGGGTAAGGAAGGAAGGAAGGAGACGACAAAAGAAGGGAGGGACGGAAGGAAGGAAGGAAGGAAGGAAGGAAGGAAGGAAGGAAGGAAGGAAGAAGACAAAAGGAGGGAGGTAAGGAAGGAAGGAAAGGAGGGATGAGGGAGGAAGGAGAGGAAGGGAGAGAAGGAACGGAGGGAGGGAAAAAGGAGGGAGGGAGGGAAAAAGATATGTACCTTTCTGTAGAGACTTGAGACTGGAAGTTTTTCCACTAAATGTTTTTCCCAATAAACACCCTTTAATAGCAGATGAAAGTAATTCTGGTTCTGTTGATTCAACTGGTGGAGGAAGAGTTTTTTCAAGTAGTCTGTGAAGTACATGGCCTAATATGCTGTTGTTGGAGGGTGGTAAATTATCAGCCATTTCTTCTGGTAAGGCCCACTCCCCAACCATATTCTAAAAAAACAAGCAAACAGAACAGAAACATCCTTAAAACTTGAATGTAGGCATATAAGAAACATGAATTTCATTAAAGGGAAACCAAAATTTTACCAAGTGTAATTCTCATTTTTCAGGAAAAGGAAAATTTAATACATTAAATACTTAATTATCATTTTCATTGATCATGTTCTTGAAATTATCCATTCAAATAACAATAATGAAATTATTGCTAGGTGAAGAATAGCAATGCTACTCTAAAATAATTAGAAATATGTAGCAATAGATGTTAACAAACTTAAAAATTTGGAGACAATCTTACGAAGGACTCTATTATAAAATTACAACAATAACATCAACATAGAGAGATAAGCTGGCCCAGTGGACAGAAGGCGATATTACCAAGCCAAAGGTGGGTGACTTTTAATCCGCAGCCCTTGGGCCTGTCTTTCATTGTTTTTGTTCAGACATTCCTCTAGGTCATATAGCCCTGGTGTACAAATTGCTGTACCGCGGTCACTTGTGGTTGCTGTGAGGCTGAACACTGTGACACTGATGTGTCAAATGTGTTAATGGTTGGCTACCCAATGTGGACAGAGAGTGGGGTGGAGCTCCGTGATTAAAACAAGCTTGGAAGGAGGAGTTGCAGCCACTTCTGTAACAGCTTGCCTCTGGAAACCCTACGAACCTGGAGAGAGGATGAAAGGCACCCAAGGGTCGAGGACTCTCCTTCATAGGGTCACTATGAGTCGCCTGTGATTTGACAGCACTTAACAATAACAACATTATAACATTTTTAAAATCTATTACTGGATGGTCATAACTAAAAATACAAGTAATTAAAATATTTGAAAATATGAACAACTATAAGAGAGAAAAAAATGGTGTCAAAGACATTCCTACAAAACTTGAAAACACTGATGATTTTACAGTTAACTTTTCACGACTTGCTTGAACAGAAACATATGCATCTTCTAAAGTTTTCTAGAATATTGGAAAAGCTTTCTAGTTCTTTGATCAGACTAATATAATCATGATACCAAAAAAAACAATGAAAGTTATTAACAAAAAAAACAACCAACATCTAAAGAAAATACTACATGTCAATCTTGGAATTATTTTGCAAGAATCATGCTATGGGCAAGATCTACCAGGCAAAATTATTCTACTTGACATTTTTTAAGATGACATTTTATTGTTGGGCAAAAGTTTACAAAAGCAAGTTAGTTTCCATTTAACAATTTCCACACAAAATTGTTCAATGCCAGTTGTTAGGTGCTGTTGCGTTGAATATGATTCAGCAACCCTAGGAACAACAGATCTGAATCCTGTTCTATCCTGTTCCATCCCCCAAATCAGCTACACTCAAGCCCACTGCTGCAGTCTCCATGTCAATCCATGTCACTGGAAGTCTTCCTCTCTTTACCGACCCTCTGTATTTACAAGCATGATGTCCCTCCCCAAGGAATAGCCTCTCCTAGAAGCATGCTTAAAGTATGTGTGAGGAAGCTCTCTCATCTTTGCCTCCAAGGAGCGCTTGGGCTGCACCTTCTGCAAGACATATCTGTTTGTTCAGTCCACACTTATTAATTTTCATCTGCTTGTTCTGTTACTCTAGTTTCCCTGTCCTCTTATCTTCTCACATTGAATTTTGATAAATTGTAGGCCTTTGAATTCACAGATGATTGTTAAGAAGGACAATAGCTTTTTGTGGGCCACTCTACATTCACTAAAATGTAACCTCTGGGAATAGATTTTAGGTTTAAAGAGCATCTCAGAGAAATAACCTCTGGGTGATCTTTAGTTCTCTACTGTTACAGTTTATATGCTTTCCCCACTCCAATGAGAATTGAGTCGTGCTTCATATTGTCTCCCAACTATTGTGACCCGGAGCAGAATGGCCAGGCACCTTCCAGTTCTTCTGATCTCAGTGTTGATGAGGTTGCAGCCCAGGGAGATCTGTTTCTTCTCTGATCTTTTTGTTACCATTTCACTTCTTACTGCTTTGCTCCTGGTGAGTCAAGCTTTATAGCTATGGTTTAGACGGCTGACCAACAGCTTTTAAGATTCCACATTGACTCATTTCTTTAGGTTGTATATTAAGGTTTTTGCAAACTGTTGTACATTAGTTGACTGAATTGTCTGAAGAATATGGTCTGAATATCTATGTTCTGATTTTTGAGGAAGTGCCAAACTGCCTCCCAGAATGTTTGTACCATTTTACAATCCCACCAACAAGGGATAAGAGTTCCTATTTTGCCACATCCTCTCCAGCATCTATTACTTGCTTCTCTGTTAAACTTTGCCACTGTTACTGGAGTGAGATGGCATCTCATTGTGGTTTTGATTTGCATCTCTCTTATTGCTAGTGATCTGGAGCATTTCCTTCATGTGCTCCATACAACCCAGCTATTCCACTGCTTGGAATATACCCTGAGAAAATGAGAACTGAGGCATAAATGAAGAACCAATGAACCTAAAGACCAATGTTCATAGCAGTGTTATTCACCATCGCAAGAACATGGAAACAGCCCAGATGTTTAACCACAATCGAATGGATTGAGAAATTGTGGTACATTCATACAATGGAATACTACACAGCACAGAGAAGCAATTATTTCATATATTATTACCTAGTTTGGGAAGGACTAGAGAGCATTATGCTAAGGGAACTGATTCAGTCCCACAAGGACAAATATTGTATAAAACCATTATTGTAGAATGAGTATGAGGGTCCAAAGCAGGGAGAGGGTTGAAGCAGAGAGATGAGGACGTGCAGGAGTGTAGTGGGGTGGTGGGTTAATCATAGGTTTATACAATTTGATGCAGGGGGGGTAGAGGGAAATCAGAAGAATCTGATCTGAAAAACAATGTATTTAAATTTCGTAAATAAACTAGCATAATAAAAAAATATGGTCTGAAGACTTTGATTATGTCTGATGTTGTTGTTGTTATTGTTATGTGCCATTGAGTCACAGGTGACTAATCGTGACCCTATGTACAAGAGCCCTAAACCCTGCTCTGTCCTGTGCCAATCTCACTGTCTCTGACACACCCACCCCAATTACCCCAGTCACTGAATCAATCCATCTCATAGAGGGTCTTCCCCTTCTGTGTTGCTCCTCCACCCTCCCAAGCATGATGTGCCTCTCCAAGGACTGGTCCCTCCTTTCAACATGTCCAAAGTATGTCAGATAAAGCCTCAGAATCCTTGTCTCCAAGAAGCCGCCCGGTTTAACCCTCTCCAGAATGAACCTGTTTGTTTTCTTAGCAGTCCATGGTGTATTCAATACTCTTCCTCGAGCACCACAGCTCAAAGGCATCAATTCTCCTTCTATCCTCCCTAGTATCCTCTGAAACATAACAAGTGATTGCAAAGATCATGGGCTGTATCAGACACACCTTAGTCTTCAGAGTGACATAATTGCTGTCCAGTATTTTGGAGATGTCAGACTTTCCTAACAGCAGACTTTCCAATCACAACATGTCTTTTAATTTCCTGGCTGCTGTTGCCAAGAGTGTTGACTGTGGAGCCAAGCAAACTAAAGCTGATGGGGATTCATATCTGTGTCTTCAGTAACCATATATCCCTGCACCTACATATTTGTATTTACACACACAGGACTGGGCAGAGTTTCATCCCATTGTGCCATTGTTCTGGTGACTGAGTAAGAATCAACTTAACAGCACCTAACAACACAACAACAGGGATACTTCTATATGTTCTCACATATGCATGCATGTGTACTTAACTTGTATTCAAATCTACTGCAGTGTTAGCTTAAAAACTGGCTTTTCTAGACATTACAATAGTCCCCCACCCCCCACAGTCTCCAGCTACTTTAACTGTAGAAACATGGTCTTGCAAATCATCAACAGCTGTGGGAACAGGATAATAGAGAATGTGCCTCCCCATATTGGGCAGCAAGACTTGAAAGAGACTGGAGTGAGACTCTGGTGGCAAGATCCTGATAATGGTGGTAGAGAGACTTTGCATTGCTGTTGAGAAACTGTGGGAAAGAGCGACATGAGACTTCTTGTATTTGTGCTGGCCACAGTTAAAGTTGACTTACAACTGGTCTGAAGCACACCTTGTTGGATGATTGAGGAAACCAGAGGCTTCTTAAATTTGTGTTTCTGAA
>NW_006400120.1:494905-504823 GCF_000299155.1 Elephantulus edwardii
ATACCCATCTACCTGTGTTCAAATGTTCACTGTATTTTAGTTGTGTAAGAAGGGACCAGTCCTTGGAGAGGGATGTCATGCTTGGAAAGGTGGAGAGGCAGTGCAGGTGAGGAAGACCCTCGATGAGATTGATTCAGTGACTGGGGTAATAATGGGTGAAGGTGTGTCGGAGATGGTGAGATTAGCACAGGATAGGCCAGAGTTTAGGGCTGTTGTACATAGGGTCACTATGAGTTGCTGGTAACTGGATGGCACATAACAACAACAACAAATGTTCACTATATCTACAATTGGTGCCACTTTTGCCATCATCAAAACCAATCTCTTTGTACAAAATGTACTCCCCCATCCCTCTCACTTTCAATAGGCCATTTGTTTAACATTTAATGTACTTTTACTATGTTCTACATGCTGTTGTTTGTTTGACTTTTCTGAAAAGATTCTCACACAATTCTGCTATTGTTGTTGATTGCCTTCGAGTCAAGCACGACTCACAGTGATCCTATGAACAAAAGGCCTGAAGAGTTTCTATAACTATCCACATTTATCAAAGTTTATATAGTTTCCACAGGCAATTATGCTATAGGTATTATTATTATTATTTATTATTATCTTGAGATCAGGAAACATAGTCCATTGGGCAAGTGTGCTGTCAGAGACTTCTCCAAAATACTGAAGACAGTGGTGTCAGTTTGAAGACTAAGGGAGCTTGATTCATTCTATGGTCTTTTCAGTCAATTACTATGCATCTAAGAGCTGGACAATGAATAAGAAAAACAAGAAGAATTGATGCCTTTGAGTTGTGGTGATGCAGAAGAGTAATGACTATCCCATGGACTGTCAAACATAGAAACAGATATGCCTTGGGATGAGTGAACCCAGAGCCCTTCTTGGAGGCAAAAATGGTGAAGTGTCACCTCTCCCATTTTGGAGAGGCTATTCCTTAGAAAAAGACACCATGTTTGGAAATGTGAGGGGTCAGTGAAAGAGAATATCCCAAAGAGACAGATTGAGGCAGTGATTGTAGCAATAGGCTCAAGTGTGTCAGAGATGATGAAGGTGACACAGGATAGGACAGGGTTCATGTCTGTTGTTCATAAGGTCACTATGAGTTACACTCAATTGGACAGCACCCAAAGACTATAAAAAAATAAGTTACTTATCAATGACCTTAATGAGTACTCTGGTGGTACCCTTCATAGAGGGCTGCACTGCTAACACAAAGACCACACCCCTCTGGTTTTAGGAATACATAAGAGTTTCCACAGGAGAAAAATGAGCAATCTCCTCCTGTGTAATTTATAGCCTCAGAAAGCCTAAGGAGGGTTAACTAGAAGATATTTCTGACTCTAGGGCAATGAGAGAGCAAAAGAATGACAGAGTTCTGATTGAGAATCATGCAATCAACTCAGTAACATCAGTTAATAATCTATGTGCTGTATTGAAGAGAAGCCATGATAAAGCAGTGATTAAGCACTCAACTGCTAACCAAAAGGCCAACAATTTGGACCTATCCAACATTCCATAGTGTTGATGAATATACAGACTCTATATCTAAACCAATGAGCTGTTGTCCAAACAGAGCAAGGGAACACTGCATGACTTAAAATAAAAAAGGATGTGAATCAGGGGCTGTATCCTTTCTCCACACCTATACCATCTATATACTGAGCAAATCATCCAAGAAGCTGGATTTTTATGAAGAAGAGCATGCATTAGGATTGGAGGAACAACCCATGTTATGTGGATGACGCAAACTTGCTTGCTGAAAATGAGTCGGCGCTGAAGCACTTTCTACAGAAGATCAAAGAATGCAGCCTTCAAGAGGAATCTCTGTTTTTCACTGACTATGCAAAGGCATTTGGCAGTGTAGATCACAGAAAATTGTGAATCCAAGAACACATTATTGTGCTTATGCAAAACTTATACTTGGACCAGAAAGCAGTCATCAGAATGGAGTAAGGAATACCGCATGATTCAAAATGAGACAAGGAGTGCACCAGGGATGTGTCTTGTCTCCATAGCTTTTCAATCTGTATGGAGAACAGGTCCGTAGAGAGGCTGGACTTCATGAGGATAAATGTTAAAAACTGCAGCATGCTTGGTTCCACATCAACACTCTTGGCACCAGCAGTCAGAAAATCAAAAGGTGGATTACATCAGGAATACATGCTGTTAGGGAACTCTCCAGAGTACTAAAATACAATGACGTCAGTCTACAGACAAAGGTGTGCCTGATCCAGTCCATAGTCTTTGCATCAGAGAGCTGGACAGTGACCAAGGATGACAGAAGGATAATTGATGCCTTTGAGCTGTGGTGCGGGAGAAAAGTAGTGAATATACCATGGATGGCCAAAAGAACTAACAAGTCTGTGCTGGAAAGGGTAAAACGAAGCCATTCCTTGGAGGTAAGTGAAGCTCTGTCTCACATACTTTGGGTATGTAGCCAGGAGGGACCAGTCCTTGGAGAATGACATCATGCATGGAAGGGTTGAGAAATAGCTCAGGAGAGGAAGACCTCAGATGAGATGAATTGACACAGTATCTTGCATAATAAGGTAGGTGTGTTAGAGACAGTGAGACTGGCTCAGGATAGAGCAAGGTTCTGAGTTACTGTGCATAGAGTCACTAAGAGTCGTAGTTGACTCGATAGCACATAACAACAACAATATCAAGTAAACAAAAGTCTTCACCACTAGACCAATAGGCAACATCATGGTATATGTAGAAAAGACTGAAATTTTGTCAACAATTTCATCTTGCTTGGATCCATAGTCAATACCCTTGGTATCAGCAGTCAGAAGAAGTATAGCATTGGGAAAGTCTACAGTCAAGAATTATGATTAAATCTTGAAGAACAATGATGTTTATCTAAAGACTAAGGTGTGCCTGAATCAGGCTACAGTCTTTTCAATCATCTGCTATGCACCTGAGAGTTGGACAAATGAATAAAGATGACAGAAGAATCAATACATTTGAGTCATGGTGTTGGACAGGAATGCTGAATAGCCCATGGATTGCCAAAATAACAAACAGATTGTGTTGGAGAATGTGTAATCAGCCTGATCCTTGGAGATAAAGTTGATGAAGCTTTGCCTCACATATTTTGTGCATGTTAAGAGAGGTTATTCCTCGGAAAAGGACATCATGCTTGGAAAGGTGAAAGGTCAGCAAAGGAGAGGAAGACCCTCATTGAGATGGAGTGCAATAGACTGAAATGTGTTGAAGATGGCACAGGAAAGGATAAAGTTCAAATCTACTGTTCATGGGGTCACTATGAATTATACTCAACTCAATGACACTTTAATGACAACAACAACAATATTCCATGAGTGAAAGGCACGGTTGTCTGCATCGGTAAAAATGTACAGCCTGAAAACCCATTGGGGGCAGTTTTAATCCATCATATAGGGTTGCTGAGTCAGAATTTACTCTAATGTAATGGCTTGCTGTGCCTATACTGAAGAAGCTGTGATGGCCTAGTGGGTAAGGCCCACTGTCCACCCAAAAGCATGGGACTCAATCATACTAGCTGCTCCATAGAAGAAAGAAGGGCAATCTTCTCCTGTGTGATTTAAAGTCTCTGAAAACATGCTGGAGGGTCAACGGAGAGTCAGTTCTGACTTGATGGCACGTAACAATAACAAGAGCAACAACAAAGCTAACATACTCTGTTGAATTTGTTGCATCATGACTGAAGAAAAGTTATGATTACAAGGACAGTTTAATACAAAAAAATTTATTCTTCATCACATTAATAGGTTTGTTGTTGTTGTAGTTATGTGCCGTCGAATCGTTTCCGACTCATAGCGACCCTATGCACAACAGCCCCAAACCCTGCTCTATCCTGCGCCAACCGCACCGCCTCTGACACACCCATCCCGATTACCCCAGTCACCGAATCAATCCATCTCATAGAGGGTCTTCCCCTCCTGCGCTGTCCCTCCACCCTCCCAAGCATGATGTCCCTCTCCAAGGACCCGTCCCTCCTGGCAACATGTCCAAAGTATGTCAGACGAAGCCCCAGAATCCTTGCCTCCAAGAAGTAGCTTGGTTTAATCCTCTCCAAGATGAATCTGTTTGTTTTCCTGGCAGTCCATTAATAGGTTAATTTTTTAAAAATCATATGGTTATATTGACCAAAATATCTAATAAAATTTAAGATTGATTTCTGATTACTTGTAATAAAAATTATAAGTAGAATAAAAAAAAACAAATCTCTCCATGTCTTTAAGTTGGATAAGCATTTATTCACCTACGATTTAATATTATCAAGCAGAAATTCAGGCTGCATTACTAGTGCTATTTTTAATTGCCACTAAGTGGACTTTCAACTCAAAATCACTTCATGTGACAAAAGCACAAAGGCCCTTAGGAATTTAAGATGACTTCCCTGATGTCTTCCCCAACACTCTTCGTTGCACTGCTCTGAATGTTCTTCACGGTGTAATAAGAAAAAGAAGTGGTCCTGTCCCTCAACAAGAAAAAGCAGTGGCAGCTGTGGTTTGAACCGCAGTGCTCTGTGGTGATCACAGTGGAGAGACGTCTCAGAATTTGCAGTGATGGACATTCTCCTTGGAAGCACAGCTCTAAGCCTGGTTCTCAGGCTCACCTACTCAGTCTTTAGCCAACATATTTTTAAGAACTTTGGGGGGCTTAATGCTCAAGTGTCAACTTTTGTAGTTTGTTACTAAAAATGGTGACAAATCAGTGGAAACAATTACAAATCTATGTAGCCCCTTTATTGACTCTACTAAGAGTATGAGAAAAAAAGACTAGATGATGAGTTGAACGAAAAGATTCAAAGTTCTAAGTAATCTGATTCTTCTTGAAATGAATATGCAGCTTTACTCTGGTAACAACAAAAGTTTTCCTGCAAAGAGATATGATACGTGATTCTAACAGTAAAGAGGAAGAAGAAATGACATAAATAAAAATATTCATTAAAATACTTAGGAAAGTAATGACAGAGTATTGCCTTAGTAGATATAAAGACATATAGTTAAGAATACAGCAAAGGAAAAGAATGAGGTGGTGTGGCAGAATTTTCAGTGGACCCAAATACAAATTCTAGAAACAGATCTAATCATGTTGTTGTTGTTGTTGTTGTTATGTGTCATTGAGTCGCTTGCGACTCATAGCGACCCTGTGTACAAGAGCCCTAAACGCCCCGTTCTATCCTGTGCCAACCTCGCCATCTCAGACACACTCATTCCCACACTCACAGAATCAGTCCATCTCATCGAGGGTCTTTCTCTCTTGCACCGTCCCTCCACTCTTCCAAACATGATGTCCCTCTCCAAGGACCAGTTCCTCCTTGCAACATGCCCAAAGTATGTAAGAGGAAGCTTCAGAACCCTTGACTCCAAGGAGCATTCCGACTTCACCCTCTCCAGGCCAAACCTGTGTGTTCTCCTAGCAGTCCATGGTCTATTCAACACTCTTCTCCAGCACCACAGCTCAAAGTCATCAATTCTCCTTCTACCATAACTATTCATTGTCCAACTCTCTGATGCATAGCATGTAATAGTCTGGATCAGGTGCACCTTAGTCGCCAGTCTAAGGTTGTTGCTCTTCAATATTCTTGAGAGGTCCCTCACAGCTGACTTTCCAAATGCAATTCATCTCAGATTTCCTGGCTGTTGTTACCAAGAGTGTTGACCGTGGAGCCTAGTAAACTAAAACTGTTAACTATCTCAATCTCTTCACCATCCATAGTGATGCTACCAATTGGCCCAGTGGTGAGAATCTTTGTTTTCTTGATGTTGAGCTTCAATCCATATAAAAGGCTGCAGTCCTTGACCTTCTGCAGCAAGCGCTTCAGGTCCTCCTCAGTTTCAGCAAGCAGGGTTGTGTCATCTGCATAATGCAGGTTGTTGACGATTCTTCCACCAATCCTGATGCCACATTCCTCCTCGTACAGTCCAGCGTCTCGGATGATCTGTTCTGCATACAGATTGAAAAGGTATGGAGACAAAATACATTCCTGACGTACCCCTTTCTTGATTTTGAATCATCCAGTGTCTCCCTGCTCTGTTCTGACGACTGCCTCTTGGTCCAAGTATAGGTTTCGCATCAGCACAATCACATGTTCTGGGATTCCCATTCTTCTCAGAGTTAGCCATAGCTTGTTGTGATCCACACAGTCAGAAGCTTTTGCATAGTCGATGAAGCAAAGGTAATATTTTTACACTAGCAGATAAAGAAAAGCTTATTTTACAACTGGAATGGGAATAATTTGGTATATATTTGGAAAAACATAAGGTTAGATTTATTTACACACTTACTGAAAATAAATCTTGAAAGAATGAAACAATTCTCACATAAACGAGAGAGCATTTATGTGCTGCAGGATGGTCTACGTGTAACACCCCTGAAGGATGGTCTACGTATAACACCACTGAAGGATGGTCCACGTGTAACACCCCTGAAGGATGGTCTACGTATAACACCACTGAAGGATGGTCCACGTGTAACACCACTGAAGGATGGCCTACATATAACACCACTGAAGGATGGTCTACATTAACACCACTGAAGGATGGCCTACGTGTAACACCCAAGATTAAAAGGGAAAAAAAAAAGGCTGACAGGTTACATAAAAATATTCTGTGAATCCCTAAACAATTAATTGAAGATCTTATGTAGACTGGTATTGTGGACTGAATCACGTCCCTTCAGAAGATCCACTGGCATTCTAATCCCTGTGGACATGACAGTTGGATATAACTATTTCAAAGATGTTACTAGTTAAATTAGTATTAGTTCACACTGGAGTAAGGTGGTAATAAAGTCCTAATCCTATAGGTCTGGTGTTTTTTTAAAAGAGGAGACATGCAAAGGTAGAAAGACAATAGAATGGCAAGATGTATCAGCTACAATTCAAGAAATACAAAGGAATGCCAGACCTCAGCTGAAACTAGAATGAGAGGAGGACCAGGTTCTCTTTCAGAGCCCTCCCACTACCTACTGCCCTGGGGGCGAATCTAACTCAAGCCCTTCGTTCCATTTCTCAGGCCACATATCTTTCAGAAAACTGCTCATCTTTCTCCTATGGAGAAATGAGTGGACTCAAATTGTTTGGTGAACATCTCAGCACTTAACACCATGCTATACAGGGAACCAACATGGCTGACAACCTGGTTTTTATACCATGAGGCTCTAAAATGGTCAGACAGTATGTTTCTGTTCCTTTAAGCCACTTTCTTCATGCTATTTGTTACAGGACCCCTAGAAAACAAACACTGATGTTTTTTTTCAGAAGTTACAGGAAGAACTTCAAAACTTTTTAGTGCATACAAAAAGTAATTTAGTAATATTATGTACCATTAATATACATTCACAATATTTTCAGAAATACAGATGAAATACCTATCATTTGGGACATTTTACAATCATTTAAAAGTAAGTACATGCAACCTATCTATGAAACTTTAAAATAAAATTGTACTGTTTCAGTCTACATGCCAAAAGTTTGCTGTCACAGTATATATGCTGGGATGCTGAAGCTAGGTCACTGGTATTTCAATGACCAGCATTCCAAACACCTGTGTGGGACAGGTTTCAATGGAACTTCTAGACCAAGACTTAAGAAGCAAATCTTCTTTAAAAATAATGGGCACTCAAAACCCTATGAGTAGCAGTGGAACACGGGAACACTGTCCTATATATTACTGGAGGATGAGCCCCTTAGATTGGGACATACCTGGCGAAGAACTCCCTCCTCAATGAACTACCTTACTGATATGGATGGAATACGGCTTGCATTACTTAAAGAAAGCCAGTTTTTATTTTTGTCTGTAAAAGGATGTTATTCGTGTTCATCTTGACTATATTTGATATTGCCATTATAACTTCCATACCAATTCCTAACGAATAGCAAGCTCTCATATCCTAGTCGTAAGGAGCTGTGCTGCCAACCCAAAGGCCTATCATCCGAATCTCCCATCTGCTCTATGGGAGAAAGATGGGCAATGTACTTTTGTGTGACTTAACTTCCTCAGAGAACCTATTGGAGGGTCCATTCTGACTCAACAACATATAACAACAATCAAGTTCTGGGGGGTGTGCTACTTTAGAAAAGACCCATTTAAAAAAAAAAAATGATAGGCCAAAGTTGATCACTCAGAAACATGACCAAATAGATGATGTATGAGTGATAAATATACCAATCGGGAGCTCTGGTGGCCTTGTGGGTAAGGAGACACATTGCCAGTCTAAAGTCAGGTGGTTCAAATCCATCTACTGCTCCAAGGAAGAAAGATAAACAATCAATTCCCATGCAATTTACAGCCTCTTAAATTCCACTGGGTGGTGAGGTATGAGTGGGTTTTGTTTTACTCTTCAATATTTCGCCAAGATTGTGAAGTGACTCTGATTCAGTCTACATGCAGAGCTATTTTTAAAAATACCTTGAAGTAAGAAAAATTTCTCCTGAGATTATTTATCCTATTTAGGCCGTCTTTAACAATGTTTCAATAATTATGTGGTCATGTGAAAATAAATCCATCTCTATATTCCAGCCTTTTCTCAAATCAATTTTCTTTTCATATTCAGAAATTATTTGCTCAGAAAAATAATGCTTAAATCTGATAAATGAAAACAATTGTTTAACGGGCCTATGGCAATGCAATAGTTAATCACAGAGCTACTAATTGAAAAGTCAGTGGTTTGAACCCACCGGTGACTCAGCAGAATGAAGACCATTGATCTGCTCTTGTAAAGACCTCAGTCTAAGAAAATACTACGGAGCAACTTTACTGTGTTGTACATGGTCTTTTAGAGTTTGAATTGACTTGATGACAGTCTGAATTGACTTGATGGCACATAATAACATTCATGCTTTGTCTATTTTGTGTCAACACCAGAGGTCAGATACCTTTTGGACAAATAAAAAAATTAATAAAGTGTTCAGAAGAAGTTGTTCTTTCCTAAGAATGGTGGGATTAATCATTGTTGTTATGTGTTGGTAACCCTGTGAACAACAAAGTGAAAACTTGCCTTGTATGCTCAAACCCTTTTTGTTGTAGTCACTGCATCTTCCTCTCTTTTCCTGACTCTCCACAGTTTTCAGCCTGGTATTTTCCCCCAAAGACTGGCCCTTTCTGAAAACATGCCCAAAGCATGTGGGATGAAGTTTCAATAACACTGCTCATTCAATCAGGCAAGTGATAATTACTCTATGTATGTGGCTAGCCATGCACTAACCAAACAAGAAAATAGAAACCAGTAAAAACTAGGTGGTTTTTTAGTTGAAAAAAAAAAAATAATGCTTTGAATCTAAGACCAGGTTGAAGCAGAAAGTTGCAATTGTTATAATGAGTTTGTGCTATGCAGACAGAGATTCCATCTGTTTTTTTGGAAGAAATCATAGCCCTAAATTAGATGGTCTGTGCTCCCACACTGACTCCACTATTTGCTTGCTTTCTATTCTAACCAACTCCCTCATCTATGAAGCCGGAACAATGACATCTCACGGGGCAGTATAAAACTGAATGGAATAATGCTTGCGTGAGTAGCCTATATGACCACTGATTTTACCCATTTAACTATTGTTCTCAGGCTAGAAGGAATTCCTGATAGTGTAACATAAACAAGGTAACACCATTCACATTTCTGCTCAAAGGGTGAAAATATATTCAACTCGAACCCCTACTTTGAAAAGCAATATTCCTCACAAAGGTATCAAACTTAAAGCCCTCTTCCCTCACCAAAATAGTTGTAAAATGTGGCCAGACACAGTGGATAGTACACCACTGAGAATAGAATTCAGTTGTTGTTATGTGCCATTGACTATGATTCATAGCGACCCTATGCACAAGAGCTCTAAACTTGCTCTATCCTGAGCCAATTCACTGTCTCTGACACAACTATCCTTGTTGTTGTTGTTATGTGCCGTCGAGTCATTTCCGACTCATA
>NW_006400120.1:507128-515424 GCF_000299155.1 Elephantulus edwardii
AATGGGAAAACAGTAGACAGATAATGAGCACTGCATTAGATCAGATGAGAGGAAGAACTGTCCAAAAGGAATATATGATTAGGCATTATATGTATGACAACAATCTGGAACAAGGGATGCGTTGCAAGAAGGGCTGGGGGAAGAGGGGGGGCAGGGGGAAAAGAAAACTTGCAACAATAGGGAAACTAATAAAAAACTAACATAAAAAACAAAAACACAAAACCAAGATGAACCAAGAGCAGTAGGATGAGCAAAAGGCACATAAAGAACCTTGAAAAGCAGGGATATTCAGACCACCGGGGGAATGGCTGGTGACTGGCTGAGCTACAACAGGCTAAAAGATTTTATCAGCTTATTAGTGAAACTGCTGGCTCACTCTTGCCCTCTGGTTGGAATCTTCCATGGGGTTTCCAAGGTTGTAAATCATATGGGAGGAAAATGCCTTTTTTTTTTCTCCCAAGGAGCCACTGATGGATTTGAATCACTAGAGAGAGGTGACTTTTGGGAGCTCCATTAGTGAAAAGGAACTAGAAATGTTTATCCTATCTCTAATTTACATGCTTTGTTATTTATATGGGAGAAGGTCTGGTAGCACAGCACAAAAGGATTGTACACTTGTGTACTGTAGAGTTGGAACTGACCCATAGCTGACCCTCCGGCAGGTTTTCAGAGGCTGTAAAATGCACAGGAGGAGACTGCTCCTCTTTCACTCTCAGATCAGCTAGTGGATTCTAACTGCATGTATTTGGGTTGGCAACACAAATCCTTACCCACTAGGCCAAAGATTACAACTGTGGAAACTCTAGAGGACATTCTCTGCTCTACAGACTCATTATGCGTTGAACCAACAGGATCACAAAGGGTTAGTATGGGTTTTTGGCTTGGTGCTGTTCATTCAGAAGGGCTGCTCACTGTTCCCATTAAATGACCTCCACTGGCCTTCCCAGAAACTGATAAATGAATTCCCAGATTTATGATAAGTCACTTACTCCTCCCATCTTCACAAACTATATGGACTTAATTCTCTGATGTAGGTGCCTAATGATTAACTAGACTCTAATTCTGGCAATTTCCAAATGTTTGTGTAACAGTGTTTGCAATGAAGCCTGATGCAGTGTCCTTGGTTCACCTGCTATTAACCACAGTTCAAAGCATCTTGAATATTAACATCAGTATCTGCTTGGAAGCATAGTACTTGAATGGGCTGCAATTCAACCTTCAGAGGAAAGGCTAAATAAAAACTTCCATTTGCTCATCAGATCCCCATCTTAATCGTAACACTGACCTCATGGGATGTACGATGATGCTAGCAGGGTTGCGTGTATTTGTGTGTGTGTATGTGTGTGTGTGTGTGTGTGTGTGTGTGTGTGTATTTAAATCACTTCTGTCTCCTTCTATGCACATATCTACCTTCAGAGCTAAGGCAAATGTACACTTCATTCTCATGTCTTGTCACTCCTAATGAGATAAGTTATGGATTGGGATTCATCAGGTGTTCTTTTAAAGAGGACAACATTGAGTAAGTAGAATCGGAGTCTGCAGGTATTCACGCTTCTGTTGTGGTTATATGACTTCAAGTCAGAGCTGACTCATAGCTGACCCTCCATCATGTTTTCAGAGGCTGTAACCCACAAGGGAGAAGACTGCCCATCTTTCTCCTGAGGAGCAGATGGTAGGTTTGAGTTGTCTGCCTTTAGATTTGTAGTCTAACTTCTTACCACTAGGTCACCAAAACTCTTCAGATATTTCTAAGTGTATAAATATCTGACTCTTTTCATAGAATTTCAACAAACAACAATCATGCTGGATTATGCCAATGACATTTATTCAAAGCAACTTAGCACTGTTAAGTTGGAACCAACTCACAGCTGACCCTTTAAGAGGCTGGAAATTGCATGGAATATATGGTCCATCTTTCTCCCACAGACCTGGTGGATTCAAACCACCTGCCTTTGGATTGGCAATTTAACTCCTTACCCACTGTGTTATTAAATCAACTCTGACTCATAAAGACTCTGAAAAATGGTGCTATCCTGATCCAACCTCACCTCTGTGACACACATGACCCCATTGCCACAGTCATGGTGTCAATTCATCTCTTCCAGTGTCTTCTCCCTCTACTCTGACCCCCTACCCTTCCAAGCATGATGTCTTTCTCCAAGGACTGGTTCCTTTGGGCAACATGCAAAAAGTATGTGAGACACAGCTTCACAATCCTTGCCCCCAAGGAGCAACCTGGTTTCACCCTCTGCAGGACAGACTTATTTGCCCTCTTGGTAGCCCGTGATATGTTCTATACCCTTCTCTAGAACCACAAGTTAAAAGCACAAGCATAAATTTCTGTCATCCTGATTCATTGTCCAACAATGAAAAACAGGAAGCAATTGAGAAGATCTTGGCCTGGATCAGGGGTACGTTGGTCTCTAGACTGTCATTTTTGCTCTTTAATCTTTGTTCCTTTGAAGAGGTCCTTGAGAAGTTTTTGCAGTGCAACTCATCTTCTGATATCCTGAATTCTGGTGTCAGGGGTGTTGATTATGGATCTGAGAAAGATTAAATCTCTAATGACCTCAGTATTTTCTCTAATAATCATGATGCTGACTATTGGTCCAGTGGTGAAGTTCTTTATTTTCTTGAGGTTGAGATGCAATCTATATTGAAGCCTGCAGTCCTTGACCTTCTGCAGAAAATGCTTCAAGTCTTCCTCAGTTTTGGTGAGCAAGGCTGTATCATCTGCATCATACATGTTGTTTATAAGTCTTCCTCCAAATCCGATGCCACATTCTTCTTCTCAAAATCCAGTCAAAACATGACTGTTTTGTTTGGCATACAGACTGAAAAGGTAAGGAGAAAAGACACATCCCTGAGGGATTCTTTTCTTTATTTTGAACTATGCAGTGTCCCTTTGCTCCATTCAAACACGTTTTCTGGTCTAGATAGAGATTTTGCATGAGCATAACCAGTGTTCTGAAATTCCCATTCTTCTCAATGATAGCCACAATTTGTTGTGATCTACACAGTCAACTGTCTTTGCATAGTTGATAAAACACAAATAGATATCCTTCAGGTACTCTCTGCTTTCATCTAAGATCCGTAAGACATTATCAATGCTATCCTCCAGATACTTAACAATGAATGACATTCAAATGCAGCTTTTGGAAAGTGATACTAACATGAATGTATAACATATTCCAGGACGTGTCCACATAGACAGCCAGAATTTTACCCACATTTGCATGACTGGAAGTGCTTCAGATATTTCTCTAGTAGCCTTTAAGTGCCCCATAATTCAATCATGCATTCAGAAGAACAAGGCAAAGAAGAACTTCCAGGGGATAATGATAGTTCCACTCTTTTTAACACCTGCTAGCTCCTGTGTGTTAAAAAGGAATCAACCTGATGATAGTCATGCAAAACCTATACCTAGACCAGAAAGTAGTTGTCAGAACAGAGCAAAGGGCACACTGCATGGTTCAAAAACCAAGACAGGACTGAGTCAGGAATGCAACCTTTCTCCATAACTTTTCTTTTTTCTGTTCTGAAACTTTTCAATAGAAATCACTGTTTTTAGGAAACAAATAGCACTTTTAGAATTTTCATTTTGCAATGTTTCTTATATTGATCTTAAGTAACCCTAGGGAGACCATAATAGCTTTTCTTTTCCTTTTTTAATTAAAAAAATGTCATTATTGTTTCTTCCCCCCAGATACAAAGACTTCTGCCCTGCTATTAAAAAAAAAACCCAACAATACCAAACCACAAAAAAAATCCCAACCCCCAAACAACAAAACAATGCCCCAAATGACGACACAGGACCCAGGAAGACTCACTGATCTCACTGACACTAGGATACTACATTGCAGGGTCTCAGCTACCCTTGACTGGACTATCAGCCTGAAAATCTCCATAACTTTTTCAATCTATATGTGAAACATATTCAGGAGGCTGAACTATATGGAGAAGAACTATCTGAATGAAGAAACGGCATCAGGATTGCATTAAGACTCATCAATAACCTCAATTATGCAAATGTGACAATCTGGCTGGCCAAAACTGAGGAGGATTTTAATTGCTTGTTGCAGAAAGTCAAAGACTGTAGCCTTCAATATGGCCATCTCAACACCAAGAAAACAAAGATCCTCACCACCAAGCCAATAGACAATATCATGATAAATGGAGAAAGAGAGGAGGTTGTTAATAGTTTCATCTTGCTTGGATCCACAATCAGCACTCTTAGTACCAGCAGTCAGGAAATTAAAAAATGAGTTGCATTGGAAAAATTTGCTGTCAAGGACCTCTCCAGAGTGTTGAAGAGCAAGTATATCAAATTAGAGATGAAGTTGTATCTGATCTAGGCCATGGGCTTCTCAATTGATTGCTATAAAGATGACAGAAGAATTGATGCCTTTGAGTTGTGGTGCTGGAGAAGAGTCTTAAACATACCATGGACCTCCAAGAAAACACACAGATATGTCTTGGAGAGGGTGAAACCAGGTTTCTCCTTGAAGGCTAGGATTTTGAAGGTCCATTTCACATATATTGGGCATGTGGCCAGGAGGGCTCAATCCTTGGAGAAGGACATCATGCTCAGAAGGGTGAAGAGAGAGCACATGAGAGGAAGATCCTGGGTGACATGGATTGACAAGGTGATCGTGGCAACAGGGTCAAGTGTGTCAGAGATTGTGAGCTTGGCTCAAAAGAGGGGAAAGTTCAGAGCCACTGCTCATAGGGTCATTATGAATCATAGATGACTCCATGGCAACAAAAACAGTTCCTTTGAGTCTTCTAGAATTTTACTACTTTTTCTTAGGTTTACTAAAACCTAAAACATGAGACTGGTTATCTTAGTATAGTAGCCAAAGGACTTAGGGAGGAATCTTGTAAAATAAAGAAACACTAGAGGTGGCATTGCTATAAAGTGCAGCCATACCCTTTCTAGAGCTCAATACAGGGCAACTGCACCTTGCTAAGATGTTCAAAATGCCTTAACTTTGCATCTCCCATGGCTTGCTTTCTCTGGCACAGCATTCTACAGGATGTGAGGAACAGAAAGCCTCCTGTGACAGCAGAAACACAACTAAGGTTTGTTTGTGTTAGTACTGCCAAGGATTTTTGCAGTCAATCTGACTATCATTGCTCCTGAGCTGGAACCACTGCAGAGGTGATTACCTTTCTGAGGCTGTAAAATGTATGGGAGGAGATTACTCATCTTTCTCTAAACAGCTGGTGGATCTGAACCACCAGAAAGGCACGGCCTTTTAAGTGGAGTTTAATTATCAACCCTTAAACACCAGATGGTATTATAACTATGCTTGCCCTTTTTCTAGCTACTCAGGCTTCAGGCCCAACTTTCTACCCATCTTGGTCAAGCTTTTCCTGCAACACAATTACCACTGATATAATATCCTCTAAGAAAACAACTACTCACCATTTTGATCACGACTTAGGTCATTTTATACTTTAAGTTGTGACTTAGTATTTGCATATATAAATAGGTACATAGAAAGCAGGTAAAAAATCTATGAAAAATGTATTCTTATTACTATGATGTCTTCTATTTTTTCCATTATGTTGCACGGTATTATATTTATCTAACTTTGTTCTGTGACCATTTAAAAAAAATCAATATTGGTTATGACATGTAAGTTGATGTTTATAATCGAATCTCAATTCATTGTTTGAAAAGCAAACAATGATGGAAATATTAATGGACTAGAATTTTTCCCCTATAACTACTAATTTGGATTCAACTCTTTGATATCTGCATTTAATCTTAACAGTTACACAAACAGGGTAAACTTGAGAGAGTTGAGTTAGTCTAAGTACCTATTTATCAAAATGTATATATTTGAAATAATAATAATTTTTAGTGAAATTTTACATAACTGATTACAATTGTTTTATCAGTCATGGTAAATAATGCAAAACTGAAATGAATCTAAATTTTTTAAATGAGGGTGTACCAGAATAATAAGCAGAATCAGAAAATCAAGAGTTGAGCTTTACTTGAAAGTTCTCTCTCTCAAGAAAGAAGGGTGGGATGGGAATAAATGACCTGCTGAAAGATGGTGACCAGTCATAATTCTCTGAATCTGTGTCACTCTACATTGTCTTGACAATAATCTAATCCCCTGTCATCAGGACCCTGAAAGAGCTCTCTTACCCTTCCTCAGTTCCCATCCCATGGTTTTGTCCCACAGTTCTTCCAGCTCTCATTCTAGTCCACCCATATTTACAAATTAAAATCTATCTGATTCCATGACATTGGTTGTGACTGAATGAGTTTGAAGACCTATTTCAAAGACTAAGTACATTCACATTTTGGATCTACTTGCATGGACTTGTTATGGGTTTCATACTTTAGGGTATTTAAGAAAATTTTATTTAATTACTGTTTTCTCCCTCCAGAGTAAACTCTTAAACGTGCTTATTAAATATCAATGTTAATAATTAAAAGATAATAAAATTCTTGACCTATTAGAGAAATAACCAGGTTAATTGTTAAATTCTACCCAGAAGAAAATAAGGTTTAGTGAATGGGTGACTTGTAGTAATTTATAATGCGTTAAATTCATAATTTAATTAGGCAAAACTCAAATACTCACTTTAATATGTTAATTCACATGACAAATTTATATAATCCCCTTATTTTTAGACTTATCCTCAACTGATATCTTTAGGAGTTACTGAAAAAATTTTGGTGAAGCAGGTGCTTCTTGATAAGTACACCTAAAACACACTGACTGAACTTAGTGTGGTCTATATAAATTGAAAATGTGACAAGAAAAAACAGAGACCAGAACATTATTATAAGTGGCTCACAATTCATAGGGTTATGTCAGTTGTAAGTTAATATCTTTCTAAACCAAATGATCTCTACTTGTTTCTCACCAAGGTCATCCCCCCATGTGCCTCCATAATTGTCCAGTTGTCTAGTTTAAAGACACTTAGAAGCATGCTCTGGAATGTTGGTGGTTTGGTTTTCTTTTGTTTTCTTTGCTTGTTTTTTTCTCACCCCTACTAAACTGCAAACTCCTGGAGGGAGGTATCTCTACCCTAAACAATTTCATAGAATTACTACCTGTAATAGTTCTACCATATAATGTTCCTGTTGTTACTAAGTGACATCAAGCCAACAATGATTATGAACAACAGGAGAGGTACAAACTAAATTGTCAGTTTGTTGCACTTGGGGAATACATTGTTCTAATTTATACAGCACTTGTCTGTCAGCTTGCTGTACTTAGCTGACTTGTGGATTTCTGTGATGCTGAAAGCTATACCACCAGTGTGTCAAATACCACAAGGGTTACCCATGATAAACAGGTTTTAGTAGAGCTGTTAGATTAAGATAGCCTAGGAAGCAGGATTGGCCATCCACTTCTTAAATAACAGGCCTCTGAAAACCCAATGAACAGTAGAGGAACAAAGATAATTATAGCAATAGAGATAGAGTCCAAATTGGAAGTCAATGGAAAAGAGAAAAAATAGTAGCAAACATCCTTGATAATTAGAACATGGAATGTAAGAAGCTTGAATGTTGAAACTCTAGATATTGTGAAAATGAAATGGAATACATGAACATCAACATTCTAGGCATTAGTGAGATAAGATGGACTAGCTTTGGCCATTTTGAATCAGATAATCACAGGGTACATGGTATACTATTAGAATTGAAAAACAGAAGAATAATAACATATTCAATTTCAAGTTCTATCCTGACATACAGTGCTGTGAATGATAGGTTATTTATCCATATGCTTATAGGGAAGACCTATCAATATGACTATTCAAACATATGCTCCTATAGCTAGAGTCAAAGAGGAGAAAATTGAAAATTTTTACAAAATTTTGCAGTCCAAAATTGTTCAAACATGCAATAAAAATGCATTCATGATAATTGATGACTGGAATGCAAAAGTTGAAAACAATGAAGAAGGAATAATTATCAGAAAGTATGGACTTGGTGACAGAAATGAGGCAGGAAAGAGAATGTTCAAATTTTATATAATTAATGATTTATTCATTGCAAAGACCTTTTTTTTTAAAAAAAAAAAAACACAACCAGCGACTTTACACATGGACCTCACTTGATGGACAGAGTAGGAATCAGATTGACTACATCTGTGGAAGGAATTTGAGAAGATCCATACCAGTAGTCAAAACTAAGCCAGCAGTAGATTGTGGTTCAGACTATCAATTACTCCTGTGCAAGTTCAAACTGAGGTCAAATTTTTTACAGTCCATGAGAACCAAAATATAATCTTGAATCTATTCCATCTGAATTTTAAATCAT